>NC_041389.1:337491826-337572368 GCF_002162155.2 Triticum dicoccoides | reverse complement strand
AGGAGAGAGAGAAGGGTGAAAAGCCGGCGAACTTGTAGCGGATCCCGGCAACCAGTGGCCGAACTTGTGGGGGAAAAGACGATGGTCACTAATGTTTACTATACAACCTTGTTTCTGTAGACGTCGTTGGACCTCCAAGTACAGATGTTTGTAGGACAGTAGCAAATTTTCCTCAAGTTGATGACCTAAGGTTTATCAATTCGTGGGAGGCGTAAGATGAAGATGGTCTCTCTCAAACAACCTTGCAACCAAATAACAAAGAGTTTTTTGTGTTCCCAACACACCCAATATAATGGTAAATTGTATAGGTGCACTAGTTCGGCGAAGAGATGATACAAGTACAATATGGATGGTAGATAAAGGTATTTGTAATCTGAAATTATAAAAACAGCAAGTTAGCAAGCGATAAAAGTGAGCGTAAACGGTATTGCAATGATAGGAAATAAGGGCTAAGGTTCATACTTTCACTAGTGCAAATTCTCTCAACAATAATAACATAACTGGATCATATAACTATCCCTCAACATGCAACAAAGAGTCACTCCAAAATCACTAATAACAGAGAACAAACGAAGAGATTATGGTAGGGTACGAAACCACCTCAAAGTTATCCTTTTTGATCTATCTATTCAAGAGTCCGTAGTAAAATAACATGAAGCTATTCTTTACGTTCGATCTATTATATAGTTCATACTAGAATAACACCTTAAGACACAAATCAACCAAAACTCTAATGTCACCAGATACTCCATTATCACCTTAAGTATCCGTGGGCATGATTATACGATATGCATCACACAATCTCAGATTCATCTATTCAACCAACACAAAGTACTTCAAAGAGTGCCCCAAAGTTTCTACCGGAGAGTCAAGACGAAAACGTGTGCCAACCCCTATGCATAAGTTCACAAGGTCACTGAACCCGCAAGTTGATCACCAAAACATACATCAAATAGATCACGTGAATATCCCATTGTCACCACAGATAAGCATGGTAAGACATACATCAAGTGTTCTCAAATCCTTAAAGACTCAATCCAATAAGATAACTTCAAAGGGAAAACTCAATCCATTACAAGAGAGTAGAGGGAGAGAAACATCATAAGATCAACTATAATAGCAAAGCTCGTGATACATTAAGATCATGCCAAATCAAGAACACGAGAGAGAGAGAGAGAGAGAGAGAGAGATCAAACACATAGCTACTGGTACATACCCTCAGCCCCGAGGGTGAACTACTCCCTCCTCATCATGAAGAGCGCTGGGATGATGAAGATGGCCACCGGTGAGGGATCCCCCTCCGGCAGGGTGCCGAAACAGAGTCCCGATTGGTTTTTGGTGGCTACAGAGGCTTGCGGCAGCGGAACTCCCGATCTATTGTTCTCCTCAAAGGTTTTAGGGTATATGGACTTATATAGGCGAAAGAAGTCGGTCAGGTGAGCCACGAGGGGCCCACGAGGGTGGAGGGCGCGCCCAGAGGGGGTGGGCGCGCCCCCCTGCCTCGTGGCCTCCTCGAAGCTTCCCTGACTTCAGCTCCACGTCTCCTGGATCAAGTTCGTTCCAAAAATCACGCTCCTAAAGGTTTCATTCGTTTGGACTCCGTTTGATATTCCTTTTCTTTGAAACATTGAAATAGGCAAGAAAACAACAATATGGGTTGGGCCCCCGGTTAATAGGTTAGTCCCAAAAATAATATAAAAGTGTATAATAAAGCCCGTAAACATCCAAAACAGATAATATAATAGCATGAATGCTTCATAAATTATAGATACGTTGGAGACGTATCAATCACCAGAACTCGTGAGCAGTCCGAGTCTTTATCACCTTTTCTTCTCAAAGAAAAAGAAGTCTTGTTACCTTGTCTTTATGTTTTTTATGGAAGAATTGCCTTTTAAAGGTATATAAAAACTTCTTTTATTAAAAAGGGGTAAAACCACATTATCTGCTATACCAAGCAAGCCGGGCTTCTCAAATGCCATGTCTGGGGAACGATCCGGTCAGTGACCGGTCACAAAAATGTAATCCAGACGGGCTTCTCAAACCGGCTCTATACGTCCGGGCTGACCGACACCTCTCATACTCAACCCAAATTTAGGGCAGATATTAGGAGGCCCGAATGCACATGGGTGCGTCGGCCACTTCAGGCTGACGTGTGGGATCCATATGGACACCCGTAATTACTCGGTGGTCCGGCGAAAACGCCGCTCTAATGCGCCGCTTGATGGGCCAAATCTGGCTACTTAAATTGGACGATGACCCCCAAAACGCGCCACGGTCTCATTTCTTTCCCCTCTATGTGGCCACCCACCACATGTACTCGCAAATCATCGTTCGCATGTAGCTCTGGCCCGACAGCGGATCACCACGTAAGCGATGCCCACTTCAGAGCCCCGGTTCTCCTTGAGCAAATTTGGGCTCGGTGCGCCGCTCAGATTGCAACCAGTCTGCCTCCGAATTTCTCATGTTTTCCCATGTGTTCATGTTTTTCCTCAAGTCCACTTCCAATTCATGAAAATTGGGCCACCCATGGACCTGCCCCATATCAAGAGTCAAGGATACAACCGCGACCAAGATCGACCTCGCACCCGCGACAAAACAAGGAGTGACCTCCGACAAAGCAAGTCCTACATCAGTTAAGTGACCATCACCATCCATTGATCCATCATCTGACCATGTCAGGTTCAACTAGAAGTAGGCGACATACATGAGTAGAAGATCCCAGAGACCTATCGAGGATGCGACAAGGAGACTGCAAGTATCTACGTCAACCTTACTTGCGAACCAATATCTATCACGAATATTGATGGGAGCTTGACGATGATAAGTATAATTACCTATAGCATGCTGATAACTCACAAGTATAGGGGATCGCAACAGTTTTTGAGGGTAGAGTATTCAACCCAAATTTATTGATTCGACACAAGAGAAGCCAAAAAATATTCGCAAGTATTAGCAGCTAAGTTGTCAATTCAACCACACCTGGAGATTAATTATCTACAGCAAAGTGATTAGTAGCAAAGTAGTATGATAAGTTTGATAGTGGTAGCAACAGCAATAGTAACGGTAACAATGATAGCAATGATTTTGTAGCAAGTGTAGTAGTAACAGTAACAGTAGTAATTTAGCAAGAACAATATAAGAGAATTCGTAGGCATTGGATGTGTGAATTCGTTGGATGATATTCATCATATAACAATCATAACCTAAGGCGATGCGTCTCTAGCTCCAGTTCATAGATATAATGTAGGCATGTATTCCGTAAATAGTCATACGTGCTTGTGGAAAGAACTTGCATGACATCTTTTGTCCTACCCTCCCGTGGCAGCGGGGTCCATATGGAAACTAAGGGATATTAAGGCATGATTTTAATAGAGAACCGGAACAAAGCATTAACACATAGTGAATACATGAACTCCTCAAACTACGGTCATCATCGGAAAGTATCCCGACTATTGTCACTCTGGGGTTTACGGATCATAACACGTAATAGGTGAATTCGACTTGCAAGATCAGATCTAGAACATAGATATAATGGTGATAACATAAACGGTCCAAATCTGAAATCATGGCACCCAGGCCCAAAGTGACAAGCATTAAGCATGGCAAAGTCATATCAACATCAATCTCAGAACATAGTGGATACTAGGGATCAAGCCCTAACAAAACTAACTCGATTACATGATGAATCTCATCCAACTCCTCGTCGACCAGCGATCCTATGAAGGAATTACTCACTCCTGGTGGGGAGCATCATGGAATTGGCGATGAAGGAGGGTTGGTGATGACAAAGATCGAAGATACCCCTCTCCTGAGCCCAAAACGGACTCCCGATCTGGCCTCCTGATGAACAACAGGAGGTGGTGGCGGCTCTGTATCATGTAACGAGATAATTCTTACTCCCTGAATTTTTTTTCTAAAAAAATAGGATTTTATAGCGTTGGAATCAAGGTCTGCAGGGCCACCAGGTGGGCACAACCCACCTGGGCGTGCCTGAGGGGGGCGCCCTGGTGGGTTGTGCTCACCCAGGGCCCCCCTCCGGTGGTTCTTGGCTCTAGTATTTTTCTTTTATTATATAAAAAAATCCTCGCAAAGTTTCATTTCAATCCGAGAACTTTTATTTTTGCACAAAAACAACACCATGGTAGTTCTGCTAAAAACAACGTCAGTCCGGGTTAGTTTCATTCAAATCATGCAAATTAGAGTCCAAAACAAGAGGAAAAGTAGATACGACGGAGACGTATCAACTCCCCCAAGCTTAAATATTTGCTTTTCCTCAAGCAATTCAGTTGATAAACTGAAAGTGAAAAGGAAAAACTTTTACAAACTCTTTTGCTCTTGTTTACATAAATAAGCTTAAATAGCACCTAGGTTTTCAGCAAAGATTATAACCAACCATGTCAACAATAACTCTTAGAAATTATATTAACTCATATCAATGACATAATCAACTAGCGAGCAATAATAAAATATCTCCCTGTCAAAACAATCATGATATAATATGACAATAGTGATATCTCGCCCTTTCCGAGACCGCAAAACATAAATGCAGAGCACCTCCAAAGTTCAAGCAATGAATAAACATTGTAATTCATGGTAGAAAAGATCCAGTCATGATGCACCCAACATTAACTATACACAATGCATGGGGATGACAATAGTGATCTCAGGATCTGGTGCTTATTTGAGAAGGTGATGACTCAACATAAAGATAAATAGATAGTCCCTTCGCAGAGGGAAGCATGGATTTGCAGCGACGCCAGAGCTCAATTTCTAAAACAGAGGTAAATGAAATTTTGAGAAATGCACCCTTCTTGTTTACTTCACGACCATTGGTTATCAATATCTTCCATGCTAAACACATTAGTGGCGGTTCCCAAGCGACAAAAGTAAAGGTTTACTCCCCCTCCACCAACAAACACGTTCCACGGCTAACCGAATCCACGGGTACCATCCATACCAACATCAGTCCTGGGGGAGTTTTATTTAATTATTTGCAATTTCATTTCGGGACTGGGAATCCCTATTACCACCTCTCTCGTGCAAGGACGAGTGAATAAACACTCATCATGAGAATAACCCGCTTAGCATGGAAGATACTGACTACCTCATGTCGCTCTATGAACAATCCAGGCACATAAAAAAGGATATTTATTTGAAGTTTTTAGAGATGGCACATGCAAATTTACTTAGAACGGTAGGGTAATACCACATATAGATAGGTATGGTGGACTCATCTGGAATAACTTGGGTTTTAGGATTTTTGATGCACAAGCAGTAATTCCGCTTAATACAGGCGAAGGCTAGCAATTAGGTTGGGAAGCAGCCAACTAGAGAGCAAAAATGGTCATGAACATGCATTATGTATAATGAACATTGGATACTAGCATGCGTAGGATATGAACATGATAGAGGCGAGGGTGTCCTGATGTTTTGACGAGATAGCTATCGTTTTCTGTGGGAGTCGACTCTTGACGATCCGACTATGAACGTGCGAGACGTCGCGACTTAGCAATCGCTAAACCAACTTCCAAGGGGTTATTGTCCATGCTGGAGCACGATCAACCTGACCACGAGGGTCTATTTCCTGCAAGTAAACAAATAATAAGCAAGAAACTAAGATTGCAATCTGGATATTGCAAATACAAGATGAAAGCTTTATTGATCAAGGTGGGGTTCTGTGACGTCTTGATCTGTTCGTTGAACACAAACAAAGTACATGAAGTTGCAGCTATGGAGAACTTTTAATCTAAACAAAACCCAAAGTCTGAATGACGCCCTAAGGGCTGTATATATGGAGGAGTAGGGGGGATTTTGTGACTCCTTGTAGGAGGGGTCCGAAACTAACCCTAATTTTGTTTCCCACACATGTGGACTCTAAAAACAACCTATACTTATGTATTTCGAAATTACATGGGTCTGGCCCAATAATAAGGTAACACAACACCTATAATAGCCTCTGGATGAAATTTGTGAAGTGGCATCTTGTATAGTTCGCCCAATCCTTCATGCACTCATTATGGTGGTTTTAAAGTCCTGAAATCATTACTTGAAACTCTGTTCTTGTTTCCCTTGTGCATGCCATCATCTCCATGCTTGTTCTTGCTCCAATGTTCATCCTTCTCCAAGCTAGGCCCTTCATTTGTAAGCAAAACAAATGTATCCAATTTAGGCCGCATCATATTCTCATGAATATTAGAATCATTACCAAGAAACAAAAGTACCTGGTAATTTAATTGGCGTGTGCGAGCTCTAATAATTGGTCCAGTATGTATAGTAGCAGGGGCTGTGGGTGTAACAATGATATTGATGTCCTTATCATCCTCCCCTTCTTGAAATGAAGTCGTCCTCGACGGAAGCTCATCTTCCTCACCCAAATAAGGCTTCAAATCTGCACTATTAAAGGTGGGACTAACCCCAAAATCTGCAGGCAGCTCAAGTTTATATGAATTATCATTTTTTTCTATAACACCTTAAAAGGACCATTAGCATGTGGCATTAGCTTTGATTTGCGCTAATCAAGAAATCTATCCTTACGCAAATGTAACCAAACAAGATCTCCAGGTGCAAACACAATATGTTTTCTACCCTTATCTCTAGCAAGTTCATATTTATCATTCATACGCTCAATGTTTTCCTTGGTTAACTCATGTATTTTTAAGATCAATTCAACACATTTTTAGCATCAAAATTAACCTTCTCTGAAGATGGAAGACGCAACAAATCAATAGGTGCACGAGGTAGAAAACCATACACAATTTCAAAAGGGCACATCTTACTAGTAGAATGCAACGAACGATTATAAGCAATTTCAATAAGAGGCAAGCATTCTTCCCACATTTTCTTATTATTCTTCAAAACATCCCTAAGCATAGTAGACAATGTTCTATTGACTACTGAAAGGATCGATATGGTTGACTAGAGGGGGGTGAATAGGCAACTAACAATTTTTAGACTTTTCTTTAACAATTTAAACCTTGAAATGAAATAGGTTGTCTAGATGTGCAACTACGTGGACAACCTATATGATGCAAAGACAACAAGCACA
This sequence comes from Triticum dicoccoides, assembly GCF_002162155.2. Lineage (NCBI taxonomy): Eukaryota > Viridiplantae > Streptophyta > Magnoliopsida > Poales > Poaceae > Triticum > Triticum dicoccoides. Next base: position 337,565,323 of record NC_041389.1, on the reverse strand, counting down.
CAAGCAAGCAATGGATATAGCACAAGTAAGCTTGCAAAAGTAAAGGGATAAGATAACCAAGAGTGGAGCCGGTGGAGACGAGGATGTGTTACCGAAGTTCCTTCCTTTTAAGGGGAAGTACGTCTCCGTTAGAGCGGTGTGGAGGCACAATGCTCCCCAAGAAGCCACTAGGGCCACCGTAATCTCCTCACGCCCTCACACAATGCGAGATGCCGTGATTCCACTATTGGAGCCCTTGAAGGCGGCAACCGGACCTTTTACAAACAAGATTGGGGCAATCTCCACAACACTTGGAGGCTCCCAACAATACCGCGAAGCTTCACCACAATGGAGTATGGCTTCGAGGTGACCTCAACCGTCTAGGGTGCTCAACACCCAAGAGTAACAAGATCCGCTAGGGATAAGTGGGGGGAATCAAATATCCTATGGTGGAAGTGTAGATCGGGCACTTGTCACCCAATCCCGAGCAAATCAACAAGTTTGATTGGCTAGGGAGAGAGATCGAGTGAAAATGGAGCTTGGAGCAACAATGGAACTTAGAGATGGAAGAGGTAGTCAACTAGAGGTAGAAGACACCCCTTATATAGTCGTGGAAAGAATCCAACCGTTATCCGCATGTTCAGCCCGCGACACACGGTACTACCACTCCAGGGGAGCGGTACTACCGCGAAGCTATGCGGTACTACCGTGGCTGACCACAGTACTACCGCGACAGCAGCACAGGCCGGAACTAGCCTGACAAGGGGGCAGTACTACCGCTTGCGCGGTACTACCGCACCCACTTGCGGTACTACCGCTAGGCAGGAGAGTCACGGCCTGGGAAGGGCACGGATGAAATAAATTACATTCGTGCCTACTTCCACTGAAACAGAGGTGGTACAAAAATCCGACGCGGTACTACCGCTCGCGAGGCGCGGTACTAACGCGCGGGCACGGATGTAAAAATTTACATCCGCGCCTACTACCGCGAGTACTAGGTAGGAGGGCCACGGTACTACGACTCCTAGGGAGCGGTACTACCGTGGGCCCCTGCAGTACTACCGCGCTGGACGAGCGGTACTTCCATGGAGGGCGCGGATGTAAAAAATTACATCCGCCCCTACTACCGCACCGGAGCGGCACAAGGCCTGGGAGCCGCGGTACTACCACTCCAGATGAGCGGTACTACCGTGACCCACAGCGGTATTACCGCGTGTAGTTGCGGTACTACCGCAAGTACAGCAGTAGTCGTCAGATTTCCGCACAACCAAGATAACAAAGGGAAGCTCCAAAATGCTGGGAAAGGAGGGACAAGTGTACGTGTTGATTCCACCCAAACCTTTCCGACGCGGACCCCCTCTTAATAGTACGGCTCTCCTACGACTCAAATCCACCAACGAGAAACGTAGAACAACGCCGACTTCAAAAGTCTCCGAGGGGCACCGAATCGTCTCGTGCCTAGAGATGAATAACCTGAGAAACTCAAGGCACACGATTAGTCCGCAAATGCATTGTCATCAATCACCAAAACACCTGAGGGATAAATATGCCCTTACAATCTCCCCCTTTTTGGTGGATTGATGACAACACGGGATTTGCATATAGATAAGATAATTTAGAGCAGGGGCAAACCCCACCTCTCTAAAATATAGACGGGCTCCCCCTAGATGTGTGCACTTTAGATGAATGCTTTGGACTGCATAGCACACAGACTAGGATCAACACCCCCCCTATATTTTAGAGACCAAGGCATGATAATAAGCATAGCGTAGCATAAATATAGCACAATAAAACACAAGCTCGCTAGGATAGATAGAGTGCATATGTCTTACACCATACGAAGTAAAGCTACCGAAGTTCAAACGAGAAAGCAGCAAACACACGACACAAACGAGAAAGCAGCAAACACACGACACGCTCGCAAATCCCTACACTCTCTCCCCCTTTGGCATCGAAACGCCAAAAAGGCAGAGAGGACACCTACACACAAGAGGTGGCTCAAGCAGAGAACTCGTCCCAAGCCTCTCCGTCGGTCTCCTCGGCAGCAGGGATGGTCTCCTCGACATCCTCCTCAGACTCAGTCCACCTGTAGCCCTGCTTCTCCATCCACTCTGCCTCTGGAGTGATGTGCTCCTCAGACCCGCCAGACACTGCCTCACCATAGAGCTGCAAGATCTTGTTGTCCCGGCGACGACTCTCCTTGGACGCCACGTGAGTCCTGTACTGCCCCTTGGCTTGCATGCAGAAAAGAGTCTTCATCTTGTCCTTCAGCTTCCTGGCCCATGATGGCATAGCGGCACTCTGGGAAGGCCTAGCAGCACGGCCCTCAGCAACATCCTTGGCGCCAGCATCCTCCTCATCAACAGCAGCCCTAGCAGCAGACGCCTCAGCACGAGTAGTGGTGTTGGCCCAGTTGGATTTGATATGTAGGCAGATGGGCTCATGGCGAACCCAGTCTGGAGCAAGAAACTCCTCATCAGGGAACATCTTCTCCCAAGTCTTCGAAATCAGCAGAAACAGATAGGGCCCATAGATAGGCACCTTGCGGTTGAACACTGCAAACCGGAGCTCACACCACATGATGTGTGAGACATCAAGTGGCTGAGACTGAGACGAACGAGCCTCCTCGCAGATGAGCATCATGTCCACCATATAGGCATGAACCTTGTCTTTGTCACCGATGCGAGGGAACAAGGAGTTGCGGAAGATGCGATACATGATATCCAGGAAAGGGTTGAGCACCAAAGTTGTCTTGCCATTGGCGAGCGCCTTCTCAACCATGAATGGGGCAAGCCTGTCCTTGCTGGCAGACTCAGCATTGGCATGGGGGTGAACACCGACTAGAGAGTCGAGCCCATCATCAGGAACCTGGAGGAGATCCATGAACTCCTTCCAGGTAGAAGACAGCTTACGGCCATTGGTCATCCAGGTCATCCTCCGTTCCTCATCAGAGTGAAAGTAGACTGAGGCAAAGAACTGACAGATAAGCTCAGGGTCATAGTCGAGGTGGAAGGTTAACACATGCTCAATGCCAAACTGATCCACCAAGTCCAGAGCCTCTCCAAAGTAGTCACGGAACTTGTCCTTCCTCATGTGATGCATATCAATCCACTTCACCTCCACATAGGTATTCTGCTTGTTCTTGATGACATCCAGATATATGTTGGTCTATTGCTTGTTCCAGAATAGCTCACAGCCTCTGAAAGTGGAACGCGGGTGCACATAAGGGTGAAGCTGCCTGAGACGGACATAATCAGCTTGGGCTATCTCATCCATGCCCTTAGCGGGCTCCTTGTGCTTGCTAGCTGAGTGCTTGACATTGCGCTTGGAGGCAGACGAGCCCTCTGGTACATCACCTGGGTTGCGCAGACGTTTGGAACCAGTGTCACGACTGGGGTTGGACCGGCGAGAGCCACCACCTAAGACACACACGCAAAACACCAAAGACGCGAAAGGATCAATGCAAAGGCCACGAAAAAGCACAAGAAACACATAGAAGGCATACGAGAAAGTTGGCATGCGATAGATGTGAGCCGCGGTAGAACTGCCACTGCCTGCGGTACTAAAATATTAGTACTGCTCCAAACGCGGTAGTACCATGCGAGGTCATGGTAGAACCGTGGTTGGAGCGGAAGTAAAATTTTAGTACCGCACAGAGCACGGTAGTACCGCTCCCGAAGGGCGGTAGTACCATGCAAGCGGTAGTACCGCGCCAGACGGGCGGTAGTACCGCGTCGCGTCAGATCCAACCGGCGGTTTGAATCTGAAAAGAACTGCGAAACAATGGCGGTGCTACCGTGATCCGATCTAGCGCAAGACAACAATACAAGTATAAATCCTATGCAATACCACGCTCCTTCATCCTACTCTTGCAGAGACTAAGCCTAAGAATCTCAAAAACACACAAGCCTCCCTCAAAACCTAGAAACACTAAACACAATCAACACGGAGAGGGAGTTGGGGAAAAACCTTGGTCCATAGCAAGAGCACGTGGTGGGGAACGATCCCATCGGTCGGAATCACAGGAGGGCAGGAGGCGACGTGGAGAGAGAGGGCAGGAGGCGACGAACGCCGGCTCCGTTCTTGAGCGAGGGAGAGAAGGAGGCGACGTGGAGAGAGAGGACAACGAATGGGTATGGGGAGTTAAAACTCCCCCTGCCCGTCCTTATCCCCACGCGCTCGAACCGGCGCGGTAGTACCGCGTATCATCGCGGTAGTACCGCTCGGGCGGAAGTACCGCGCCGAGGCGGTAGTACCGCTCAACCAGGCGGCAGTAAAAAATTACTGCCGCGTGGTCATGGTAGTACCGTGCTCCCGCAAGCGGTAGTACCGTGGCTGGCTGCGGTAGTACCGTAGCTGGCCGCGGTAGTACCGTGAGCTCAAGTCACCGCAAGTTTCAACACGATAAGAAAAAGCCTTTGCACGGAAACTTTTCACACACAAGAAACCACAAGAACACGCACAAACCAGAGGCAAAAAGACAACAAGAAACCACCAAGCGACAAAGCCTCTCGAGGAGAGAGGACGGTGGCCGAATCCACCTATGTTTGAGTTGGATGGTATGGCACCACGAAGAATTATCCTTGGGCCCATGACCAAAACTTGTCTTTGAAGCACAAGTACCATTAAAAATGGCTAATGTGAAAGAGGTGATCGATTTATGCATAATGGGGGGAGGGAGAGTTCATTGAGAAAACTACACTCCCCCTATGTCCATGCCTACACCTAAACTAGACAACACGTTGAGTGTGGTGGGGGGTGTACGGGTTCAAGTCACATTGCTCAAATCAATGATATTTAGCTCATGCCTTAACTCGCGAAATCTTGCTTCATCCAAGGGCTTCGTAAAAATATCTGCAAGGTTATCATGAGTGTTGACATACTTGAGCTCGATCTCCCCTCGCCTAATGTGATCCCGGATGAAGTGATACCGAATCTCAATGTGCTTCGTCTTGAAGTGTTGTACCGGGTTGAGAGAAATCTTGATGGCACTTTCATTATCACACCAAAGAGGCACTTTGTCACAAATGACACCGTACTCCTTTAAAGTTTGCCTCATCCATAGGAGTTGAGCACAACAACTACCGGCCGCCACATACTCCGCTTCGGTGGACGAGAGGGACACACAACTTTGCTTCTTGGAAGACCAACTTACCAAAGAGCAACCAAGAAATTGGCACCCTCCGGAAGTGGACTTCCTATCCACTTTGTCCCCCGCCCAATCGGAATTCGTGAAACCTTCAAGCTTGAAGTTTGCTCCTCTTGGGTACCATAGGCCAAAGTTTGGGGTATGAGCCAAATATCGAAAGATTCTCTTGACCGCCACATAGTGACTTTCCTTTGGTGCGGCTTGAAACCATGCACACATCCCCACACTCAACATGATATCCGGTCTAGATGCACAAAGGTAAAGCAAGGAGCCAATCATGGAGCGATATACCTTTTGATCCACCGCTTTACCATTGGGATCGATGTCAAGTTGGCACTTGGTAGGCATTGGTGTAGAAGCCGGCTTGACATCACTTAGCTTGAATCTTTTAAGCATGTCTTGAGTGTATTTGGCTTGGTTGATGAAGGTTCCTTCTCTTCTTTGTTTGATGTCAAAGCCAAGGAAGAACTTCAACTCTCCCATCGAAGACATCTTGAACTTGGAGGTCATGAGAGCGGCAAATTCCTCATTGAAAGCTTTGTTAGGAGAACCAAAGATAATGTCATCAACATATAGTTGGCATACAAACAACTCCCCTTTGACCTTCTTAGTAAAAAGAGTGGGATCGATTTGTCCTACTTCAAATCCACGATCTTGTAACAACTCGGTAAGGTGGTCATACCACGCACGTGGGGCTTGTTTAAGGCCATAGAGTGCCTTATCGAGTTGATACACATGATCCGGGAAGTAGGGGTCCTCGAACCCAGGGGGTTGCTTGACATAAACCAACTCATTAATGGGACCATTAAGAAAAGCACTTTTCACATCCATTTGTTGCAACTTAAAGTTGTGATGGGAAGCATAAGTAATCAACAAACGAATGGATTCAAGACGAGCAACGGGAGCAAAGGTTTCACCTTAGTAGATACCCTCGACTTGGGAGTAGCCTTGTGCTACCAATCTTGCCTTGTTGCGGATGATGTTCCCATGAGCATCTTGCTTGTTCTTGAAGATCCACTTTGTTCCAATGACGTTGTGATTCCCCGAAGGTCTTGGCACCAATCTCCACACCTTCTTGTATTCGAAGTTGTTGAGTTCTTCATGCATGGCATTGAGCCAATCTGAGTCTTCGAGCGCCTCATAGACCTTTTGGGGTTCAACACAAGACAAACACATGATGTTCACAATAGTTAGCTAATTGTCTACAAGTGCTTACCCCCTTCCTTAGGCTTCCAACCACGTTTTCCATGAGATGGCCTTGTGTGGTGAGTTTGGAAGCAATCTTCACGGCACGACGCTCTAATTCCTCCTCGGGTGTGGAAGGAGGAAGGTTAACTTGATCATCTTGAGCGCCGTCTTGAGCTTGCTCATGATCTTGAACTTGCTCGAGGGGGAGAACTTGACCTTGGGCATCATTTAGAGGTTCACCACCATCTTGAGGTTGATCTTGCCCTTGGTCTTGTTCAAGAGGGTGAGGGCCTTCACTTTGTTCTTCGGAAGCGTGTGGGTCTTGGGGAGGTGATGGCTCCACTTGAGTGGAGCATTGTCCTTCTCCTTCGGCCACAAGGGGTTCCTCAATGGGTAGGATATGACCAATACCCATTCTTCTTATGGCTTGGGGAGGAATTTCATCACCTACATCACAAGTACCACTTTGCTCCACTTGGGAGCCGTTATTTTCATCAAACTCTATGTTACACGTCTCCTCAATGAGTCCGTTGGACTTGTTGAGAACACGGTAAGCATGAGAGTTTGTAGCATAACCAACAAATATGCCTTCATGAGCTCTAGCTTCGAATTTAGACAAACGAACACCTTTCTTGAGAATGAAACACTTACACCCGAACACCCGGAAGTACTTGAGATTGGGCTTGTTCCCGGTGAGTATCTCATACGGAGTCTTGTTCAAACCTTTGCGGAGATAGAGCCGATTGGATGCATGACAAGCTGTGTTGATGGCTTCGGCCTAGAAATTGTATGGAGACTTGAACTCCGCCATCATGGTCCTTGCCGCATCCATCAATGTCCGGTTCTTCCTCTCCGCAACACCATTTTGTTGAGGGGTATATGGTGCAGAATATTGATGCTTGATCCCTTCATCACTAAGAAACTCATCCAAGGTGTAGTTCTTGAACTCGGTGCCGTTGTCACTTCTTATTGTCAAGATCTTTGCATTGTGTTGACGTTGAGCTTCATTTGCAAAGTCGATGACGGTTTGTTGAGTCTCACTCTTCCTCTTGAAGAAGTATACCCAAGTGTATCTTTAATAATCATCCACTATCACCAAACAATACTTTCTACCCCCAAGACTATCAAAGGATGGGGGCCCAAAGAGGTCCATGTGGAGGAGCACCAAGGGTCTCTTCGAGTAGATGATAGTCGTGGGAGGGTGAGCCGTCTCATGAAGCTTTCCTTCGATACAAGCATTGCAAACACGATGTTTGGCAAAACTAACATTCGTTAGTCCATGGACATGGTCCCCCTTGAGAAGACTTTGCAAAGATCTCATATTGACGTGGGCTAAACGGTGATGCCAAAGCCATCCCACATCAACTTTAGCCATTAGGCATGTCGCGGTCTTAGTGGGTTGCTCCGAGAAGTTAACCACATAGAGACCGTTCTCGACATGCCCAACAAAGGCTACTTTAAGAGTCTTGCTCCACAAGAGGGCCACAGTATCAATATCAAAGAAGGTGGCAAAACCCATGAGTGCGAGTTGACGAACGGAAAGTAAATTGAACGCAAGGGACTCAACAAGCATGACTTTCTCGATCGTTAGATCATGAGAAATGACAACCTTGCCAAGACCCAATACCTTAGAATGTGAGGCATCACCCCATTCGACATTGGTGGGCATAGATGGGATATTGTGCACGTCCACCACCAAGTCCTTGCTCCTGGTCATATGATTTTTTGCTCCACTATCGAGCAACCATGATCCCCCACCGGAAGCAAACACCTTGTTGGTGGCCTTAGCCATGAGGCACTTAGCGGTGATGTTCTCGTTAGGTGCATCGAAGAGAGACACCCGAGGAGTTGAGACAATGGCAACGGATGCCATGGCCATTGTTTCACCATCTTCATCATCATCGTCATCCTCACGGTATTCTTCTTGAACCACCAACCCGCGAGAAGGAGTCTTCTTGGTGAAGTTGTTCTTGTTGGGGAAGGACTTGGCTTTGTCTTTTCGAATGAACTTGCCACCATTGTCTTCCCGCTTCTCGTATGGACAATCCGCAACGAAATGACTGACATTGCCACAGTTGAAACAAGTTCTAACTCTTTGCTTCCCCTTGAGGCCACTTGAGTTGTTCTTGTTGAAGTTGGGTCTTGTAGTCTTCTTACTCCAAAACTGTCTTGAGGCAAGAGCCATGTGCTCATGATAATCATACTTCGTGTCCTCGGGGTTGCTCTCCTCATCTTCCTCTTCTTCTTCTTCTTCCACACTAACCTTGGCCTTCAAGGCAAGATTGGGCTTCTTTGCCCTTTGGGAACGGAGCACCGCATTGTCGGTGGTCTTATCCAAGATGTTCATTGCAACAAACTCATCCAACACTTCACCAGAGGTCATGGAGTGGAAGTCCGGTCTTTGGCGGATGACGGAGGACATGGCCTTGTTGTAGGGCATCATGGCCTTGAGGAACTTGCGCTTGATCCAGTTGTCATCCGTGTCCTTACTCCCATGATCTCGGAGTGCGACCGCAAGTTTGGTCACTCTTCGAAAGAGCTCACGAGGTTCTTCATCCTCTTTCATTGCAAACTCATCAGCTTCATCTTGCACCACTTCATAGTTGGAGCGTTGAATGCTAGAACTTCCTCTATACATACGCTCGACGCACTTCCATGCTTCTTTAGCCATGACATGAGGTCGAAGATGAGGGAGATCTTCGGGAAGGATAGCATCTTGGATGATGAAGAGAGCACTCTCATTGAATTGATTGTCCACTTCTTCTCGAGGGGTGAAGTTGCTTGGATCATGAGGATAGAAACCTTCTTCAATAATTCTCCAAAGGTTAGTATTCACATGTTTTAAATGACGCTTGAAGCGATAAACCCAAGAATCATAATCTTTATTTTTCACATATTTAGGAGGAGGACCGGCATGATTCAAATGAGTAGAGGGGATCGGTCCTCTATACACCGGGGGTTCCACATGGGCAAAGATGTCGGTGCCATTTCTACTACTAGTAGATGGACTCTTTTCATTGTTAGCTTCCCCCTTATCGGAGTTAGCATCCCTCACCTTGTTAGTGGGATCACCCACTTTCATTGGTGAGGTAGATAGTTTAAGTCCCTTTAAAAATTCAGTAAACATGCTTTTAACCTCGGCCATCATGGAGGTTTTCAATGTGTCTAAAGCCACATCGAATTCCTCACGTGAGACCGAGGTTCCCCCTTCGGCCGAAGACGAGATGGGATTCACACCGGAGTGTTCCTCCGCACCGTCGTTGACGTCAACCATACTCTTCGGACGACAAAGTCCTTAATAAAGAGACGAGGCTCTGATACCAATTGAAAGGATCAATATGGTTGACTAGAGGGGGGGTGAATAGGCAACTAACTATTTTTAGAATTTTCTTTAACAATTTAAACCTTGCAATGAAATAGGTTGTCTAGATGTGCAACTACATGGACAACCTATATGATGCAAAGACAATAAGCACACAAGCAAGCAATGGATATAGCACAAGTAAGCTTGCAAAAGTAAAGGGATAAGATAACCAAGAGTGGAGCCGGTGGAGACGAGGATGTGTTACCGAAGTTCCTTCCTTTTAAGGGGAAGTACGTCTCCGTTAGAGCTGTGTGGAGGCACAATGCTCCCCAAGAAGCCACTAGGGCCACCGTAATCTCCTCACGCCCTCACACAATGCGAGATGCCGTGATTCCACTATTGGAGCCCTTGAAGGCGGCAACCGGACCTTTACAAACAAGATTGGGGCAATCTCCACAACACTTGGAGGCTCCCAACAATACCGCAAAGCTTCACCACAATGGAGTATGGCTTCGAGGTGACCTCAACCGTCTAGGGTGCTCAACACCCAAGAGTAACAAGTTCCGCTAGGGATAAGTGGGGGGAATCAAATATCCTATGGTGGAAGTGTAGATCGGGCACTTGTCACCCAATCCCGAGCAAATCAACAAGTTTGATTGGCTAGGGAGAGAGATCGAGTGGAAATGGAGCTTGGAGCAACAATGGAGCTTAGAGATGGAAGAGGTAGTCAACTAGAGGTAGAAGACACCCCTTATATAGTCGTGGAAAGAATCCAACTGTTATCCACATGTTCAGCCCGCGACACACGCTACTACCGCTCCAGGGGAGCGGTACTACCGCGAAGCTGTGCGGCACTACCGTGCCTGACCACAGTACTACCGCGACAGCAGCACAGGCCGAAACTAGCCTGACAAGGGGGCAGTACTACCGCTTGCGTGGTACTACCGCACCCACTTGCGGTACTACCGCTAGGCAGGAGAGTCACGACCTGGGAAGGGCGCGGATGAAATAAATTACATTCGTGCCTACTTCCGCTGAAACAGAGGTGGTACAAAAATCCGACGCGGTACTACCGCTCGCGAGGCGTGGTACTACCGTGCGGGCGCGGATGTAAAAATTTACATCCGCGCCTACTACCGCGACACTGCGGTACTAGGTAGGAGGGCCATGGTACTACGACTCCTAGGGAGCGGTACTACCGTGGGCCCCCGCGGTACTACCGCGTTGGACGAGCGGTACTTCCGTGGAGGGCACGGATGTAAAAAATTACATCCGTCCCTACTACCGCACCGGAGCGGCACAAGGCCTGGGAGCCGCGGTACTACCACTCGAGATGAGCGGTACTACCGTGACCCACAGCGGTACTACCGCGTGTACTTGCGGTACTACCGCAAGTACATCAGTAGTCGTAAGATTTCCGCACAACCAAGATAACAAAGGGAAGCTCCAAAATGCAGGGAAAGGAGGGACAAGTGTACATGTTGATTCCACCCAAACCTTTCCGACGCGGACCCCCTCTTAATAGTATGGCTCTCCTACGACTCAAATCCACCAACGAGAAACGTAGAACAACGCCGACTTCAAAAGTCTCCGAGGGGCACAGAATCGTCTCGTGCCTAGAGATGAATAACCTGAGAAACTCAAGGCACACGATTAGTCCGAAAATGCATTGCCATCAATCACCAAAACACCTGAGGGATAAATATGCCCTTACAATTACTTCAGTTTGTCCATCAGTTTGGGGTGACAGGTAGTACTAAAAAGCATCTTAGTCCCCAACTTAGCCCATAAACATCTCCAAAAGTGGCTAAGAAATTTAGTATCACGATCTGAAACAATAGTATTTGGCACACCATGCAAGCAAATAATTTCACGAAAGAACAACTCAGCAACATTAACAACGTCATCGCTTTTATGACATGGTATAAAGTGTGTCATTTCCGAGAACCTATCCACGACAACAAATATGCTATCCCTCCCCTTCTTTGTTCGAGGTAAACCTAAAACAAAGTCCATAGATATATCCTCCCAAGGAACACTAGGTACAGGCAAAGGCATATATAAACCTTGAGGATTGAGTCGTGACTTAGCTTTTTGACATATAGTGCAGCGAGCAACAAAACGCTCAACATCCCGTCTCATCTTTGGCCAAAAGAAATGTGTAGCAAGTATATCCTCTGTCTTCTTAACGCCAAAGTGTCCCATTAATCCTCCTCCATGCGCCTCCTTCAACAACAGAAGACGAACAGAGCTAGCCGGAATGCATAGCTTGTTAGCACGAACACAAATCCATCGTTAACGACGAACTTGTTCCATGTTCTCCCTTCTTTACAGTTATGCAATACATCTTTAAATTTAGCATCATGCACATATTGATCTTTGATGGTCTCCAAACCAAATATTTTGAAGTCAAGTTGTGAAAGCATAGTATAACGACGAGACAATGCATCAACAATAACATTTTCTTTACCCTTCTTGTGTTTAATGACATAAGGAAAAGTCTCTATGAATTCAACCCATTTAGCATGTCTAGGATTCAGTCTGGCTTGACTTTTAATATGTTCCAAAGATTCATGATCAAAATGTATAACAAATTCCTTAGGCCATAAATAATGTTGCCATGTTTCTAAGTCTGAACAAGAGCATATAATTCTTTATCATAAGTAGAATAGTTCAGACTTGGCCCACTCAATTTTTCAAAAAAGTATGCAACAGGTTTGCCATCTTTAATAATACACCTCCAAATCCAATTTCACTAGCATCACATTCAAGCTCAAAAGTCTTATTAAAATCAGGAAGTTGGAGTAAAGGAGCATGTGTCAACTTATCTTTCAATACCGTGAAGGCTTCTTCCTGTGCGGTATCCCAAACAAAAGGCACATCCTTCTTTGTAAGCTCATTGAGAGGTGCAGAAATGGTGCTGAAATCTCTTACAAAACGCATATAGAATCCAGCGAGGCCAAGAAAACTCCTCACTTGTGTGACCATTTTGGGCTGCGGCCAACTCTCAATAGCTCCAATCTTGGCTTTATCAACTTCAATTCCCTATGGAGTAACAACATAGCCAAGAAAAGATACTCGGTCGGTCCAAAAGGTGCACTTCCCAAGGTTACCAAACAAACGTGCATCACATAGAGCAATAAAAACATCACATAAATGTTCCAAATGTTCCTCCAAAGGTCTGCTATAAATTTTGTAACTCCTGATAATACTCCTCTACATAATTTTTTTCCTTGTCTTAAGCACTGCAGTTTTTGAAGTAATTCACATTGATAATATGGTGGAGCCCAACGAGTACGCATAGCAATTTTCAAAGAAACCCAAGTAGTAGGAATATTATCATGATATAATATACAATGTTCAGACCTCCAAACGGAAGCAAAATTAGTGAATTCACAAATAGCAGCAGCAACACATCTATCCTCAGGATACTGTACGCATGTGAAACATTGTTTAGTTTCTAACTCCCAAGTAAGATATACATCAGGAATGTATCTACCCTTAAACAGTGGGATATTCAATTTTCGTTTAGGAATATGGTCATAATCTCATACCTGAGGTGGCGCTGGAGCCCTACCGTTGCGATTATATGCATGAGGTCGACTTGGTGGTGGTGGTGCTGGTGGTTGCATGTAGTTCTGGTGCTGGTGGTGGTGCTAGTGCTACTGGTTAACCTTACCCTCATAATAGTCCTCCACCTCTGCAGTAGCAGCAGGAGCTATAGAAGCATCAACAATAGTATCAGCGGCACCAGAATTTTGTCCTGGCTCAAGAGGAACACGACCCGCTCGGCGGAGGGCTGTTTCGCGACGTGGAGGTGGTTGTTGTTGTAATGGTGTAGCAGATGCTGATGGTGGTTGTGGAAGACGCGTGAGTACTTCATCGAACATGGCATCCAACTTGGTGTCAATTGTCTTCTCAACGTCATCAATCATCTCTAGTGCCTTTCCAAAGCTTGCCATGACATCTTCCACCTGTTGACTCAACATTTGCTGAAATTTATCATGAAGCTCCTTCTTCATTGTGTTCTCCCAGCCAATTTCGGCTTGTGGTCCTGCCATGGTTAGCAGCAATAGAAACACACAAGAATATGATCCTACAAACTACTAGAAAGTGGTAGTGTGTCACAAATCCATCAAGCAAATCTCAAATTCTTACTAGTTCTTACCTAGAAGCAGGTGGTGATCGGTAACCGTTGCAGTAAAAAACTCTAAAAGCTTGGATAGAGCGATTACCAGGGAGAGTCAAACGCACGACGTAGATGTATGTGGAGCTGGGAAGGCTTATAATATGGTAGCAAAAAGGGTCAGCAATAATCAATTCAGAGATGCAAAGTTGAATACACGCTCAACAACGGTACTGTGTTGGTCCTAGGCTAGACCGTGCTAGAGACGCGAGCCTAGAACACTAACAAAATCACACACTGCACATAAACAAGGGAGGAGCACACTCTGAATCTCTTATTTTATTTTTTTCACTTTTTTTGCTCCGCAACATTTTTTTTGAAGAAGTCTACAAATGGTCTAAAAATTGCTTAGCCAGAATTTTCCAGACTTAGTTCTTTTTGAAACTGGAACTATTTTTCTACTGCGGCTAGCACTAAAGTTGGGTAGTCCGACTTGGTCACGACTCAGAGTATGACGTGATCTGGAAATCGAAAACAAAGGAACAAATACTGGACTCGGACTAGGACTGGTGGCGGAGATGAATCTAGTGGAAACTTGGACTGGTGGCGAATATATGTAGGGCGGTAGAACACAGACTAGTGGCTGATCTACGACGGGGAGGTGGACTCAGATTATCGTGATGGTAGTGAATATGTGGTATATGGCAACGGTGATGACGATGGTGGTATATGGCAGTGGTGATGACGATGGTGGTATATGGCAGCGGTGACGACGATGCTGGTATATGGCAGCGATGATGCCGATGGTGGTATATGGCAGCGGTGATGACGATGGTGCGGCGGCGCCGTGACAACTTGTGAACAGAACTCGAAACTCTAAAGGACTAGACACTAAGACCAGCAACTAGACACGACGATGCAAACACAAATTCAACAATACAAAACCCTAAAAAGATTATGCGAAGGCTCAGATTGGTTCGGATATGATGAACTAACCCTAATTATTAATTTTTTGCTTTTTCATGGACTGTAGGTATGAAGAACAGATTCGATCTAAACTACAAAAAACTGTAAAATCTCACCGAGCAACCTAGAAATCTGATACCACTTGATAGAGGCGAGGGTGTCCCGATGTTTCAATGAGATAGCTATCATTTTCTGTGGGAGTCTACCTTGACGATCCGACTATGAACGTGCGAGGTGTCGCGCCTTAGCAATCACTAAACCAACTTCCGAGGGGTTATCAACCACGCCGGAGCACGATCAACCTGGCCACGATGGTTTATTTCCTGCAAGCAAACGAAGAACAAGCAAGAAACTAAGATTGCAATCTAGATATTTCAAATATAAGATGAAAGCTTTATTGATCAAGGTGGGGATCTGTGACGTCTAGGTCTGGTCATTGAACACAAATGAAGTACGCGAAGTTGCAGCTATGGCGAACTTTTAATCTAAACAAAATCCAAAGTCTGAACGACGCCCTAAGGGCTGTATATATGGAGCAGTAGGGGGAATTTCATGACCCCTTGTAGGAGGGGTCCGGAACCAACCCTAACTTTGTTTCCCCACACATACAGACTCTAAAAACAACCTATACTTATGTATTTAAAAATTACATGGGCCTGGCCCAATAATAAGGTGATGCAACACCTATAATAGCCTCTAGACGAAATTTGTGAAGTGGCATCTTGTATATTTCGTCCAAGCCTTCATGCACCCATTACAGTGGCTTCAAAGTCCTGAAATCATCACTTGAAACTCCGTTCTTGTTTCCCTTGTGCATGCCATCATCTTCGTGCTTGTTCTTGCTCCAATGTTCATCCTTCTCCAAGCTAGGCCCTTCATTTTAAGCAAAACAATGTATCCAATTTAGGTAGCATCATATTGTCATGAACATTAGAATCATTACCAAGAAACGAAAGTACCTAGTAATTTAATTGGTGTGCGCGAGCTCTAGTAATTAGTCCAGTATGTATAGTAGCAGGGGCTATGGGTGTAACAATGGTATTGATGTCCTCATTAGAACACCATGAACATAAATATCATAGAGGCTATGTTGTTCTGATTCAACTACATGCATGAACATGTGCCAAGTCAGGCCACTCAAACATTCGGAGGAGGATACCATATCATCATACTACATCACAATCATTTTAACGCAATGTTGACATCAAGATAAATCATCATCCACTCCTAGCTACTTAAGCATGGCATGAGAAACTATAATCTCTAATTTTCATTGCAAACATGTTCGATCATAATATGCTGAATCATGGATACTAGGTTAAACATATGTACAAAAATAGAACAAGTTGAGTTCATACCAGTTTCTCTCTCCCACAACCAGTTCACCGAATATTGTCATTATTGTCTTTCACTTGCACGATCGAATGATTTGAAAATAATAATAGTGCAAGAGTGTCGTGATCTAAGCTGGAATCTACAAACATTTTATTCAAAGGAGAAGACAAATTTTGGGCTCTTTGTTAGAACAACAGTAATGCATATGAGTGGCGCTCAACAATTTCATCATGGTCTTCTCCTTGGTATAACTCAACAAATGGAAAAAATAAATCCAGAGAAACACACTAAAATATTTTTGGAGCTTTTAGTTCTTCTAGAAGAAAGCAAATTAAAACAGGAAAACCAAAAAATGAGAAAAAAATATTTACACATGAAAGCTCCCAACAAACAAGAAGAAGAATCGAGAAATATTTTTGGGTTTTCTTTTAATACTACAACTAATTTAAACTAGAAAGAAAAACCGAAAAGAAGCAGGAAACATTTTTGGAGTTCCTCAAAGTTTTTCAAACACACAAGAAGAAGGCGAGAAAATAAATCTAGCATGGATAATACAATGAAAAAGTGTGGACACCGACAACTGAAATGAAATGTGTGAACATGAATGTAATGTAAGTGGAAATATGTACTCTCCCAAGCTTAGGCTTTTGGCCTAACTTGATAATCACCACTCATAGTAGCCATCAGGTCCTATGTTGAAGTGTTGTGGAGCGGGTACCTGAGCATCCCACTCCTAAGGATCCTCCTTAGCCGCTGCCTAGTTGTTCCGGTAGGCGACGATGTCTTCTCGCATGATCCTGTATCCGCCACTGGCAATAGAATCAAGAAAAGTAGGAGTAGGCAACGAGATAATATCATGGGTATCCTCACTAAAAACTAGGTTGTAAGGAATTGGAATAGCAGTGGTCTCGCCATCAATAAATTGATGAGCTGCCATAGCCTGGCGATCTAAATAAACCTTGGTTAAACGGTAATCATGCTAGCGAATCTGAATGTTAAAATGGCTCGCTAAACGAGTCACATAAATACCACCAAGAATTTTACCGTTGGACCTGTTAAGGTGAAGGCGACGTGCCACAATAGCTCCCAAGATACAAGTGTTATCGCTATAGAGTGCGCGGCGTAAGACAACAAAATAGGGGGCACTAAGTGCACCAACCTTCTCCCTAGCAAGTAGACACTTCGCAATGAATAGAGTAAAATAATGCACTGAAGGAAACTACAAGCTAGTGGCGGTGACACTCGACACCCCTCTCTCATCTCCCACTGACAGAGTGCGATAAAAGCCCTCAAACTCTGCAGGCCTAGGTTCTCTTATTTCCCCATCAGAAGGGAGCAAGCATATATCACAAAATTCAGTAAGTGGTATATGATGGATTTCAGCATATATATTAAACCGCACCTCAAGGGGGTTATTCCTACTTAGGAAATGAAAACTTTGCACAAAGGAATTTGTAAGGAGATTATATTGTTCACACTCAGTTGCGATGAAGTCGGTGAAGCCAACATTGGCAGCAAATTGTGCGAACTCTTAATGGATTCTGACTCCATCCATGAAGGGGTTCTGTGGCCATTCACATGGCCGCACTTCTGCCATTCTCTGAGTTTGGAGGTCACTATCCGGTGATTCACCCACAACTCCCTTGGAGTTCTTCTTGGAAGAAAATTTCCTAAAGAAACTCATCTTATTCCTATGAACATGATTCTAAAATTTTTAGTCCACAAATTTTTTCTCAACAAAACTTCACAAGATTGATAGTAACCACTCATAGGCATGCATAGAGGCTATATTAAGCATTCAAACTACTTAGAACTCTAAGAATTCAACATGCAAGCTCATCTACAGCATCACCAAGAGTAGCTAATTATTCCAAATATAAACTACTAAAGAAAAAAATAATTGGACCAATGGAGGAGGCACATACCAAGTAGCAATCCACCAATACAGTTTTGGAAATGGAGCTTCGAGCAAAGAGATTGAAATCCGCGGGTTTGAGAGCAAGAACACGAGAAAGGGAGCAATGGTGATTTTTTTCTGGAGGTAGGTGATGACATGGGCTAAAGAGATAAGTGAGGGGGGCACATGGGGACCACAACCCACCAGGGCGCTTGGGGGTGCTGGCGTGGCGAGGTGGGTTGTGGCCACCTGGTGCACCCCCCTCTGATGTTATTTGCACCAAAAATTCTTAAATATCCAGGAAAAAATCATATAAATTTTTCAGGACATTCTGAGAACTTTTATTTTTGGGTCATTTTTTATTTGCACGGAAAATCGAGAAAACAGGAAAAACATGGCATTGTATTTTGTTTAACTAAGGAAAACAGAAAATAAAAGGTGAGGACAGAAGGTTGTGCCTACTAGATTCATCAACTTGATACCTCCCAAAAGTGATCCATTAATAAGGTTGATCAAGTCTTATTAACAACCACCTTCGATTAGCATGAAACCGAAGAACTTTTGTAAAACACCCAGTTACCTCAACGGGGATATGCATGTCCCCAACAATAAGTATATCATATTTCCTTTTGGCAGTAGGTAGAGGTATTTGAAAACTTCCAATAGTGAGTGTCGGAGATTTTTAAATAACATTTATACCATTCACTTGGAATTGTTTCTTCGGAATGTGCACCGTATGCTCATTACCATTGATATGAAAAGTGACCTTGCTTTTATTGCAATCAATAACAGCCCCTGAAGTATTCAAAAAGGGTCTACCAAGGATAATCGACATGTTGTCGTCCTCGGGTATCTCAAGTATAACAAGTCAGTCAAAATAGTAACATTTGCAACAATAACGGGCACATCCTCACAAATACTGATAGGTATGGCAGTTGATTTATTAGCCATTTGCAAAGATATTTTAGTAGGTGTGAGTATATTCAAATCAAGTCTTTTGTATAAAGAGGAAGGCATAACACTAACACCGGCTCCTAAATCACACAAAGCAGTTTTCACATAATTTCTTTTGATGGAGCATGGTATAGTTGGTATTCCTGGATCTCCAAGTTTTTTAGGTACTCCATCCTTAGAAGAATAATTTTGTATGGTGGAGATTTCAGCTTTCGGTATTTTTCTCTTATTGGTGATAATGTCTTACATGTACTTTGCGTAAGGGGCCATCTTTAAAATATCAGTCAAGCGGGTACGTAAAAAGACTGACCTAATCATTTCAGCAAAGCATTCTAATTCTTCATCATCTTTCTTCTAAGTTGATTTAGGTGGACAGGGCATAGGTTTTTGAACCCACGGTTCTCTTTCCTTACCGTGTTTCCTAGCGACAAAGTCTCTTTTACCATATCGTTTATTCTTGGGTTGTGGGTCATCATGTAACATCCCAAATTTTCAATTTGGAATGTTATACACTAGATCATCATGCATATCATATTTTCTTGCATTTGTTGATCCTAGAAATTTCACGCAACTCAAGGACCCTCGGAGAGAGTTGGAGATTTCGAAATTTTCGTATTTGAGTTTTCTCAAAACTATGAAAAGAGGATCATTGGATTTATTTATTCTATCTTCAAATATTTTTCCAATATAAAAAATAAGATAGGGAATAATATGACTTTCCCAAAATTTAGGAAAAATGAAGATTTAATAAATAAATCAAATTTTGGATTTTTCTCGGAGTTTATTGCCTTAGGGAAAAATGCGTGTTTTCAAAAAATTGCATTTTAGGCCCCGAGTAAAGTTCATTTTGTTCGACTCATTTTTAGGAGTCGTGGGAAGTTTACTTTATTAATTTTGGAGTTCGTTTAGATTTTTTTCTGTTTTTTTCTGCGCGTGAAACCGATTTAAAAAAACTGTAGCGCCTTGGGCCAAAGGCCCAAGCCGCCAAGCCAGCCGCCGGCCAGGAGGCCAAGGCCATCGCTAGCGCCGCCGCGCTAGGGAGCCAGCGCCCCGGTTTCCTTTTCTTTTACAAATCCTAGTAGGATTTGGACCCGTTTCGTTTTTCCGTTTTTTGTTCCTAGGATTCCTAATCCTAGTCTAATTCTTGTCCCCTACTCCAAGCAAAACCCTCCCCTCCCCAATATAAATACCCAAGCACCCCCTCCAACACATCAAACCAACACCTCTCCTCTCCTCTCCTCCGCAGCAGCAGCAGCGCAGCACCACCACCGCCACCCCTCACCACCGCCGCCGCCCTACACCACCGCCGCCCCTCACCACCGCCGCCGCCGTACACCGCCGCCGCCGCTTGCCACCGCCGCCGCCTAGTGCCGCCGCCGCCACCCAACGCCGCCGCCGTCGGAGCCCCTCGCCTCTTCGATGTACTAGCCCCGCGCGGCGTCACCTTTTCTTTTCCTCGGTTCGGTTTTTTGTAAATCGTTCCGGTTTCCGTTCCGGTTTTCTAGATCGGTTTTACGTTTCGGTTTTCTTTCCGAAACCCTAGATCGGTTTTTCTCGCCAGTTTTTCTTTCCGGTTTTGTTTAGCAAGCGATCGCCGGACCGTTCGTCCTAACGAACGTGATCACCGGTTTGCCTCGGTTAATGAACGTCCGTTCGTTCAACCGTTCGTCGTTTTCTTTCTCATCGGATTTATTCCGCTATTTTTCTGATAGCGATTTCATATCCGATTTTCTTTCTAGTCTATCTTCTCGCTCGTTTATCGGAATCAGGTGATTCAAACGCCTGGAGTTTCATCTCGAAACCGCCGTTCCGACTAATCAACTTAAACAAAGTTTTGCTACTGTAAAATTTGACCTAGATTCAACTTGCTAGAACCGAGTTGTTTTCCCTCGCCGTTTGACTTTCGTTGCTTTTGATTTGATTCTTTTGCCACCAGGGTTCTTAAGTTGAACTTTCTGGTTAGATCTTTTATTCGAGATTTACCTGTGCATTAGATGAGTACTTATTGTATGCTTGTTGTTTGTCTGCGATAGATCACCTGGAGTGCGCCGCTTGTTACTTCGAGTCTTTAGGTTTCGCGGATCGTCAGCAAGGCAAGTAATACTTTGATCATACCTTTTCTACAACCCAGTTTTTATGCATTAGATCAATCCTCAAACATTGCATGATTAGGATCTAATTAAATTGTGGGATGGGAAGTAGATGAGGTAGTACCTAATACCTGTTTTACTTATGAAACCTTTGGGAGTTACTTCTACGTTTGCTTATTATGCCATGCTATGCTAGTAGACGTGGATTGGGTGAGTGAATATCCATGACAGATGTGAGTTTGTTAATTAAAGGTTTATCTAAGGTGGCAACTTAAATACACATCTAGGTGGATTGAGGCACCTGGAGTTACCAGGACTTGCCTGTTTTTTTCTTGGAAATCCCGGGGTACCGTGTGATTTTCCTATGGACCGCCACCCAGGCTCAAAGGGATCATAAGATAATTCATACTAGTAACTTACGTGTGCAGCCACAAGCCATTATGGGCTCTGGCATAGTTGACTAAGTCGTGCAAACTCTTATAGTGGTGGACTAGCAGATGTAGGGGATGTAGGTGTACCGGTCCACCCATCGTAAGGTGCTAGCGCTTCTGAAAGACTATGTCTCGGTCATCCGTTTCTTAAACACCATGTAGTGCGAGAAACCAAACGGAGGCGATCGAGTCTTGTGGGGAAAAGTGCGCAAACCTCTGCAGAGTGTACAAACTAATCATGATTAGCCGTGTCCCCAGTTATGGACATCTTGAGTATCTAGTACTTGAATATCATGTGGATCTCAACATGTTACTTCTAATTAATATTGTTGGGTTTCTAATGAGTACTTTTAATTGGGATTGAGAATGTCGTCAACCATTCTCAATGTTTAACAACCACCATGATAGTTAAATAAATTTATTCCTTTGTAGTAGGGAAAAACTGGCTTTATGCAAAAACTGTAACCATAGAGCTTTTTACCAGCCAAATATGCATGTAGTATAGCCAATACTCATTACCTCTCTCTATGTGTTACATTGCCAGCATATTCCATGTGCTGACCCGTTTTCGGGCTGCAACTTTTCATGTTGCAGACTTTTCAGACGATGAATAAGGTGCTTTTAGGTCGTGGTTCTATACTCAGTGATGCCGTTGGAGTTGATGGACTCACTTATCTTCCAAGTCTTCCGCTGTTATCGTTATTAGATGGCCTTAAGCCATGATTACTGTAATAAGTCCTCTTCTGGACAAACGATGTAATAAGTGTGTGTTTGCTACTCTGCTATAAATCCTTCGAAGTACTGTGTGGTGTCAGCATTACTGATCCAGGGATGACATCGGAGCACAGAGACTTGATCCATTCGGGTCGGGTCGCTACAGAGATGGTATCAGAGCACACGCTGACTGTAGGACACGACCACTAAGTTAAAGCCATAGATCACCATTCTCTTCTCATTTTCTAACTCCTCATCTTTTCTACTCCTTTAGGATGAAGGACGCGAAGATTAAGTACGCTCAACCGGATGAAGGCACACCTTTTGGATTTCACTTGAAGGAAGTCACCAAGTACCTGAACATTGGACTACCAAGCTTCACCGGGACTTTTAACGCCACTCTGCCCGAAGAGGAGTGCTGGAAGATTCAAGCCCATGTTCCAGGAAGGACATTCGCCCCTATCACCAAGCCCATAGATAGTGTTTTCAGTGCACCAACTTGGAGTCTGGGAAAGAGCATGGCAGCTCATATCACCATGGGACGCATTGGAGAAGTTTATCAAGAAGACCTCAAGGACACTATCTACCAGATTTGTGGACGCCGGAATGAACAATGGGAGATAGTCAGCACCAAGAAGGATAGATCCATTGCAGCTTTCATCCAAGAGTTAAACCAGCACATTCGACGCCAGGAGAACCAGATGTGCAATGATATGATAGAGTTGAAGAATGCAAAGGGAAGGATCATCGAACTTGAAGGAGAGATGAAGACTCTACGCAAGGACTACATGGACGAGATCATAGCTGTCGCAAGGCACAATAACGATCTTAAGTATGAGATTGAAGAACTCAAGAAGAAATTGGAGCTCAAGAATGAAGACAAGTACGTCGACTGTCCGAGCAACTACATCATCATCGACGACACCGATTCGGATCCAAGCGAGCCCGACTTTGAAGACGAAGCTGGAGCAGACATCATGGAGTCTTCCACTGGTTCAAATTAATAGATGACCACCATACATTAGTATTCCCTCCATGTAAACATTATAGTACACGCACTTTTGCGATAGTTAGACCGTTGTATGCCCTTTGTTTGAATGAATGAAGTGATTTTGTGTGCAATTGTCTCATGAGCATTCGGGTAGTGTTTTCTCCCTAGACCCCACTCTTTTCTTAATTTCTCGTCTTTTCTAAACCCTTCAGATGCCTCCGAGACGCGACCCCGAGTTTGTTTTTCCGCCAGAGATCACCCAGTTGATTCAGCAGCAGAATACCTTGATTCAGACATTGGTACAGAACCAAGGCAACCACAACAACAACCCACCACCACCACCACCTGGGGATCACTTGACTCGTTTCCTTAGGCTGCATCCACCGGTGTATTCTAGTAGCACCGAGCCGATTGTAGCAGATGATTGGCTCCGCAAGATAGGACGGGAGTTGACCACTGCAGGATGCACAGATGGTGAGAAGGTGAAGTTTGCTGCACATCAGCTTGATGGACCCGCAGCAGCATGGTGGGAGAATTTCACAGCCACTTACCCTGTAGACACTGTCACATGGGATCAGTTTCAGCAAGCTTTCCGCACTGCCCATGTTTCAGCAGGAGCTATGGCCATGAAGAAGCGTGAGTTTCGCAACTTACGCCAAGGAGGAAGGACTGTTGGCCAGTATGTGGATGATTTTAGTAAGTTAGCACGTTATGCCCCAGATGACGTTGCTACAGACGCAGCTAAGCAGGAGAAGTTTCTGGAAGGACTGAATGATGAGTTAAGCCTGTAGTTGATGGTAGCAAGATTCAATAACTACTAGGAGTTGGTAGACCCCGCCCTCATGATTGAAGGAAAGCAGCAGCAGATTGAAAATCGCAAGAGGAAGTATGGGCAGGGGAAGTTTAACTCTGGAGCCCAGCAGAAGCCCCGTTATACCCCTAAACAGGGAGTGCAGTTTCAGCATACCCATGGAGGAAGTAGTTCGTACAACCATAATGGCCACAAGAATGGTAATGGGAATGGAGGAAGCAACGGCCAGAACCGGACCCCACCAACAACCCCATCCAAGAAAGACTTGAGCCATGTCACCTGTTACAAGTGTTCCAAGACCGGACATTATGCAAGTGAGTGTCCTGAAGGCCAAGGTGGAAATGGAAGCTCTGGAAAGAAGCCAAATCCTTTCAACAGGGGACAGGTGAACCACATTGATGTGGAGGAGGTTGAAGATCAGCCCGATGCAGTAATCGGTAAGTTTTTGGTTAAGTCATTTACTGCACTTGTTCTTTTCGATACTGGTGCATCGCATTCATACATATCAAGGGGATTTGTAGAGAAGTATAGTCTGTCTACTCAGATTCTTAAAACGCCTATGCTAGTAAGCTCGCTAGGAGCAGAGTACATGGCCAGACAAGGATGTTTTCAAGTGCCATTGAGTATAGGAAGGCATGTGTTCCCGACGGATTTGATCGTTCTGGAATCCCAAGGATTGGATGTGGTTCTAGGTATGGATTGGCTGTCGATGTATGGAGGAAACATCGATTGCGCAAGTAAGACGATTTTGCTCACAACGCCAGAAGGAAGAAGGATTAAGTATGTATCACGGCATGAGCCAAGGAGAGCTCATGTAAATTGCCTATCAGGAGTTGTGCAGGAAGAGGTGCCAGTAGTGAAGGATTATCCTGATATATTTCCTGAGGAATTGCCAGGAATGCCACCGGATAGAGACATTGAGTTTTTGATTGAGCTGTTGCCAGGAACATGCCCGGTATCAAAGCGACCATACAGGATGCCCGCACAGGATTTGGCGGAAATCAAGAAGCAGATTAAGGAGCTGTTGGATAAAGGTTATATACGCCCAAGTTCTTCGCCTTGGGGATCACCCGTACTATTAGTGGAGAAGAAGGATGGATCGTTAAGGATGGTTGTTGATTATCGTGGATTGAATGAAGTAACAGTCAAGAACAAGTACCCACTACCGATGATAAATGATCTGTTTGAACATTTGCAAGGAGCTAAAGTGTTTTCCAAGATCGATTTGTGATCAGGGTACCATCAACTGAAGATTCGAGAGCAGGACATACCTAAGACAGCGTTCACCACAAGATATGGACTATATGAGTACACCGTTATGTCATTTGGACTGACTAACGCACCGGCCTATTTCATGAACCTGATGAACAAAGTGTTTATGGAGTTTTTGGATAAGTTCGTCGTGGTGTTCATTGATGATATTTTGGTTTTCTCGAAGAATGAAGAGGAACATAAGGAACATTTGCAATTGGTTTTGGAGAAGCTAAGAGAACATCAGTTATATGCCAAGTTCAGCAAATGTGAGTTTTGGCTAAAGGAAGTTGGATTTCTTGGACACATTATATCCGGAGAAGGTATAGCAGTTGACCCCACAAAGGTTGAGACCGTAACCAATTGGGAAGCACCAACGACAGTTGGAGAGATCCGGAGTTTTCTTGGACTCGCAGGATACTACCGGAGATTCATTGAGAATTTCTCAAGGGTTTCAAATCCTATGACGGAGTTATTGAAGAAGGATACCAAGTTCATATGGACTGAGGACTGTGAGGCAAGTTTTCAAGAGTTGAAGAAAAGATTGGTTACCTCACTAGTGCTAATTTTGCCAGATCAGACCAAGGATTATGAGGTGTATTGCGACGCTTCACGTCGAGGACTTGGAGCAGTGCTTATGCAGGAAGGAAGAGTTGTTTCGTATGCTTCACGACAACTGAAACCCCATGAATTAAATTATGCCACACATGATTTGGAGTTAGCAGCCGTAGTGCATGCATTGAAGACATGGAGACATTTCCTCATTGGAAATCATTGTGAGGTATACACGGATCACAAGAGTTTGAAGTATATTTTCACGCAGAAAGAGTTAAACCTTAGACAGAGGAGATGGTTGGAACTCATCAAGGATTATGATATGAGATTGCATTATCATCCCGGAAAGGCTAATGTAGTAGCTGACGCGTTGAGCCGCAAGAGCCATGTCAATACGCTATTGACGGGAGAAATACCAAAGGAGTTAGCAGAAGATCTTCGTGAGCTATGTTTGGAAATAGTTCCGAGAGGCTACGTAGCAGCATTGGAAATTCAGTCTACCTTGATGGATAAAATCAGAGAAGCTCAGAAAAATGACAAAGAGATTGCGGATATAAAGAAGAAAATGAGCGAAGGAAAAGCAAAGGGATTTCGTGAGGATGAGCACGATACCCTATGGTTTGAGGACTGTGTATATGTGCCAAATGACCCGGAGATCAGGAAGTTGATTCTACAAGAGGCACATGATTCACCCTATTCGATTCACCCAGGAAATACCAAGATGTATTTGGATTTGAAGGAAACATTCTGGTGGACCGGAATGAAGAAGGATATCGCGGAGTATGTAGCAGTTTGTGATGTATGTCAGAGAGTGAAGGCAGAACATCAGAAGCCAGCAGGATTGTTGCAACCATTGCCGATACCCGAATGGAAGTGGGATAAACTAGGCATGGATTTCATCACGGGTTTGCCAAAGACTCATTCAGGCTATGATTCGATTTGGGTTATAGTCGATCGCTTGACGAAGGTAGCGCATTTCATTCCAGTCAAGACTACCTATAGCAGCACTAAGTTGGCAAAGATATACATGACCAGAATTGTGTGTTTGCACGGAGTTCCGAGGAGTATCGTATCAGATAACAGTTTCGTCCCATGACAACAGTTACGAAGTTGGAGACCGTCAGTTGTTTGGACCAGATTTGATCAAGGAGTCTGAACAGAAAGTTAAGCTGATTCGAGACAGGCTCAAGGTAGCCCAATCCAGACAGAAGAGCTATGCGGATTCAAAATGCAAGGCGATAGAATATGAAGTTGGAGACAGAGTTTATCTTAGAGTATCCCCACTTCGAGGAGTTAAGCGTTTTGGAGTTAAAGGAAAGTTAGCACCACGTTTCGTTGGACCATATAGGATTTTGCAGCGCATGGGAGAAGTTGCTTATAAGTTGGAATTACCAGAAGGACTGTCAGGAGTTCATGACGTATTCCATGTTTCCCAGCTGAAGAAATGTCACGCCGAGATGGCGGAAGTACCGTTAAGAGATACAGTGCCACTTGAAGAAATTCAGTTGAAGGATGATTTAACATATGAGGAGAAACCAGTCAGGATTCTCGAATATGCCAGCAGAGTTACTCGCAGCAAGGTTATCAAGTTTTGCAAGGTTCAGTGGAGCCACCACTCAGACGATGAAGCCACCTGGGAGAGAGAAGAAGATTTGCTCAAGGACCACCCTCACCTATTTTCTAGCCAACCCGAATCTCGAGGGCGAGATTCATCTTAAGGGGGGTAGGTTTGTAACATCCCAAATTTTCAATTTGGAATGTTATACACTAGATCATCATGCATATCATATTTTCTTGCATTTGTTGATCCTAGAAATTTCACGCAACTCAAGGACCCTCGGAGAGAGTTGGAGATTTCGAAATTTTCGTATTTGAGTTTTCTCAAAACTATGAAAAGAGGATCATTGGATTTATTTATTCTATCTTCAAATATTTTTCCAATATCAAAAATAAGAGAGGGAATAACATGACTTTCCCAAAATTTAGGAAAAATGAAGATTTAATAAATAAATCAAATTTTGGATTTTTCTCGGAGTTTATTGCCTTAGGGAAAAATGCGTGTTTTCAAAAATTTGCATTTTAGGCCCCGAGTAAAGTTCATTTTGTTCGACTCATTTTTAGGAGTCGGGGGAAGTTTACTTTATTAATTTTGGAGTTCGTTTAGATTTTTTTCTGTTTTTTTTCTGCGCGCGAAACCGATTTAAAAAAAACTGTAGCGCCTTGGGCCAAAGGCCCAAGCCGCCAAGCCAGCCGCCGGCCAGGAGGCCAAGGCCATCGCTAGCGCCGCCGCGCCAGGGAGCCAGGGAGCCAGCGCCCCGGTTTCCTTTTCTTTTACAAATCCTAGTAGGATTTGGACCCGTTTCATTTTTCCGTTTTTTGTTCCTAGGATTCCTAATCCTAGTCTAATTCTTGTCCCCTACTCCAAGCAAAACCCTCCCCTCCCCAATATAAATACGCAAGCACCCCCCGTCCAACACATCAAACCAACACCTCTCCTCTCCTCTCCTCCGCAGCAGCAGCAGCGCAGCACCACCACCGCCGCCCCTCACCACCGTTGCCGCCCTACACCACCGCCGCCCCTCACCACCGCCGCCGCCCTACACCGCCGCCGCCTAGTGCCGCCACCGCCGGAGCCCCTCGCCTCTTCGAGGTACTAGCCCCGCGCCGCGTCACCTTTTCTTTTCCTCGGTTCGGTTTTTCGTAAATCATTCCGGTTTCCGTTCCGGTTTTCTAGATCGGTTTTACGTTTCGGTTTTCTTTCCGAAACCCTAGATCGGTTTTTCTCGCCGGTTTTTCTTTCCGGTTTTGTTTAGCAAGCGTTCGCCGGACTGTTCGTCCTAACGAACGTGATCACCGGTTTGCCTCAGTTAATGAACGCCCGTTCGTTCTACCGTTCGTCGTTTTCTTTCTCATCGGATTTATTCCGCTATTTTTCTGATAGCGATTTCAGATCCGATTTTCTTTCTAGTCTATCTTCTCGCTCGTTTATCGGAATCAGGTGATTCAAACGCCTGGAGTTTCATCTCGAAACCGCCGTTCCGACTAATCAACTTAAACAAAGTTTTGCTACTGTAAAATTTGACCTAGATTCAACTTGCTAGAACCGAGTTGTTTTCCCTCGCCGTTTGACTTTCGTTGCTTTTGATTTGATTCTTTTGCCACCAGGGTTCTTAAGTTGAACTTTCTGGTTAGATCTTTTATTCGAGATTTACCTGTGCATTAGATGAGTACTTATTGTATGCTTGTTGTTTGTCTGCGATAGATCACCCGGAGTGCGCCGCTTGTTACTTCGAGTCTTTAGGTTTCGCGTATCGTCAGCAAGGCAAGTAACACTTTGATCATACCTTTTCTACAACCCAGTTTTTATGCATTAGATCAATCCTCAAACATTGCATGATTAGGATCTAATTAAATTGTGGGATGGGAAGTAGATGAGGTAGTACCTAATACCTGTTTTACTTATGAAACCTTTGGGAGTTACTTCTACGTTTGCTTATTATGCCATGCTATGCTAGTAGACGTGGATTGGGTGAGTGAATATCCATGACAGATGTGAGTTTGTTAATTAAAGGTTTATCTAAGGTGGCAACTTAAATACACATCTGGGTGGATTGAGGCACCTGGAGTTACCAGGACTTGCCTGTTTTTTTTGGAAATCCCGGGGTACCGTGTGATTTTCCTATGGACCGCCACCCAGGCTCAAAGGGATCATAAGATAATTCATACTAGTAACTTACGTGTGCAGCCACAAGCCATTATGGGCTCTGGCATAGTTGACTAAGTCGTGCAAACTCTTATAGTGGTGGACTAGCAGATGTAGGGGATGTAGGTGTACCGGTCCACCCATCGTAAGGTGCTAGCGCTTCTGAAAGACTATGTCTCGGTCATCCGTTTCTTAAACACCATGTAGTGCGAGAAACCAAACGGAGGCGATCGAGTCTTGTGGGGAAAAGTGCGCAAACCTCTGCAGAGTGTACAAACTAATCATGATTAGCCGTGTCCCCGGTTATGGACATCTTGAGTATCTAGTACTTGAATATCATGTGGATCTCAACATGTTACTTCTAATTAATATTGTTGGGTTTCTAATGAGTACTTTTAATTGGGATTGAGAATGCTGTCAACCATTCTCAATGTTTAACAACTACCATGATAGTTAAATAAATTTATTCCTTTGTAGTAGGGAAAAACTGACTTTATGCAAAAACTGTAACCATAGAGCTTTTCCACCAGCCAAATATGCATGTAGTATAGCCAATACTCATTACCTCTCTCTATGTGTTACATTGCCAGCATATTCCATGTGCTGACCCGTTTTCGGGCTGCAACTTTTCATGTTGCAGACTTTTCAGACGACGAATAAGGTGCTTTTAGGTCGTGGTTCTATACTCAGTGATGCCGTTGGAGTTGATGGACTCACTTATCTTCCAAGTCTTCCGCTGTTATCGTTATTAGATGGCCTTAAGCCATGATTACTGTAATAAGTCCTCTTCTGGATAAACGATGTAATAAGTGTGTGTTTGCTACTCTGCTATAAATCCTTCGAAGTACTGTGTGGTGTCAGCATTACTGATCCAGGGATGACATCGGAGCACAGAGACTTGATCCATTCGGGTCGGGTCGCTACACATCAAGATCAACAACTGGTTCTATTTCAACATCATTATTTGGTTCTTCATTGTTTGTTCGAGTGCCTTCATGAACCTCATCATTATCTTTTTATTATCACTAGGTGACTAGATTGAGTTTCGGCATCAGAAATAGAAATATCATTATT
Source organism: Triticum dicoccoides (assembly GCF_002162155.2). NCBI lineage: Eukaryota > Viridiplantae > Streptophyta > Magnoliopsida > Poales > Poaceae > Triticum > Triticum dicoccoides. Next base: position 337,534,805 of record NC_041389.1, on the reverse strand, counting down.
AGCTTCAGGAAGTTTTTCTATCTCAAGTTCACTAGAGGTATGCAAAGTCCTATCATTTTTCTTTTTCTTTCTCTTTTTAGAGGAACTAGGTGCATCAGTGTTAATTCTTTGAGAATCTTGTTCATTTCTTTTTGGTCGTCCCTCAGGATAAAGTGGTTTCTGAGTCATTTTACCTCCCCTAGTTGCTACTCTAACATCAAAATCATTTATATTATTGTTCATTTCATCAAGCAATTCTCTTTGAGATTTATCAACTTGTTCCAGTTGAGTTTGAACCATAGAGGCGTGTTTTCCTACACCTCTAACATCATTTGAGATTCTAAATAACAAGTCACTCAAGCGAGCAATCATATCAGAATTGTATTTCAATTGTTTCATAACATTTGCATTGTAGTGATCTTGTTTTATAATGTAGTTATCAAACTCATAAAGGCATTAACTAGGATGCATATTATAAGGATTGTCATTATCATTGAATTTCATTAAAGAGTTTACCTCTACCACCTTGGGTGGTGATGTATCAAGCCCATGCATTTCTTCAATAGGAGGTAAATTTTTGACATCCTCAGCTTTGATACATTTTTCCTTCATACATTTCTTTGCCTCTTGCATATCTTCAGGACTGAGATATAAGATACCCCTCTTCTTCAGAGTAGGTTTAGGCGGTGGTTCAGGAAGAGTCCAATCATCATATTTTTTAAATACGTTATTCAATAATTCTTCAGCTTGTTCAACAATTCATTCCCTGAAAACACAACCATCACAACTATCTAGGAAGTCCCTAGAAGCATCGGTTAGTCCATTATATAAGATATCAAGTATTTCATTTTTCTTAAGAGGATGATCAGGCAAAGCATTCAACAATTGGAGAAGCCTCCCCCAAGCTTGTGGGAGACTCTCTTCTTCAATTTGCACAAAGTTAAATATTTCCTATAAGGCAACTTGTTTCTTATGAGCGGGAAAATATTTTTCAGAGAAGTAATAAATCATATCCTGGGGACTACACACACAACCAGGGGCAAGAGTATCATACCAAGTCTTAGCATCACCCTTTAATGAGAACGAAAATAATTTGAGAATATAATAGTAGCGAATTTTCTGATCATGAGCAAATAGGGTGGCTATGTCATTCAGCTTAGTAAGATGTGCCACAATAGTTTCAGTTTCATAACCATGGAAAGGATCAGATTCAACCAAAGTAATTAACTCTGGGTCAACAGAGAATTCATAATCCTTATCATCAACAAAGATAGGTGAAGTAGCAAACTTAGGATCACATTTCATTCTAGCATTCAGAGATTTTTCTTTCAGTTTGCATAGTAATTTCTTAAGATCATCTCTATCATTGCAAGCAAGAAAGACTCTAGTTGTCTCCTCAACCATAACATAACCTTCCGGTATCTTAGGCAATTCATATCTCGGAGGACTAGGTCTAATAGGTGTCTCAAGATTTTCAGATTCAGGTATTTCATCAGTTTTAGTAATTTCATTCTCTTTAGGTCTAGCAATTTGTTCATCAAGAAAATCACCTAGTGGCACACCATCGTCAAGCAAGGTACTAGCATCATCATAAGCATTATCCGTAGCAGAAGTAGCATCATCAATAACTTGCGACATATTAGGATTAATAGCATGTGGTGGTGTTGCAAGTTTACTCAAAATAGAAGGTGAATCAAGTGCAGAGCTAGATGTCAGTTCCTTACCTCCCCTCATCTTAGATGGAAATAATTTAGTCTTGGTATCCTTCAGATTCTTCATACTGATAAATTGATAATAATCCCAAGTGACTCGCAAAATATAGCTATGCTCCCCGACAAGGGTGCTAGAAAAAGGTCTTGATAACCCACAAGTATAGGGGATCGCAACCGTTTTCGAGGGTAGAGTATTCAACCCAAATTTATTGATTCGACACAAGGGAATCCAAAGAATATTCACAAGTATTAGCAGCTAAGTTGTCAATTCAGCCACACGTGGAGATTAATTATCTGTAGCAAAGTGATCAGTAGCAAAGTAGTATGATAGTTTTGATAGTAGTAGCAACAACAATAGTAACAGTAACAATGCTAGCAATGATTTTGTAGCAAGTGTAACAATAATAGTAGCAGTAGTAACTTAGCAAGAACAATATAAGAGAAATTCATAGGCATTGGATCGGTGAATTCCTTGGATGATATTCATCATAACAGTCATAACCTAGGGCGATGCGGCTCTAGCTCCAGTTCATAAATTTAATGTAGGCATGTATTCCGTAAATAGTCATACGTGCTTATGGAAATAACTTGACATGTTTTTTCCTACCCTCCCGTGGCAGCGGGTCCATATGAAAACTAAGGGATATTAAAGCCTGATTTTAATAGAGAACCGGAACAAAGCATTAACACATAGTGAATACATGAACTCCTCAAACTACGATCATCACCGGAAAGTATCCCGACTATTGTCACTCTGGGGTTTATGGATCATAACACGTAATAGGTGAATATGACTTGCAAGATCAGATCTACAACATAGATATAATGGTGATAACATAAACGGTTCAGATCTAAAATCATGGCACCCGAGCCCAAAGTGACAAGCATTAAGCATTGCAAAGTCATATCAACATCAACCTCAGAATATAGTGGATACTAGGGATCAAGCCCTAACAAAACTAACTCGATTACATGATGAATCTCATCCAACTCCTCACCGACCAGCGAGCCTACGAAGGAATTACTCACTCCCGGTGTGGAACATCATGGAATTGGCGATGAAGGAGGGTTGGTGATGACGAAGATCGAGGATCCCCCTCTCTGGAGCCCAAAACGGACTCCAGATCTGGCCTCCCGATGAAGAACAGGAGGTGGAGGCGGCTCCGTGTTGCGAAACGAGATAATTCTTCCTCCCTGATTTTTTTCTGGAAGAATAGGATTTTACATCATTGGAATCAGGGTCTATGGGGCCACCAGGTGGGCACAACCCACCTGGGCGCGCCTGAGGGGGGCGCCTTTGTGGGTTGTGCTCACCCAGGCCCCCCCCCCCTCTGGTGGTTTTTGGCTCCAGTATTTTTCTTTTATTATAAAAAATCCTCGCAAAGTTTCATTCCAATCTGAGAACTTTTATTTCTGCACAAAAACAATACCATGGTAGTTGTGCTGAAAACAACGTCAGTCCGGGTTAGTTTCATTCAAATCATGCAAATTAGAATCCAAAACAAGAGGAAAAGTGTTAGGAAGAGCAGGTACGACTGAGATGTATCACATGCCTCTATCAACATAGTATCAGCGGACCCTATAGAGCCCAAAGAGAAGACATCAAACGAAGGAGAAGTTCCATCAAGACTGGTGGAGACTTTCCATGCAAATACACAGCATCTTTATTTCTTTCTTTTTTGACGGGAAGGCCTTCATGGCTAGCTTTGTTAATCTCAAATACTGCTTACATCATCTGCTAAACAAATAGCAATGGTACACGGAGGTGCATCCATCCATAAAGAAGGGGTGCTTTCACGCCCCCACTCAGCTATATCACGAGCAACTACATTTGGTTCCCTATTACAATGCTCAATAGTAACCTTCCCGAACTCTCGTAATAACTCTCTGGAATCATCTAAAAGTGGAGTTGCCACCATAGAATGTCCCTCATTCAGATGTATATATAGCATCAACCACAAAGAATTATCCATCCTCACCAAGACATTATTGCACCCCCATACTTTGAAGTATCTTTAAACCTTCAAGTAATGTCGCCGCTTCCGCAGAGACGACATCTGCCACATGCAAATACACAACATCTAAGAGAAACTCTCTACAACACTAGTAGAAGGGGGTCCTATTCAAATACTAGTCGGACTCTTACCACATGGAGCTTTCCATGCCGGAGCTATATAAAGGGCAGCAACAACAATGTAGAAGGGGGTACTTTTCCACCTAGCTTTACCCTATACATCACATAGTGATTTTGGGTGTTTCTCATAGAAATCACCACCACAACCCGTTGGATACCCCTTGAAATTGTAATCTTCGATATTCTTCAAATGTACAATGAATTAACAAGGCAAGGAGTAAGGGGTTTACCCACCTTGGGACACAAACTTGGATAATGTGTGTCCCTTTAAACTATTGTTATCATGACATAATGTCCTCACGAATACAAATTCCACGTAAAATTGTCGACAAAAGCCAAATAAGAATCAAGAAGATCCATGGGAAAGTTTTACACCACATTTTTTTATCTTGCTTACATGAGTAACAAACATATGCTCAAATATAGAATGTTAAGTTTCCAAACCAAAAAAAATCATGAACTAACACCCAATGCGCTTAATGAACATACATACATCTCGTTTCCTTTCTTTGTTAGAACTTGCCCTTAGGCGGGTCGTCATTAAGGTTCTTCATAGAACTGTTCGGGAAAAATAATTTACTGGCGGCTCGGGTAAGAAAAACTGCCATTGATGGTGACAAAAACTCATGGTACTTTCATGCATCTGCCTCTCAAAGGCATGGACAAAATAAAATAAAATCCATCTCTCATGATAATCAAGTTTTTACATCCCATGATGCAAAATGCCAGATTCTTACTTCCTACTACTCCTCCATTCTGGGAACGACTTTCTCACTAACTTGGAACTTCTCGCTACAACACCTAGGCTCAGTTCTTTTCACACTTATGGAAGGCTTATGGTGGAAATAAGTTCGAGCCCCAAAGAACTCGTTTACGTGCCATTAGCTTAATATCAGTGATAACCCCCTCCTTCACATTTGAGATAAGCCAGTGAAGGGCGGCTTACCGAGCGCAACCCTTTAAAAAGTGAAGCGGTATTTCTCCTTGCCCTTTTCGTTGATTGTATTTACAGCAAAACTGTCATCACTCAACCAATAGAACAAGTCGTCCCTGCGACATGCAAATAATAATTCACGTACCTGACAGAATGATGCCTCCAAGGGTATCGCAGACTTTTCACTAGTTTATCAGGAAACAAAGCTAAACAAACAGAAACAAAAAAGAATTGAATGGCTTATTTACAGGGAGCTTATTTTCACTGTAGCTTATGTACAAGCCACATCTCAAAATAGCTGGCCCTATACTCACTGCAAACGCCACAACTTTTGCACCTAGACTCTCCTTTCTCGGGTCAAAAAATTTATGATGCTTTTGCCGACATGAACGTTTTTGCCAGCCACGGGCCGGACGGTTTCGGCTCTCCGTTCTACCGCAAATTTTTCCCTATACTTAAACAAAAGGCATCTAATATGTTTCTTAGTTTCTATAACGTGTCGTCGGATATCTCCTGTGTAAACCGAGCGTTCATTGTCCTAATCCCCAAATCTTCTAACTCCCCTACCCCAGATGCTTTTAGACCCTTCTCCCTCCAAAACTGCCCTACAAAAGCCCTTGCATTCAAATTCCTTCAGTCTCCTCCATTACCTTGGAAGGATTTGATACTCGACCACTCTCCCCTGCATATAGGCCTTGGTAGTAATGCATCCTTCCTTGGTAAGACAAAATTCAACCTTCACACTCTTAGAGAGATCTCACATGTTAAGATTGGTGATGGCTCCTCCACCTTCTTTTGTCTAGATCGTTGGTTAACTCCAGAACCTCTCTCCACTTACTTCCCAGCTCTGTTTACACACTACACAAAGCCAAAATGTTTTAGTTAAAAAATAATTGATGGATGGGATTGATCTGACTTACGTACCCGACTAATCTTAACTACTTCCAATGAACTTGCTTCTTTGAGACTTTTGCCGCAGGATGTTCATTTCTATGGATCCCCAAATGAGTGCTCTTTGCTCAATGGTGAGGCATTCTCCACCAAAGGGGCCTATGCCACCCTTGCCTCACAGTTGTCGGACCCCAACCTGGTCCAATTTGGGACTTTTGAGTTCCCAACAGGGTCCGGGTGTTTGGTTGGCTGTTCTATCTAGACCGACTAAACACTTGGGCTAACCTCCATCGCAAGACCATCCTCGACTCTCCGTCGTGCCCTTGACGCCATGCAGCATAGGAAGACAGGGGCCACTTATTTTTCAGCTACCCAACGTATGCTGCTATTTGGGACGGCCTTGGACTGCCGTCGATTTCATCCCCTCTGTCCAAGTTGTGGAACTCATCGTTCCACCTGGGTCTGCCCAACTTAGTTTGGCCGTTTCTTCTCCTCTTAATTCCATGGAAAATTTGGGATGCTCGTAATGCTGCGACTTTTAAGGATGAGCACCTCTCTCACAATGATGTAACCTGCTCCATAATCTCAGACCCCACTCTCTGGTCTCACGCCTTAAAAAAGACAAACCAAAAATCCATGCCAGCTTGTGGGGGGATTTTTTCTCCTCTCATCTCACCTAAACTTTGTTGTTATTTTAATTTGAAATATATTCAAGCGGGGAGTCTCCCCCCTGACAGTTTTTTAAAAAACAACATACATAGTGGTTCATTGTATATACCCACGAGTTTGCCTTGTTTGGGATCAAGGATTTGCACAAAAGCCGATTCTTGGAAATCACTTCCATCGTTAAGGCATCTCCAATGCAGTACCTCGAAACCCAGCTAAACGTCCAGACAACAGGTTCACACACTTTGTGCCATCCAACACATGCAATAAACATCCGCGGACCAATCCACACGTCTAAATTCGCAAACATCTAGGGGGTTGAGGGAGTTCGGACGTCTACAACGTATGACTCTGACAATGCGGTCCAACCCAAAACCCTTAATGCGTGTTCCATTCCAAAAGCCTCGTGCACATTTATCTACGCTTAGAGAGGACGCGACTCAGTGACTGCCTGCATGCATTCATGTCGGTCAAACTGTTGTGACCAGACGACTATTTGACACTTTTTCAATGCAAATGCGGTGATTGAGAAGCCTACTTCGCTCACTGCACCTACATTGAAGCAGCACGGATGCACTTGGCCAGACCATTTAAGCAGGCTGGCCTTGCCAGCAAACCCCATCTTAGCTACGTGCACCACAACCTCTCCTCTTCTCCTCTTGTCCACACACTGAAAAGATGCGCAAGTCCAACAGAGGATTCGACTGGTTCTCAGCGTTGGTAGGTGGATCCCCGGGGTTGTCCGAATCGTGGCGCAGTGATACATCAATTTTGCATCATGTTTTCCTACTATTACTTATATTGGTTTTATGTATAATAATGCTTTTTGGAGTAATTCTAATGCCTTTTCTCTCATAAGATGCAAGGTTCCCACAAAGAGGGAAAATACCGGTAGCTGGAATTCTAGACCTGAAAAAGCTATGTCAGGCCACCTATTATGCACAACTCCAAATGAGCTGAAACTTCATGGATTTTTTTATGGAATATATAAGAATTATTGGAGCAAATAACTACCAGAGGGGCCCACCAGGTGGGCACAACCCACCTGGGCGCGCCAGGGAGCCCATACACGCCCTGGTGGGTTGTGCCCTCCTCGGGCCACCTCTGGTGCCCCTCTTCTGGTATATAAGTCATTTTGACCTAGAAAAATAAGGAGAGGACTTTCGGGACAAAGCGTCGCCGTCTCGAGGCGGAACTTGGGCAGGAGCACTTTTGCCATCCGATGGAGTGATTCTGCCGGGGGAACTTCCCTCACGGAGGGGGAAATCATCATCATAATCATCACCAACAACTATCCCATCTTGGGGAGGGCAATCTCCATCAACATCTTCAACAACACCATGTCCTCTCATACCCTAGTTCATCTCTTCTGTTCAATCTTTGTACCAGAACCTTAGATTGGTGCTTGTGGGTGACTAGTAGTGTTGATTACAACTTGTAGTTGATTACTATATGGTTTATTTGGTGGAAGATTATGTGTTCAGATCCATTATGCTATTTAATACCCTTTGATCTTGAGCATTATTATCATTTATGAGTAGTTACTTTTTTTCTTGAGGTCACATGATAAATCTTGTTGCAAGAAATCATGTGAACTTGCTATGTGTTCGATATTTTGATGGTATGTATGTTGTGATTCCCTTAGTGGTGTCATGTGAACGTCGACTACATGGAACTTCAACTTATTAGGGCCTAAGGGAATGCATTGTGGAGTAGTTATTAGATGATGGGTTGCGAGAGTGACAGAATCTTAAACCCTAGTTTATGCGTTACTTCGTAAGGGACTGATTTGGATCCAAAAGTTTAATGCTATGGTTAGATTTTATCTTAATACTTTTCTCGTAGTTGCATATGCTTGCGAGGGGGTTAATCATAAGTAGGAGGTTTGTTCAAGTAAGAACAACACCTGAGCACCGGTCCACCCACATATCAAATTATCAAAGTAGTGAACACAAACCACAACATGATGAAAGTGACTAGATGAAATTCCCATGTACCCTCAAGAACGTTTTAATTATCATAAGAGACTATTTTGGCCTATCCTTTGCCTCAAAAGGATTGGGCTACCTTGCTGCACTTTTGTTACCATTACCATTACTTGCTCGTTACAAATTATCTTGCTATCAAACTACTCGTTACTTATAATTTTAGTGCTTGTAGAGAATACCTTGCTGAAAACTACTTGTCATTTCCTTCTGCTCCTTGTTGGGTTCGGCACTCTTACTTATAGAAAGGACTACGATTGATCCCCTATACTTGTGGGTCATCAAGGTTCTTTTCTAGCACCGTTGCCGGGGAGTGAAGCGCTCTTGGTAAGTGGAAATCGGTAAGGAAAAATTATTACTACGTGCTGAAATTTATTGTCACTTGTTACTATGGAAAACAATCATTTGAGGGGTTTGTTCAGGGTATCTTCACCTTGACCGGAACCATAATTAGTTACCCCTCAACCTATTGCACCTACTGAAAATTTTTGGTTATGAAATTCCTTCGGATATGATAGGACAACAACTAGATCATACGTCTCCAACGTATCTATAATTTTTTGATTGTTCCATGTTGTTATATTATCATTCTTGGATGTTTTACAATCATTTTATATCATTTTTTGGTACTAACCTATTGACATAGTGCCAAGTGCCAGTTGCTGTTTTCTGCTTGTTTTTTACATTGCAGGAAATCAATACCAAAGGAGCCCAAACACAGCGAAACTTCTTGTGGTTTTTTTTGGAACAGAAGACATCCAGTGGGCCAAGAAAGTACGTTAGGGGAGCTCCGAGGGGAGCACAACCCACCAGGGCGTGCCTGGGGGCCCAGGTGCGCCCAGGTGGGTTGTGCCCACCTTGGTGGCCTACCGCACCATCTCTTTGCTCTATAAATACCCCAATATTCCAGAAACCCTATGGGAGTCGATGAAAATCAATTCCATCCGCCGCAAGTTCCAGAAACACCAGATCCAATTTAGATACCATCTCGGAGAGGTTCATCATGTTCATTGGTGCCTCTCCAATGATGCGTGAGTAGTTCTTTGTAGACCTAAGGGCCTGATACGTCTCCAACGTATCTATAATTTTTATTGTTCCATGTTGTTATATTATCATTCTTGGATGTTTTACAATCATTTTATATCATTTTTTGTCGGTGTACAAAAGTATGGGATCTTCTGTACCCCTTACTTATGCATGGGCAGTTGTAGCCACACCGGCGGTAGGGCTTGGCGGGGCAGTAGGCAACATAATACAATACTACCAAGACAAGCATTCAAGACAGTGGAATGAGAGCAGAAGGCAAGCTGCACCTCCCCCGACAACACCCTTGCCGAGGCGGCTTGCATAACCCCGGCAAGGCCCTTGCCGGGGCAGCTTGCGAAGCACCAGCAAGGCCATCACCCTTGAGGTTGAGAGCTCTGGCATCATCGACAACGTCAAGGCCAAGGCTCGAGGGCGCGTGCATAGTGGCATGTAGATCTTTGTGAAGACTGATGGACTGCAGGTCCACGTGAAGACCAGAAGGCAAAGACCCCCGGCAAGGCCCTTGCCGGGAGCGATTGCAAGGCCCCCGGTAAGACTCTTGCCAGGGACAATTGCGTGGCCATAGTCAGGCCCGCGCCTGACAAGGCTTTTTGGCCACCTCACGGCCGTTCCAGTGCGGCGACCAGCTTGCCAACTAGGCAGACGCCTGCGTGGCGGCATGCAGATCTTCGTGGAGGATCTACCACCATGCCAGCACAGCAACAGCCAACCAGCCTAGTGTTGCATTCCTTGTCAGCCTGGCCGCGTGTCAAGGCAAGGAGAGGCAGCGACGGACGGGACGACTTCTGTTACCGTCCCCGATAAAGTTGGAGGGCACGTAAGCAATGCATTAGATGCATTTGTCCTATGATGTCAGCGATAAGCTCATGCACTATAGGTACTTTCCACCTCCTGTGTGCCACTATGGAGACCCTGTTGACATATAAAAGGAGGCCCGAGGCATACTGGGAGAGGATTCGGACTTTTTGGACTGGGCATGCACCACAACTAGTTCAAGAACTCAAGAACACTAAATATACACTAAAAGATGGACTAGGGTTTTACGTATCATTGCGGCCCGAACTTGGGTAAAAAAAAACTTGCGCTAATCACTAGACCTGCTCTTTGCGCAGCTCTCACTACAAAAAAATACACTTCCGTGATGATACATGTTTGTCATAGTAGGTCGCGTTTTCTGTCATGCATGTACATCCATGACAAATTTATGAAAAAATCAAGATAGTCATACTTGTGCCGTCGTAGAAGTGTTGCATGACATTACCAAAATTATCATCACGGAAGTGTCCACTTCCATGATGATAAATCGCGCATCACAGAAGTGCTTTTGTCAAGGGTGACCGACACGTGGCATCCACCGTAACGGAACACTGTTAAGCTATCGGGTCAGATTTTGGATCCGATAACCCGCTAACAGCCACAACCAATGCTGATTTTCCACGTGTAAAATTTTCATTGGCTCACGAATCCACGCGTCAGCTCCGCGTTGGCACATGTGTCACTCATCCAACGGTCGAGATGGGCCTACGATATGTTGACACGTGGACCGGCCCAAAAGTGGCCCACAAAGTTTAAGTGGGCCGGCCCAATCGAAGGCCCATAAGATTTAGCGGGCCGTAATGGGCCGGCCCGGCTAAAGGCCCACAAAATTTAGCGGACCATAATGGGCCGGCCCAGCTAAAGGCCCACACGGATTTGCAAACCATAATGGGCTGGCCCAGCTAAAGGCCCACAAGATTTTGCAGACCACAATAGGCCGTCCCAGCTAAAGGCCCACAAGATCCTGCAGACCATAATGGGCCGGCCCAGCTGAAGGCCCAACATTCTCTGTCAAATCGGCCCGTCAATGGCCTGTCCTAAACTTTTCATCAACGCGGCCCATGGTCACTTCTGGCCTGTTAACTATCCGCTAAGTAATTGGGCCGAATTACGGCCCGGTGTATTTCCGGCCTATTAAAGGTCCGGCTTCATTTGGGTCCATCTACAAGCCATCAAAACTTCCGGCCCATAAACGACCGTGAAGGATTTGGGTCATATTTGGCCATGTCTGACATTCAGCCTGTTAGAGGCCCACTATAGATTTGGGCCACTTTCGGCCTATTGTCATTTCCGGCCTGTTAACGCCGGACATAAAACCGTGGGCCATATGTGGCCCAACGTCATATCGGGCCCATTAACGACCCATATAAAAATGACGATAATCTAGCCCGACCGAAGTTCCGGCCTATTAAAGGCACGTATTAGGTCGGCGCATTTACGGCCCGTCCAAATTTCGGCCTGTCAAAGATCCGCATCGTAAATGGGCCACCATTTCGGCCTGCTAAGTCCAGTGGGTTATTTGGCACAATCAGGGCCCAATCTCACTTTCGGTCTATTAAAGGCCCATGTTTTTATGGGCTCGAGATATTTACACCTGTAAACGGCCTAATTTTACTAAGGGCCCAACTTATGTTTAGGCCTGTTAAAGGCCCACTATGGGCATAGGCCTACCAGGAAAATATGAAAGCTTATGCTAATTTAGGCCAAGATATTTTTAGTGGGCTACATGCCAATTTCGGCCCGTAATCGTTTTTAGCCCAATTGGAATGGGCCCGACGGATGTTGGCATGTTGGGCTGCTACGGAGCTTTTGGCCGAATACATTACTAAGATAAACCTACACTATACAAAAATAGCGTCGTAATTACTGCAACCTGTGGCAACATCATAAATGTTGTATCACAACAAAATAAATTCCAACCATACAACAAAAGGATTGTTGGCATAAAGTTTACAGTCCTTCCAGATAAAAGCACCATTAGATGTATAGAAGCACAGATCATTTGACCTGAGTGCTAATGTTTTAGGCTGTAGAATCTGATGGAGCAGCATGATCTCCACCTTTTTTCTGCCATTGCTCTTGAACAACGAAGCGAATGTCTGATAGTCTGGTTTCAAAACCATTCATATCTTGACGACATTTCTCAACCACTATTCTTGTTTCCGAAACAACGTCCATTAGGGATTGGACTTGTGTTTGGAGCACAGATATATCACTCTGTCTAGCAGGAAGATTTTGTTCATAAGGAGATTTGGACGAGGTTACCTTGACAATCAACCCAGAATTACGCAGGAAGGTGCTTTTTGCACTGTTAGTGGAGAGATACCGACGCACTGCAGCAAGAGGTGACATTGTGCTTGTAGTAGCCTCATCACCTTCAGGTGGTTGTGGCTGTTCAATCATTTGTTCCATAGCTTCCTGAAAGTTTGAACTTGTAGATTAGTGTACCAAATAATTTACTAATGAGACAAAAACAAACAAAGTAGATTAAACGTTTATACATAACTTATTTTGGTGAACTACTGTAATACATTAGCATGTATTGTAGTGCCAACTACATAATAAAATCACTTTTGGAACATATGTCCATGTAGCATGCCTATTGTATTGTCTATTTCCTCACATTCGTTGACATCTAAGGATAAAGAGACATGGTTTAAAGTAGGATGAACATAGTATGACATCATTCATATCATGGGCAAACAAATATAAAACAAACAGACTATTTTATCATTGTGTGCGCACGTGAACATAACAACTAGATTACAGATCAAGACCAAAAGAATATCCTTCATCTCTTTTAAACCATGTAAGGTGAAATGATACGTTAAGACAACTGTGTATAAAAGTGAATAGAGTAACTGACATTGGCTGCAAACCAAGTAGTTAAATGAACATATCGCAGTACCAATCAGTTCAAGGCAGGAGGAGTAAGGACTTACAACAGCGACTTGAACTGGTGTGCTCATGCCCTTCATCTTGTTGGTGTGGCAATCCTTGAAGATTTGCACTGCATTCGGTTCAGGTTCTTTTTGGTCCGCACGGGCTTTGCTCTGTATTTGGAACAAGTCAATATAGATACAATAATATGGCACACAAAAAAGAAGGAAGTAGCAGCTATTTACAAGAGCCTTGCAATGTGCAATATAGCTACGAGATCCTGTTGTCTGTTGGAATTTCACTTTAGAACGGTTGGTTTTGTTCTTCAAACAGTTAGCCTAGAACAAGATACACTTGTAAGGCACATACATAAATACAAGTTCAATATGTGGTCTGATCAAATACATACAGCCTACCTGATACTTTGGATCAGACCAGTGTTTAACAAGGGCTGTCCAGTCTTCATCTGTAATATATTCCACTAGAGATATTTGGGTGATTTCATTGTTAGCCTTGCCTTCAAAGTGAGATTTTCTAAGGTGGTACCGATACTGTCGCAGAGCAGACTGAAAAACATGAGTGCATGCTTGTTTAGTTGTATCATCTTTCGGATCCAACTTGAACCTCATCTGTTGAAAAAAGAATGTGAGTCTTATTAGGAGGAAGCTAGAAAGTATGGGACAGAGCAAGACAATATTACTAATTGCGATGAATAACATTACTTATGGATAAATGGTCAAGGAAGGTGTTAAACTGGGTATTGTCTTTCTCATTCCTGTACTGGATCCACGTTGGGAGGATACATGCATGACACCTAACGGCAACGGCTGCCTCTGATACTAACTTGGCTGACTGTGTAGCATCACGTGGCCTTTTTAAACCTGCCTCAAAATGGATCTCCATTCTTCCTCCTTTAGATTTTGTTAATCTGTCAAGCATTATACCTGATGTCTGTTTCTGCTTGCGCCGTGGTGCTAGTTCAACAACGAATATGGAAAGTGTTAGTGTACATCAAACTGTGAGAGTACATATAAAGGAGCATGCAACTGCAACTTGACTCGGTCAGGTACCATCTTGGTGTTGATGCTCATGAGGTTCATCTGATCTTGCCAAGTCCTGTTGTGTCAGCAGTGCTTCAGAAGTAGTGTTAGGTGTGAAGGCAGCTTGGGAACTGGCCAGTTCCGGAGCAAACGAACGAGTAACTGGTTGAGATGCTGGTACAGTTGAAGCGGATGCTGCAGCTGGTGGAGCAGGTGATACTGTGTTTGTAGATTTAGCCGGTGGACTTGGACCTTCTACTGCACTATAACTACCAACAGAATCTCGATGGCATATCCTTTTCCGTTCCACCCGACGAGTAACAACACTCCCTACTATATTATTTTCCTTGCTCTTTTTTGACTTTGCCATGTCAAGTTGTACCCACAACACAAAAGAATAAAATCACTCTTCATAACTCATTGATGCATGATACAGACAAGTAATACTTTGATGTAAGACAACCGTATGAGGATGTAATATGTAAGAAAAACAGGACGACATGACATATTCATAGCTACGATGTGCAAACTAAGGAGAAGGATTTTCAAGAAAATAGAAGTAATGCAAGCTAGACACCATATGAAATATGCAACCAATATTACTCTTCCAAGTTAAGAGTGTCTTGTCATAAGTGGCAATTCGAAAAATTAGAAGCAGTACAACGTAGAAATCAATGCAAGATGCAACCACTATTAAACTGCCATGTTAAAAGCGTCCAATCATGAGTGACTGATGCGGGATACACAACAACAGTACTTTGATGTAAGAACATGGTATGATAGATAGATGCAATGTATTCTAGACACAGAAAGCCATGTCATATGCACATGTATAATGTATAAACTCAGCAGGTGCAATTTAATCAAAATAGAAGAAATACAGGCTAGACAACATATGCAGCATGAAACCAATTATCACACTGTCAACTTAGAGCAAGCACTTGTGATGGTGGAGTACGGGAGATGAACTCATGATGTAGACTTGGGACTTCAACTTCATTAGCAGTAGCAGTGGCAAATCTAGAGAGTCTCTATTTACATCGGTGTGGAGGACCACCAACAACCCCTAACTTACTCTTTTCCTTCCTATTTTCTGATATTGCCTTATGAAGTCAAAACCACAAGAAGATGAATAAAATTAGCTCTGCATAACTGGTTGATGCATGATACAGACGAACACTACTTTGATGTAAGGCAAGCGCAGGATAGGAGGATGGAATATATACAAAAAAGACAGCATTTCATATTCACACGTACGATAGGAGGATGGAATATGTATGAAAAAACAGTAAGTGAAAGGCATTTCAACAAAATTAGAAGAAATGAAAGCTAGGAACCATATGAACACGCAACCAATATCACTCTATCAGGTAAAAAGTGTCTCGTCGTAAGTGCCATTTCAAGAAATTACAAGCAGTACAAGCTAGAAGACAATGCAAGATGCAACCTACATCACAGTCCCAAGTTAAATGTGTCTTATGGGTAAGTGATCGTTGCAGGTATAAGTTGTAAGCTACGCAGATGCAATTCAACATAATCAGAAGCAATACAAACTAGACATCATACGGAAAACGCAACCACATATAATAGTTCCAAGTAAGAGCAAGCACCTATGATGGTGGAGTAGGGGAGATGTGCTCATCATGTACACGTATGTTCTAGAAACAGGAACACATGTCATATTCACAGGCATCATGTGTAAAGTAAGCAGATGCAATTCAAGTTAGAAGCAATACAAGCTAGACATCATACGCAACATGCAACCACATATAATAGTGCCAAGTTAGAGCAAGCACCTGTGATGGTGGAGTAGGGGAGATGTGCTCATCATCTACACAGCTACGTTGACTGTCCAGCCTTGTGTTGTCTTGCGAATCTTGTTGGGAGGATGGCGGGGTAGAATCTGTAGAGACCCCATGTTTGAGTTGCTCCGAAGGACCACCATCATCCACTGCCGGACTAATTTCCTTCAGATGTAATGATTTTGCATTGTGAAGTCAAATCGATAAGAAAAAGGAATAAAATTCGCTCTTCAGAACTCATTCATGCATGACACTGACGAACACTACTCGGATGAAAGGCAAACACATGATGCGAGGATGGAATATGTATGAAAAACAGGATGGTGTGACATATTCACACCTATGTGTAGGACCTTGAAGTATGTCTAGAGGGGGGGGTGATTAGACCACTTGACCAATAAAAACTTAACCTTTTCCCAATTTTCGAGTTTGACAGATTTTAGCTATTTTAGGACAAGTCAAGCAATCATCACACAATTCAAGCAAGCATGCAAAGAGTGTATAGGCAGCGGAAATTAAAGCATGCAACTTGCAAGAAAGTAAAGGGAAGGGTTTGGAGGATTCAAACGCAATTGGAGACACGGATGTTTTTGGCGTGGTTCCGATAGGTGGTGCTATCGTACATCCACATTGATGGAGACTTCAACCCACGAAGGGTAACGGCTATGCGAGTCCACGAAGGGCTCCACCCACGAAGGGTCCACGAAGAAGCAACCTTGTCTATCCCACCATGGCCGTCGCCCACGAAGGACTTGACTCACTAGCGGTAGATCTTCATGAAGTAGGTGATCTCCTTGCCCTTACAAACTCCTTGGTTCAACTCCACAATCTTGTCGGAGGCTCCCAAGTGACACCTAGCCAATCTAGGAGACACCACTCTCCAAGAAGTAACAAATGGTGCATTGATGATGAACTCCTTGCTCTTGTGCTTCAAATGATAGTCTCCCCAACACTCAACTCTCTCTCATAGGATTTGGATCTGGTGGAAAGAGGGTTTGAGTGGAAAGCAACTTGGGGAAGGCTAGAGATCAAGATTCATATGGTAGGAATGGAATATCTTGGCCTCAACACATGAGTAAGTGGTTCTCTCTCAGAAATGGTAAGTTGGAAGTGTAGGTTCGTTCTGAGGGCTCTCTCCATGAATGAAGAGGAGGTGGAGGGGTATATATAGCCTCCACACAAAATCTAACCGTTACACACAATTTACCAAACTCGGTGAGACCGAATCGTTAAACTCGGTCGGACCGATTTAGTAAACCTAGTGACCGTTATTGATTTTCGGTGGGACTGACATGCATCTCGGTGAGACCGATTCGGTTAGGGTTAGGGCATAACGTAATCTCGGTGAGACCGATTACACAAACTCGGTGAGACCGATTTGGTAATAAGCTTTCCAGAGAGTTGGTCAGGTAAACTCGGTGGGACCGATTTGCTCTTTTCAGTGAGACCGAAATGTTACAAAAAGGAAACAGAGAGTTTACATTGCAATATCGGTGGGACCGATCGCTCACTTCGGTTAGACCGAAACGTTACGAAGGGAAACAGAGAGATTACAATCCCATCTCGGTGAGACCGAGATCCCTATCGGTAAGACCGATTTGCTTAGGGTTTGTGGCAGTGGCTATGACTTTTGGAATCGGTGGCGCCGGATAGAAAGAATCAGTGTGACTGATTTTGGCTTTACGTTTAGGTCATTTGTGGATGTGGGAAAGTAGTTGAGGGTTTTGGAGCGTATCACTAAGCACATGAAGCAAGAGGCTCATTAAGCAACACCTCATCCCTTCTTGATAGTATTGGCTTTTCCTATAGACTCAATGTGATCTTGGATCACTAAAATGTAAAATGAAGAGTCTTGAGCTTTTGAGCTTGAGCCAATCCTTTGTCCTTAGTATTTTGAGGGATCCACTTTCATCATCCATGCCATGCCATTCATTGAGCTTTCCTGAAATAATAGTCTTGGAATAGCATTAGCTCAATGAGCTATATGTTGTTATGAATTATCAAAACCACCTAGGGATAGTTGCAGTTTCAATCTCCCCATTTTTGGTAATTGATGACAACATATAGATCAAAGCTTCGACAAATGATAATAAAATTTAAATAACATCGTCGCTTTGAGAAGTATGTGATAAGCAAGAGCTCCCCCTAAATTTGTGCATAGTTTTAGATTTGCTTTGGACTGCAAATGCACAATGAATTAGGCTCATGGGTTACTCTTCCATGTCACATACATCTTGGTGGAGCGCTCAAAATAATAAACAATGAATACATGCACTCATCACCAAGCATAGTGAGTGATCACATAAGATAGATAGGATAATATCAAGCATGCATAAGTGTAGCTTATGATCAAACACATGATCATCAATGTCTCACAAGCATAGTATCTCAACCAAAAGCAAACAAAGATTGAAAAACCACCAAATAAAGCAAGAGAGAACAAAAGCAACACACTCTCTCTCGAAGCCTATGATCTATACATTTTTCTCCCCCTTTGGCAACAAGTTACCAAAAAGTTCATAGAAAATGCATAGTGCTAGATCGACTCTCAGGCTTGATCTTCTGGTGGTGGTGTCCTGATAACTCCAAGGATGAAGGCTTCAGTTGATGTGGATGGAGCTGGAGGAGTTGGTGCTGGAGCTGGTTGCACTAGAACTGTAGGGGCAGTGGCTGGTGCTGAAGTTGTTGCTCTAGTGTCTGTCACTGGCACTTCAACTGACCTCTGGGCTCTGGGCACTCTGGCAAACACATTGGTGGTAGTCTTGCCCTTCCTCTCCTGCATGTCATCCTACAGCTGCTCCACAACTGACTGAATCTCAGTTACCTTGACATCTAGATCATAGAATTTTTGTTCCATGATTCTTTCCAGGCTCTCCTGGTTTTGAGTTAGGGTGGCCAACCCCTTCTCAATCCTCAGAGATGATGCTATCAAGTAACCAATCTACTCCTGTTTGGTTTTCAAGAAATACTCAGATGCCTCCTCTTGAGTTGGCATCTTGGCAGCCTTCTCCTTCCTTGCCTTCTCCTTCTTCTCTTGAGCTTGAATTGATGATGGATCATCCTCATTCATGAAAACCTCATTGTCCTCAAAGTCTGGATAAAGTGGAAAGTGTTCCTTATCCAACTGATATTTTCCTGTGCCCATCTTTGAGTTTATCAATTCCTGAATCTGAGGGGCATATCCACAGCTCCTCTTATGATCTGCTGCAGTCCTCTTTATGGTTTCAACTATAAGGCTCATGACTTTGAATTTTTGTGGCACATCAAATAAATGCAACATATTGATGGCATGCCCTCTGATCATGTTGTGGTCACCTGACTTGGGCAACAGAGTGTGCCTCAGAATCCAATTGATAGTAGGCAGCCCTGACAACAGAAAATGGACTGATCCAAAAGTGAAAGTCTCTAGGGCTTTGTCTGGGATCTCCTTGTACATGTATGCCATGGTATTGTGTCCCATTTTCTTCTTGGCATATACATCTAGATCATCATCATTTTCCTTTGGGGCATTTATCAGTTTTGCCCATTCTTCTATAGTGGATTGGTACCTTGTACCTTCAGACATCCAAACAATTCTTCCATCTGGGTAAAAATGTGCTGTGGAGTAGAATTGCATGATAAGTTCATCATTCCAATTTGTGAGCTTTTGCCCAACAAAATTTGCAACTCCACAAGCAACAAAGCTGTCTTGCACTCCAGGATAGTGCTCTTCATTCTCCTTCATGTAGGTCCAGTCAACCCACCTCATGTCACAGACTATGGGCTCCTTGTCCAACAGAATTGTTTCATAGAAGTCCTGCTGTTCCTTTGTGTGGAACCTGTAATCAACAACAGTTCTTCTCCTTGTGGCATATGGATCTACCATCCTCCATATCCTCAATCCTGAGTCTTTTCTGATGTTCATGTCCTCAGCCACAGGATGGGCATCATTGTGATCTGGTATCTTTGGCTTGAGCTTCCTTAGAACCCATCCTTCTTCATCTTCCTCCTCAGCAACCTCAGGCACTGGGGCCTTGTTCTTCTCAGCAGCTGGAATACTCCTGGTATTCCTCTTTGGAACTTGCTTGGCCTTGGAGGCAGCTTTGGGTGCTTCCCTTGGGCTTAGATGTTGCAGCCCCAGATTTAATAGCATCACCCATAAGCTTTGGTGCCTTTGGTACTGGTGTAGAAAGCTCTTCCTCTTCCATCATGGAAGGTTGCCCAACAACTCTGGCCATGGTCTTCTTGACCCTTTCCTTCCTCTTCTTGCTTTCATTAGCTGGCTCTTTGGGATCAGGATTTTTAGGCAGTTGAGTTGACGCTCTGGCCTTGGGCATAGGTTGCCTTCTTGCAGGCCTTTTAATCTTCATGCCTGGCTTTATATCCTTTGCTGAGCCATATTCCTTCTTGAGCACCACTTTCTTGGAAGTAGCCTCATCTTCCTCAGCTTTGTAATCTTCATCCTCTGAATCTGAAGTTCTTTTCCTCCTTTGCCTAGTTGCAGCCTTAGGCAAATTGCTAGGAGTACTTCTGCTCCCTTCATCTGAAGTTGAGGGACTAGTGCCCTCACACAAGTCCATCCGCTCTTCTGACCTGTTCTGGCTGTCACTTTGATCAGACATACTGCAAAAGCTGACTGCTGACCCTGTGAAGAGTTATAGATGAGATAGAAAAGACGAGCATCACAAAATGCAGAGGTTTTTGCAAAAGAATGACTCAAAAGTTCAGTCTTAGTTTTCCACAGAAAGCATTTCGGATCCACCGATTTTCAAACTTGGTGAAACCGAAGCAGTTTTGGAACCTAAACTGATGATCTCGGTTGGACCGAGTTTCAGTTCGGTGGTACCAAGACTGCTAGGGTTTCACAGAATCCTCAAATCGGTTGCACCGATTAGTAA
Source organism: Triticum dicoccoides (assembly GCF_002162155.2). NCBI lineage: Eukaryota > Viridiplantae > Streptophyta > Magnoliopsida > Poales > Poaceae > Triticum > Triticum dicoccoides. Next base: position 337,514,042 of record NC_041389.1, on the reverse strand, counting down.
TTCTCGGTCAGAGCGAGAGTCACTAGTGCAATGGCATAAGCCAAATCAGTGAGACCGAGTTTTTCAACTCGGTGGGTCCGAGATGGTTTTGGCGGAAACCTAAACCTAAAAATTTGAATCACGTCTAATCTATGAACTACTTTGGCTGGATAGAAGAGTATCAATCGTGGCAAGAATCAATATGAAAACAATGTGCCAGGAATCAGACGTGGATAGCACAAAGATTAAGTCCATACCCTAACTTGGCGATGGACTTGCTACGGTGGCAACGACAGGGACGAAATCCGTTGACGGCGGCGGAGACCAGCGACAGGAGGCTGCTCGCGACGAGGAGACTATCCGGAGACCACGATGGCAGAGCGAGCTGTTGCGCGGGCCAAGGGTTTCGAAGAAATTTCCAAAATTTTTCCCGTGGCTATATATATAGCTCGACCCTGTCGGTGTGACCGAGTGGAACAACTCGGTGGCACCGAGATGCATAACTGTGTTCAGTTACAGCAAATCGGTGGGACCGAAAAGTTCAAATCGGTTGCACCGAGATTGAAAACTCAGATCAACTTGATGATCTCGGTAGGACCGAAATGGAAGGATCGGTCAGACCGAGAATCACTAAGAGGTTTTGGAAGTTTAAGTCTATGACGAATCGGGGACTCCGAGTGCTCCTCACACAGAGTGGTTCGAATCTGACTTGATCAAATTTTGTGATGTAGCATGAATAGAGTTTGAGACGAGAAAAGCATAGATAGCTAAAGAAGGTTCTTAGGCATTCTTGTCCATCCACTTGGCACAAAGAAAAGAATCCAAACAAACAAAACAACAAGTGGATGTCCTTGAATGAGTAAAATATGCACCAACATGCTCACACAATAAGATGGCAATTGAAATATGTGGCAAAGCATGCACAACCAATTTTAGCATCTATCAAGCAATTGGCGATGACTAGGTCATCTATATATGAGTATATTGACTTAGGAGTCAAATGAGAACATTTGATCATAGGTCATACTCATCGTTTAAGCTCAAGTGGGGTTACCACTTTTACATAATGCATTAATGTATTCACACCATTAGAGTTGCTTTTACTCAATTCTTAGAGTTAAGCTCCCCCTAGATGTGAGATTCCCCCTTAGAGGGATGAACTAACCTTGGGTTTTGTCGATGATGACTTCATGTAGGTGTTGAAGATGTAGATGCTCAATGTTGATGAAGATCATTTGGAGCAATCCTTTGGAGTGAGTTGCACTTTCAACTTGCCTACATGGGTTAGTCCCACAAGGAACAAACAAGAATATCCATAGACATAGAGTGATGCACACACAAGATGATGTCCATGAAAACATTAGGTTACCTTGTCCCTTTCCTTACCAACCTGAGGGTTTGTGACTCCTTGAACTAGTGCAAGATGTGAAAGTTGATTGCACTTGTTCTTGCCAAAATGATGTGAGTGAAGAATGTTGGCGGAGTCACCCTCAAGAACTCTCTAGTTCTTCTTCTTTGGGATCCACATCATCTTGATGGGAATCCTTGGAGTTGTAGTTGTACTTGATGAAGTAGAACTTGACATAGTCTTGGGGACCCACTTGAACGAGGCTTTAGGTGCTTCTTCAAATGCATCAATCTCTTCTTGAAGCTTGTCCTTGCCTTTGTTCTTGTGGTCTTGTGGTGGAAGATCATCTTGAGCTTGTGTCCCCTTGAAGGAAGTAGGATCATACTTCTCTTGTTGAGGAACAAACTTTGTCTTGGGGTATTGATCTTCTTCCCACTCAACTCCATTGGCGTTGAACTTTCGTTCAAAACCAACACCTTGATTCTTCCGGTGCCTTCCTTGCTTGCGTACAATTTCCTCGAATTGCTTACTCCCGACAAGGCTCTTGTAAACACCTTTCTCTATAATTCCCTTCAATAAACTATTTTCTTGCTCAAGTGTAACTTGGCTAAGAGAATCATTAGTGGAATCAAGAGAACTACTAGAAGCAACAACAGTGGATTTGACATTATTATTGTTACTACTAGAGGAAGTATCTTTCTTGTACTTGTTACTAGACTTGACTTGAGGCATGTAAGTAGATAAGAGTAAACGCTTGGCAATGTAAGAAGAACTTTTCTTGCGGAGATCATCATTGATTGCCTTTAAGAACTCATGCTCTTGCTCAAGATTGAGCTTTTCAAAGCGTAACTTCTCATGAGCCCTTAAAAGTTCTCGATGATCTTCGAAGATAGTTTCATGAGCCAACTTAAGAGTGTTTAGTTCTTTAGTTATAAGCTCAATTTTCTCCTTATCATTGTCCTTCGTTTGATTAGCATGATTAATTGACGTTTCATCATAGTATTCATCACTAGAGTTGTCAACAAGTAAATCATCATCCACAAGCAAGTCATCTTCATCACTATTAAAATCAACATACTCCGGATGTGTTACCTTTGGACCTTTGGCCATGAAGCATCTTCCAACACCTTCATTTGGTGAGTCAAATATGTCATAGGAGTTGGTTGACACAAGTGCTAGACCGGCAACACCTTCATCTTGAGTATATTCGGAGTCGGAGTGATAGCTTCTCCCGGAGTGATTGTCGGAGTCGGAGCCGGAAACCCATTCACCAACATGAGCTTGATGTCTTCGTTTTGTGTAGCTCCTTGATGACTTGTCCTTTCTTTTCGAATCCTTACTTCTCCGTGAGGGTCTTCGTTCATAACGATCATCTCTACTCCTCCTCTCTCTTGGTGGTGATTCTTCTCTTTTGCTCCTTCTTCTTGGAGAATCTTCTCTTCTTTTGTAGGGTGCCGTACACTCATTGGAGTAGTGTCCGGGTCTCCCACAATTGTAGCAATTGCGCTCTCGACTAGAAGATCTCTTGTCATTGTAAGACCTTGACTTGGAGCTTCTTTCTTTGCTTCTACTTTTGTAGAATTTGTTGAAGTTCTTCACCATTAATTTCAATTATTCATTGAAGGTTGGTTTCTCACTTGATGATGTGGGGGCTTCACTTGAGGCTTTGTAAGCACCACTTGACTTGTTGTGAAGTTCCTCCTTATCCTTGAGTGACATCTCATGAGCAACAATCCTTCCAATGACTTCCGTTGGCTTGAGATCTTTGTAGTTTGGCATCATTTGGATCAATGTGCACACGGTATCATACTTTCCATCCAATGCTCTTAGGATTTTCTTGATGATGAATTTGTCAGTCATCTCTTCACTCCCTAAGCCGGCAATCTGATTTGTGATAAGAGCAAGCCTAGAGTACATTTCAGCGACACCTTCACCATCCTTCATTTTGAACTTGTCAAGCTGACTTTGGAGCACATCCAACTTGGATTCCTTGACGGACTCGGTTCCTTCATGCATATCAATCAAAGTATCCCAAATTTCCTTTGCATTCTCAAGACGGCTGATTTTGTTAAATTCTTCGGGGCACAATCCGTTGAAGATGATGTCACATGCTTGAGCGTTGTATTGCAACATCTTCAATTCTTCCACATTAGCCTCACAGTTCGGTTCTCTCCCATCGAAGAATTCACCTTGCAAGCCAATACAAATAATTGCCCAAACGACGGGGTTATGTCCAAGAATATGCATTTTCATCTTATGCTTCCAACTAGCAAAATTAGTACCATCAAAGTAAGGACCTCTACAGTGATAATTTGCCTCGCTAGACGCCATACTCTCCTAGGTTGTGAAACCAAGGCTATGACCACCAAAAGCTATGGAAATCAAAGCAAATGGAGACCAAGGCTCTGATACCACTTGTAGGACCTTGAAGTATGTCTAGAGGGGGGTGATTAGACTACTTGACCAATAAAAACTTAACCTTTTCCCAATTTTAGAGTTTGGCAGATTTTAGCTATTTTAGGACAAGTCAAGCAATCATCACACAATTCAAGCAAGCATGCAAAGAGTGTATAGGCAGCGGAAATTAAAGCATGCAACTTGCAAGAAAGTAAAGGGAAGGGTTTGGAGGATTCCAACGCAATTGGAGACACGGATGTTTTTGGCGTGGTTCCGATAGGTGGTGCTATCGTACATCCACGTTGATGGAGACTTCAACCCACGAAGGGTAACGGCTGCGCGAGTCCACGGAGGGCTCCACCCATGAAGGGTCCACGAAGAAGCAACCTTGTCTATCCCACCATGGCCGTCGCCCACGAAGGACTTGCCTCACTAGCGGTAGATCTTCACGAAGTAGGCGATCTCCTTGCCCTTACAAACTCCTTGGTTCAACTCCACAATCTTGTCAGAGGCTCCCAAGTGACACCTAGCCAATCTAGGAGACACCACTCTCCAAGAAGTAACAAATGGTGCATTGATGATGAACTCCTTGCTCTTGTGCTTCAAATGATAGTCTCCCCAACACTCAACTCTCTCTCATAGGATTTGGATCTGGTGGAAAGAGGGTTTGAGTGGAAAGCAACTTGGGGAAGGCTAGAGATCAAGATTCATATGGTAGGAATGGAATATCTTGGCCTCAACACATGAGTAGGTGGTTCTCTCTCAGAAATGGTAAGTTGGAAGTGTAGGTTCGTTCTGATGGCTCTCTCCACGAATGAAGAGGAGGTGGAGGGGTATATATAGCCTCCACACAAAATCTAACCGTTACACACAATTTACCAAACTCGGTGAGACCGAATCGTTAAACTCGGTCGGACCGATTTAGTAAACCTAGTGACCGTTAGTGATTTTCGGTGGGACTGACATGCATCTCGGTGAGACCGATTCGGTTAGGGTTAGGGCATAACGTAATCTCGGTGAGACCGATTACACAAACTCGGTGAGACCGATTTGGTAATAAGCTTTCCAGAGAGTTGGTCAGGTAAATCGGTGGGACCGATTTGCTCTTTTCGGTGAGACCAAAATGTTACAAAAAGGAAACAGAGAGTTTACATTGCAATCTTGGTGGGACCGATCGCTCACTTCGGTTAGACCGAAACGTTACGAAGGGAAACAGAGAGATTACAATCCCATCTCGGTGAGACCGAGATCCCTATCGGTAAGACCGATTTGCTTAGGGTTTGTGGCAGTGGCTATGACTTTTGGAATCGGTGGCGCCGGATAGAAAGAATCGGTGTGACCGATTTTGGCTTTAGGTTTAGGTCATTTGTGGATGTGGGAAAGTAGTTGAGGGTTTTGGAGCATATCACTAAGCACATGAAGCAAGAGGCTCATTAAGCAACACCTCATCCCTTCTTGATAGTATTGGCTTTTCCTATAGACTCAATGTGATCTTGGATCACTAAAATGTAAAATGAAGAGTCTTGAGCTTTTGAGCTTGATCCAATCCTTTGTCCTTAGTATTTTGAGGGATCCACTTTCATCATCCATGCCATGCCATTCATTGAGCTTTCCTGAAATAATAGTCTTGGAATAGCATTAGCTCAATGAGCTATATGTTGTTATGAATTACCAAAACCACCTAGGGATAGTTGCACTTTCACTATGATGTGGTAACTAAGCAGAAGGTATTTCAACAAATTAGAAGCACTGCAAGCTAGACACCATATGAAAGATGCAACCAATATCACCCTGCCAAGTTCAAACTGTATGGCATTTCAACAAATTAGAAGCAGTACATGCTAGAAATCATATGCAAGACACAACCAATATCACAGTGGCGACTTAAAGGTGCCTTATCATATGTGACTGATGCGGGATATGCAAGAATAGTAGTCTGATGTAGAAATAGGAACACATGTCATATTCACAGGCATTATATGTAAAGTAAGCAGATGCAATTCAACAAAGTTAGAAGCAATACAAGCTAGACATCATACGCAACATGCAACCACATATAATAGTGCCAAGTTAGAGCAAGCACCTGTGATGGTGGAGTAAGGGAGATGTGCTCATCATCTACATAGCTACGTTGACTGTCTAGCCTTGCGTTGTTTTGCGAATCTTGTTGGGAGGATGGCAGAGTAGAATCTGTAGAGAACCTCCGTTTCAGTTGCTCGGAAGCACCACCATCATCCAATGCCTTGCCAATTTCCTTCAACTTTATTGATTTTGCATTGTGAGGTCATACCGACAAGAAAAAGGAATACCATTCTCTCTTCAGAACTCATTCATGCATGATACTGACGAACACTACTCTGATGAAAGGCAAAGTCATGATACGAGGATGTAATATGTACGAAAAAAGGGACGGCTTGACATATTCACACCTATGATGTGGTAACTAAGCAGAAGGCACTTCAACAAATTAGAAACACTGCAAGACACCATATGGAAGGTGCAATCAATATCACTCTGCCAAGTTAAAACTGTCTCGTCATAGGTGGCGTTCATCAAACTAGAAGCAATACATGCTAGAAATCATATTCAAGACGCAAACCAATATCACACTGCCAACTTAAAGGTGTCCCATCATAAGTGACTGATGCAGGATACACAAGAAGAGTAGTTTCATGTAAGAACATGGTGTAATAGACAGATATAGTATGTACCAAAACAGGAAAGCATGTCATATTCACATGTATCATGTGTAAGCTAAGCAGATGCAGTTCACACTAATTAGGAGCAATACGAGCTAGACACCATATGCAACATGCAACCAGATATCACACTGCCAAGTTAGAGCAAGCACCTTGGATGGTGGAGTAGGGGAGTGGAGACTTGGACCTTGTAATGCACTATCAGTACAAGGAGAATCGGCAGAGATGCTCCGTTTACGTTGCTGCAGAGGACCACCATCATCGCCTTCCCTACTCTTTTCCTTCCTCTTTCTTGATTTTGCCTTGTCAAGTCAAACCCACAAGAAAAAGGAATAAAATTTGCTCTTCAGAACTCATTGATGCATGATACTGACGAACACTACTTTCATGTAAGGCAGCCGCATGATAGCAGGATGGAATATGTATGAAAAACAGGACGGCGTGACATATTGACATGTATGATGTATAAAGTGTAAACTAAGCACAAGGTGCTTGAACTTGTTAGAATCGATGCAAGCTAGAAACCATATGAAAGATGAAACCAATATCACTCTGCCAAATTAAAAGGGTGCCCTAACAAATGTATTTGACCAAATTAGAAGCAATACATGGCAACAGGCTAGAAATAATATGCAAAATGCAACGAATAAAGGTGACTCATCGTAAGTGATTGATGCAGGATACAGAAGAGAGGTAGTTTCATGTAAGAACAAGGTTAACACATAGATGCAGTGTGTACCAAAAATAGGAAGGCATGTCATATTCACAGGTATAGTGTGTAAACTAAGCAGATGCAATTTACCCTAATTAGAAGCATTACAAGCTAGACACCGTATGCAACATGCAACCACATATCACACTGCAAAGTTAGAGCAAGCACCTGTGATGGTGGTGTAGGGGAAGTGCGGTCTTCAGGTACAGAGCTACGTTCAATATCTTCATTTAGGCTTGCTATTTCTTGAGAATCATGTGGAGAGGATGAAATTGCATTCTTTATAAGAGTATTGCGTCTCATATTAACCCACGCGCGTGACTGTCTCATCATAAGGGATAGATGCAGGATACACAAGAATAGTAGTTTGATGTAAGAACATGGTGTGATAGGCAGATGTAGTATGTACCAAAAACAGGAAGGCGTGTCATATTCACATGTATAATGTGTAAGCTAAAGAGATGCAATTTAACAAATTAGGAGCATTGATGAGGGATACACAAGAAAAGTAGTTTGATGTAAGAACATGGTTAATAGAAAGACGTAGTATGTACCAAAAACAGGAAGGCATGTCATATTCACAGGTATAATGTGTTAACTAAGCAGATGCAATTTACCCTAATTAGAAGCCTTACAAGGTAGACACCATATGCAACATGCAACCACATATCACACTGCCAAGTAAGAGCAAGCACCTGCGGTGGTGGTGTGGGGGAATTGCGGTGATCAACTAGAGAGCTACATTAACTATCTTCATTTAGCCTTGCTGTTTCTTGGGAATCATGTGGGGAGGATGACACTGCACTCTTTAAATGAGTAGGGCGTCTCACAATAACCCACCCGGGTGACTGTCTCATCATAAGTGATTGACGAGGGATACAAAAGAGCATTAGTTTGATGTACGAACATGGTTAATAGACATATGTAGTATGTATCAAAAACAGGAAGGCATGTCATTATGAAAGGTATAATGTGTAAAGTAAGCACATGCAATTTAACCAAATTGGAAGCAATACAAGCTAGACACCATATGCAACATGCAACCACATTTGACAGTGCAAAGTTAAAGCAAGCACCTGGGATGGTTGTGTGTGGCAATTGAGATCATCAACTGCAGAGGTACATTTACTGTCTCCAACTGCTGACACTGCACCCATTAGAGCATTGAAACGCTTAGTGCTTATCTTTGAATTACACTTGAGTGACTTCTGTCTTTTCTTTTCTGCATTCATCAACGCTGCGTCAGAGTCTGAAATACCCATGCATAAAAAAACAATAGTGTGAGTATGGGTGAAGTGTGTGCACAATTAGTATAGTGTAAAGGTAGCAGATAGCAGGTCGGTGAGAAATAAATGACGGGAGACATATGATAGCTCTACAACATGCATGGCACACTAAATTATTATAGAATTCTATGAAAATAACAGTCGACTGAAAGCAAATAGGTCAATCCATTTTTTCTGCACCGTCCAATGTACAAAGAACGGGCAGATCGCCTTCATCTACCTCCAGCCAGTCAGTGTTGACGATCTTCCTCGAAACGGCAGCGACCACCGGCCCAGTATTCCTCCCCTGCCTGCGCCCTCCCCTCGACCTCACCGCACCCCCGTGCTTGGCACCGCCCCCCGACCATCCATTCAAGCCCCACCGACCTCCAGATCGGCCGCAAGTAGCTCCTGCGCCCCACACCCCTATGATAGACACCGATGCGCCGCTTCCCCGGGGAAATGCAGACTAGGTGCTCCACACGCTAAGCGGGTGCTGCTTCTTTTAATTGCGGTTCGACTGACCCTGAATTGAAATCCAGGTGGGCTACTGACCTCTAGCAAAGGTGAAATATTAAAAGGGAGGAAACCTTGTGCATTTAGTATCACGAAGAAGATGCAGTAAGAAGCGCTCAACTAGTTTCTTTCGTGGGATGAATACGGTGTGAGTGGAGACGTAAGATTTGCACGAATAAGGGAAGAGGAGTACCTCTTTCTACTGGCAGTGCTGTGTCCTCCTTCTGTTTTTCCGACGATCTTCTCGTTGTTCATCGGAAACCAGAAGTTGTGGAGGACGGTGCAGCCTTGTACGAACCCATGGCCAAGTTGTTGAGTGTGGTGCGGTGGTCCTCTGGCGGCGGCGGGGAAGCAGATCTGAGGCAGCGAAAACCGGCGTAGCGGGAATAGCTCCGGTGCGGTGGACGATTGCGAAAGTGGAGCCGCAACAGTGAAGCGCAGGACAGCGTGGTCGGAGTGGTTCTGGTATAGCGCAGGTCAGCGTCGGCATCGTGGAGGCAGCTCTGCCTCGGCTTCAACTGCTAAGTCCTTGAGGGTGTTGTGGTTGCGGTTGCATTGGACGACAACGTCAAGGTACCGACTCCGGCGTGATGGAGGAGGGCGGCGGTGGATTGGCCGCTATGGGGTGGAGGACGGAGGAGGCTGGGGTTTCGCGGCTGGTGGAGAGGGCGTTTTCGCGCCCATGGAGTATGAATGGGGAAACGGAGGGAGGCGGGGAACTAAGGGGGAACAATGTTTCGGTTTGAGACGCGCTTGTTTGAAATTTGGGGAAAGTTACAAACTTTGTCCCCATCTAAAATTTTGGTCATATTGCGGGTTGGGGGTAGGACAGTCATGTCAGGTGTCCCAAATGTGGACGGGGTAGATTTCGGCCGAGCGCATGGGTGTTTAGGCGCCCACGGCGTATGAATGCTTCTCGGAGGCGGTTGAGACTGGCGTCTTGGTGAAGTTACAAACCTACCCCGGTTTAGACCTTTGGACACCGGGCCGATAGGCTACACGGACCAGAGTCATGACAGTAATTTCCTACCACCAAACATTAGTCTCGCGCGGTTTCGGGTGACCATAGGCCTATTTGGCGCTTCGTTCAATATTTGGGAGCAGAAGCATTAACGTTTTCGGTTCTCTTGAATTGAACTTTCAGGATTTGTCAAACTTCACAAATCTTTACTCTTGAAAATCCTAAAGCTACGATTATTTTGGAATGGAGGGGGTACATTTGAATATACATTGTACACGAGTATATATTAAAAAATATGCAACTTACCTCAGTTCATGCATGGTTCCAGATATAATCTCCTTGGTTGCAAAAAATAAAAAGTTAGATATGCGTATGAATATATATAGCATGTTCAAACTCACAACAAAGATTGATGCCCCCTTTTACATCTGATTTACAAATGCCATTATCTCGGGTTCAAATAGATGAATGCACTTCCTATGAATTTGAATCTTCGAAACCCCCTTTATGTTGAATTCGACATGTATTCTATTTCGTAGCTAGCAATTTGGAATATATCCATGCAAGTGACAAATGTATAAAGTGCTTCACACTAACAACATGGAGTGCACTAATTAATGTTTATATATGAATTGCAAACGCATCCATTGCCTGTATTTCAAACTGCTCTCACTCTATGGGTCGATGATATGAAATAAACACATGCACATGATAGACCGATTTTTGTCCATACGCAATTTGCAAAATTCATGATCTCATCCAAAAATAATAATGCCATTTATATTTTAATTTAATGTGTAGAATCGCCTTTTACACGTAGATGCACTATGCCTTGCCCCGTTCTCACAAACACGTTATATCTCTCTCTATCTAACGCATAAGTGCACACACTTTATATGCATCGGCATTTCTCTTTCACACATTCTCACAATCTCTCTCAGGGTGTCGAGGTGTCTCATGCACATGCTCTCTCTGTTTCTCTCTCTCTCTCTCTCTCTTTCTGACTACTATGTACCACTCTTTTCACTAATCTCAGTTGGAAAACACTATTTCTCTCGCATGCATATATACACACGCACGGTCTCTACTAGCCCTCTATACGCACATATATGTGCCTAGGTGTCTCCCGCACGCACATTATCTTTAGGCCTCTCTCACACACATTCCCCGCTGACACACCTCTCTCTTAGTAGTTGGCAGATATGATTTCATCATATCATTCGGTAGGATATCCCTAGCTGTTAGGCTGGATGGTAATACAAGGCAAAGTTTTACCCTAGTTCGGATTGGACCCTTGCAGTTGAAGAAAGAGCCTACTCCTGGTACTGTATATTAGTGATAGGGGTGTGTACAAAGTACATGTGAATACCAGGCATTGTGCGTGTGTGTATACTATCGACGAACTAGCCCCCAAGCTTGTATAACATACTAAGGGCCTAGGGTTACAAATCATATATAGTCGGCTTATCACCAGTGGGGATAGAGTCCTCCGCGACTCTGGTAGCTTCGTGTTGTACGCCGAATCCTCCACATGGGTCGTCGTATAACACGTCTCGGTCCAACCTATATGTGGCGCAGGATGGAACCAACCCATGAGTCTTCATGTTGACCCACCACAACTAGAAATGATGTGACCACCACACCACACACACAATTGGCCACTAAGAAAATAAGCATATACAATAGTACAATGGTATCTAGCTCACGATACGTCTCCATATTTTGTTGATGACACCGACGAACTTTGCATTTGATGCGTGCTCTGTATTTTGTTGACGACACTTACAGTCATTGTATTTGAAGCGAAAGCACGATATGGTCACTGGACTTCAGAATAAGCTCATCATGGTCACCACATACATTTTGCCGTGCTAACCAACATGTGGTTGGATGGTGAGGAGGACAGTGGTTTCTCGAGCCCACCAAGGTTAAAGTCCCGGTGCTCGCATTTACCTTGTGTTAATTTCAGTATTTTCCAGCGATGCACGTTCAGTGGGAGGAGACGTTCCACTCGACTACGAGGCACCTATGGCGACTTCCTAAAATCTCAAGATCATATATGCTGCCTGATGACCCACAAGTGTATGGGATCAATCGTAGTCCTTTTGATAAGTAAGAGTGTCGAACCCAACGAGGAGCAGAAGGAAATGATAAGCGGTTTTCAGTAAGGTTTTCTCTGCAAGCACTGAAATTGTAGGTGATAGATAGTTTTGTGATAAGATAGATAGTAACGAGTAGCAAGTAAATAAAATAAGTAAAGTGCAGCAAGGTGGCCCAATCCTTTATGTAGCAAAGGATAAGCCTGGACAATATCTAATAATGAGAAAGGAGCTCCTAAGGACACATGGGAATTATCGTCAAGCTAGTTTTCATCACGTTCATATGATCCGCGTTCGGTACTTTGATAATTTGATATGTGGGTGGACCGGTACTTGGGTACTGCCCTTACTTGGTCAAGCATCCCACTTATGATTAACCCCTATTGCAAGCATCCGCAACTACAAAAGAAGTATTAAGGTAAACCTAACCACAGCATTAAACATATGGATCCATATCAGCCCCTAACGAAGCAACGTAAACTAGGGTTTAAGCTTCTGTCACTCTAGCAACCCATCATCTACTTATTACTTCCCCATGCCTTCCTCTAGGCCCAAATAATGGTGAAGTGTCATGTAGTCGACGTTCACATGACACCACTAGAGGAAAATACAACATACATCTCATCAAAATATCGAACGAATACCAAATTCACATGACTACTAATAGCAAGACTTCACCCATGTCCTCAGGAACAAACATAACTACTCACAAAGCATATTCATGTTCATAATCAGAGGAGTAATAATATGCATAAAGGATCTGAACATATGATCTTCCACCAAGTAAACCAATTAGCATCAACTACAAGGAGTAATCAACACTACTAGCAACCCACAAGTACCAATTTGTGGTTTTGATACAAGATTGGATATAAGAGATGAACTAGGGTTTTGAGAGGAGATGGTGCTGGTGAAGATGTTGATGGAGATTGACCCTCTCCTGATGAGAGCATCGTTGATGATGACGTTGGTGATGATTTCCCCCTCCTGGAGGGAAGTGTCCCCGACAGAACAGCTCCACCAGAGCCCTAGATTGGTTCCGCCAAGGTTCCGCCTCGTGGCGGCGGAGTCGGTGGAGTTTCGTCCCGTAAGCTTGCCTATGATTTTTCCAGGGTAAAAGCGATGATATAGCAGAAGATGGACACCGGAGGCCCACCAGGGGGCCCAGGAGATAGGGGGCGCGCCCTATAGGGGGGGGGGCGCCCCCTGTCTCCTTGACAGGGTGTGGTCCCCCTGGTGTATTTCTTTCGCTCAGAAATTCTTATTAATTCCAAAAAGTTGTTTCGTGGAGTTTCAGGACCTTTGGGGTTGTGCAGAATAGGTTTCCAATGTTTGCTCCTTTTCCAGCCAGAATTCCAGCTGTTGGCATTCCCCCTCTTCATGATAAACCTTGTAAAATAAGAGATAATAGCCATAAGTATTGAGATATAATGTGTAATAACAGCCCATAATGTCATAAAAGCATGATGCAAAATGGACGTATCAACTCCCCTAAGCTTAGACCTCGCTTGTCCTCAAGCGGAAGCCGAAATCGAAAAATATGTCCACATGTTTAGAGATAGAGGTGTCGATAAAAATAAAATACGGACATGAGGGCATCATGATCATTATTATAACAACAACAAATATAGAATTTATCATATGATTTCTATGCTTGAGTAACAATCAATTCACAATGTCACGTATGGTTCAAAAACTTCATTGGGAACTAACAAACTATAATCTCAGTCATTGAAGTAATTGCAATTTATCGTAACGTCAAAAAGAGTCAACAATAGAGCTTTTCAGCAAGCTCACATACTCAACTATCTCATAGTCCTCTACAATTGCTAACACTCACGCAGTACTTGTGGTTATGGAGTTTCAGCCGAACACTGAGAAAGATAGGGGCTCATTGTGTTGCCTCCAAACGTATTCACCTTTAGGTGATGTCAACAATAATAGCCCATGCTAACGAACATCCAATTGGATATATGTATCATGATCTTTCAAACACGAGGAGCTTGCCAAAGGATAAAATGAAAAAGGGAAAGGTGAGGATCACCTTGACTCAAGTTCAAAAAATAAAAACATAAGGTAAGAACATAAAGTAAAGATAGGCCCTTCACAGAGGGAAGCAGAGGTTGTCATGCGCTTTTAGGGTTGGATACACAAAATCTTAGTACAAAAGAACGTCACTTTATATTACCACTTGTGTATGGACCTTTATTATGCAGTCCGTCGCTTTTATTGCTTCCATAACAAGATCGTATAAAGCTTATTTTCTCCGCACTAATAAGTCATAAGCAATTTTTATTGCTTGCACCGATGACAACTTACTTGAAGGATCTTACTCAATCCATAGGTAGATATGGTGGATTCTCATGGCAAGACTGGGTTTAAGGGTATTTGGAAGCACAAGTAGTATCTCTACTTGGTGCTAGGAATTTGGCTAGCATGAGGGGGAAAGGCAAGCTCAACATGTTTGGAAGGTCAATGACAATATACTTTAACTGAGATGTGAAAAAACATAAACCATTACGTTGTATTCCTTGTCCAACGTCAACTCTTTTAGCATGTCATACTTAATGAGTGCTCACAGTCATAAATATGTCCAAGATAGTATATTTATATGTGAACCTCTCTTTCCTTATCACTTCCTATTAATTGCAACAATGACCAAAACTACGTTCATCAACTCTCAACAATTTTTATGCCTCATACTTTCTATATGTGAAGTTATCACTATCCATAAGATCAATATGAACTCTTTTATTCTTTCTACTTTCTCAAGATCATAGCAACCAAGCAAAGCCCTTGACTCAACACTAATCTTTATTATAGATAGCTCGTGGACTCGATTACAAAAAGAGATCACAATGCAGAACTCAAACTACTTGATATCAAAACTTCAATCTACTAGATCAAGATACTACTAAAAGGATCGAACTAAATAAAACGGTAAAGATAGGAGTGTGATGGTTATACGATACCGGGGAACCTCCCCCAAGCTTGGCAGTTGCCAAGGGGAGTGCCCATACCCATGTGATTATGTCCTCGGAGGTGGTGAAGTAGGAGTTGTTGATGATGTAGGCTTGTCGTCCGTCTTCCAAGGCACAGACTCTCCATCATAGAAAGATGATCGAGTCTCCGGGATCCTTAAATCTGCAGCCAAACTCATCCTCTTGAATCTATATTCATACTCATAGTTCTGGTTTTGCAGGTCATAGATATGGGCTTGGAGGTGCTCGATTTTCTCTTGAAGCTTGAAGATGGTCTCCCCAATGACTTTGGCATCCAGCTTGTGGTTGTTGGTGAACTCCGTGATCATCATTTGGTTGGCGTTGAGTCCACGCTCCACCATCCCTTGACACTTGGAAACTTGCTGCTCCACGGCTTCGAGCTTTGTCTCCACGCTCCCAGTACGCCTTGGTCCCTCTACATCGTGGATGTGCAGCACCCCCTCACGCATCTCAATGGTTTGAGGGTGTTGCAGCACCTCCGCGAGATAGGGGTTGATCACCCTCTCGAAAAACTTGTCCTTGGGAGCGCTTGGGGATGTCATGATGCTCTAAATCTGAAACAAAAACAGCTCGAAACGAAAGCAGAGGATATTTGCGTGATAAGATAGTCAAAACCTTCGGGAGTATATATAATGAATTTTTATCAACCAAAATACGTAATGTGCAAGAAAACAGAGTCCGGGAGGCACACGAGGTGCCCACGAGACAGGGGGGTGCGCCTAGTAGGGGGGGCACCCTCCACTCTCGTGGGAGCCTCGTGTCCCTTTCGGACTACTTCTTTCTTCCTAAAATTCTTAAATATTCCAAAACTGATAAAAATTGCCATTGGAGTTGTTTTGGAGTCGGTTTACTTACCGTACCACATACCTATACCTTTTCGGAGTCTGAAACGTTCTGGAAAGTGTCCCTTATGTATTCCTTAGGGGTTATGGTTTCAATAATATTAGTTTCCACATTGATAGGATTACCTGAAATATAATGTTTAATTCATTGACCATTTACCACCCTCGGACTCGTGCCTTCGAAGTTGTTGATTTTTATGGCACCAGAACGATAGACCTCCTCGATAACGTAGGGACCTTCCCATTTTGAGAGAAGTTTTCCTGCAAAAAATCTTAAACGAGAGTTGAATAATAATACATAGTCTCCTACGTTAAACTCATGCTTTTGTATCCTCTTATCATGCCAGCGTTTGAATTTTTCTTTGAATAGCTTGGCATTCTCATAGGCTTGAGTTCTCCATTCATCAAGGGAGCTAATATCAAACAACCTCTTCTCACCGGCAACTTTGAAGTCATAGTTGAGCTCTTTAATAGCCCAATATGCCTTATGTTCAAGTTCAAGAGGCAAATGCCACGCTTTTCCATAAACCATCTTATATGGAGACATACCCATAGGATTTTTGTATGCAGTTCTATAGGCCCATAATGCATCATCAAGTTTTTTGGACCAATTCTTTCTAGATCTATTCACAGTCTTTTGCAAAATTAATTTGAGCTCTCTATTGCTCAACTCTACTTGACCTCTAGACTGCGGATCATAAGGAGCGATTCTATGATTGACATCATACTTAGCAAGCATCTTACGGAAAGCACCATGAATAAAATGTGAACCACCATCAGTCATAAGATATCTAGGGACTCCAAACCTCGAAAAAATAACTTCTTTAAGCATTTTAATAGAAGTGTTATGATCAGCACTACTAGTTGGAATAGCTTCTACCCACTTAGTAACGTAATCAACAACAACTAAAATATGAGTATAACCATTAGAGGCAGGAAAAGGTCCCATATAATCAAAGCCCCAAACATCAATGGTTCAATAACAAGAGAGTAATTCATAGGCATTTCCTGACGTCTACTAATGTTACCTATTCTTTGACATTCATCACAAGATAAGACAAACTTACGAGCATCTTTGAAGAGAGTAGGCCAATAAAAACCAGATTGTAGTACCTTGTGTGCAGTTCTATCTCCAGCGTGGTGTCCTCCATAAGATTTAGAGTGACACTTGCGTAGGATCTGTTCCTGTTCATGCTCAGGCACACAACATCTAATAATACCATCTACTCCTTCTTTATAAAGGTGTGGGTCATCCCAGAAGTAATGTCCTAAATCATAAAAGAACTTTTTCTTTTGCTAGCATGTGAAACTAGGTGGTATAAATTTAGCAACAATGTAATTAGCATAATCAGCATAAAAAGGAGCAATACGAGAAGCATTGACGACCGCTAATTGTTCATCAGGAAAGCTATCATTAATAGGCAGTGGGTCATCAAGAACATTCTCTAACCTAGACAAGTTATCTGCAACGGGGTTCTCAGCTCCCTTTCTATCAATAATATGCAAATCAAATTCTTGGGGCAAGAGAACCCATCTAATGAGTCTAGGCTTAGCATCCTTCTTTTCCATAAGATATTTAATAGTAGCATGATCAGTGTGAATAGTAACTTTGGAATCAACAATATAAGGCTAAACTTATCACATGCAAACACAACTGCTAAGAACTCTTTTTCAGTAATAGCATAATTTATCTGGGCGGTATCAAGAGTCTTACTAGCATACTGGATAACATTCAATTTCTTATCGACTCTTTGCCCTAGAACAACACCTACAACATAATCACTAGCATCGCACATAATTTCAAAAGGTAAATTCCAATCAGGTGGCTGACAATAGGTGCAGTGATCAAAGCTTTCTTAAGTATTTCAAATGCTTCTACACAATCATCATCAAAGACAAAAGGAATATCTTTTTGCAATAAATTAGTTAGAGGCCTAGAGATTTTAGAAAAGTCCTTAATGAACCTCCTATAAAAACTGGCATGACCAAGGAAACTTCTTATACCTTTTATGTCCTTGGGACATGGCATCTTTTCAATAGCATCAACTTTGGCTTTATCAACTTCAATACCTCTCTTGGAGATCTTGTGCCCCAAGACAATGCCTTCATTAACCATAAAGTGACACTTTTCCCAATTCAGGACGAGACTAGTGTCTTCGCATCTCTACAAAACTCGATCAAGGTTGCTCAAACAATCATCAAAAGAGGACCCATAAACTGAGAATTCATCCATGAATACCTCACAAATCTTTTCACAAAAATCAGAGAATATAGCCATCATACATCTCTGAAAGGTAGCACGTGCATTACATAAACCAAAAGGCATACGTCTATAAGCAAAAGTACCAAAAGGGCAAGTAAAAGTAGTTTTAGATTGATCCTTCACTGACACAGGTATCTGAGAGAAACCAGAATAACCATATAAAAAGCAGAAATGTGTGCGTTTGGATAGTCTTTCTAGAATTTGATCAATAAAAGGTAAGGGGTAATGATATTTCTTAGTAGCTTTATTTAACTTGCGGAAATCAATTACCATCCTATAACCTGTAATAATTCTTTGCGGGGTCAATTCATCTTTATCATTAGGAACAATGGTAATACCTCCCTTTTTAGGAACACAATGGATAGGGCTTACCCATTCACTACCAGCAACGTGATAAATAATACCTGCCTCAGGGAGCTTTAGTATCTCCTTTCTTACCACTTCCTTCATCTTGGGGTTTAATCGTCTTTGAGGATCTCTAATTGGTTTGGCATCGTCCTCCAATGTAATTTTGTGTTGACATAACGTGGGACTAACGCCCTTAAGATCATCCAGAGTATATCCAATAGCTGCTCGGTGCTTCTTCAGAGTTTTCAATAATCTTTCTTCTTCTTTCTCTGAAAGGTTTGCACTAATAATAACATGATATATTTTCTTTTCATCAAGATAAGCATACTTAAGGTTATCAGGTAAAGGTTTGAGTTCAAACACGGGATCACCCTTGGGTGGAGGGGGATCCCCAAGAATTTCAACGGGAAGGTTATGTTTCAAGATAGGTTCCTGTTTAAGGAATAATTCATCTATTTCCCTTCTTTCTTTCATAAACATATCATTTTCATGGTCTAGCAAATATTGTTCTAATGGATCAGTAGGAGGCACGACAATAGAAGCAAGACCAATTATTTCATCTTTACTAGGTAATTCTCTATCACGGGGTTGTCTACGAAATTTAGCAAAATTAAATTCATGAGTCATATCGTCTAAGCCAATCATAACAACATCCGTCGAAGCCTTAGCATGATCCTTTATCCTAACAGGAAAAGAAGGTTTTTCAACATAAGCAGTAGGAACAATAGGATCACTATAGGTAATAGTCTTTTCTTCGACTGTAATAGGTGCAACTACTTTCACTTCAACAGGGGGATTATATTTAAACCACTTCTCTGTAGGGAGATCAACATGAGTAGCAAATGATTCACAGAAAGTAGCTACTATCCCAGAGTCAAGTCCATATTTTAGCGCTAAATCCACGAAAAACATCGGTATTCATAAAAGATTTAACACAATCGAACTTAGGTGTCATACCTGACTCCTTACCATCGTCGGAACCCCAATCTTCAGAGTTGCTTTAATTCTTTCCAATAAGTCCCATTTAAAATCAATAGTCTTCAGCATATAAGAACTAGCACAGGAAGTATCGAGCAGGTTGCAATTATCAAGAGAAAGCCGAGCATAAAAGTTCTGAATAATCATTTCCCGAGAGAGCTCATGATTGGGGCATGAATATAACATTGACTTAAGCCTCCCCCAATCTTGAGCGATGCTTTCTCCTTCACGAGGCCAGAAATTATATATGTAATTACGATCACGATGAACAAGATGCATAGGATAGAACTTCTGGTGAAATTCCAACTTCAATCGCTTATAATTCCAAGATCTCGTATCATCACATAGCCTATACCATGTCAATGCATCTCCCTTCAAAGATAAAGGGAAGACCTTCCTTTTGACAACATCATCGGGAATACCTGCAATCTTAAATAATCCACAAACTTCATCCACAAAGATAAGGTGTAAATCGGGATGCAATGTTCCATCTCCTGCAAATGGATTAGTTAGCAGTTTCTCTATCATACCCGTAGGAATCTCAAAATAAATATTTTCATAAAGTTCAGTAGGTTGAGTAGCAACTCTTTACTCTTCTGGTTGGGGTAAAGATACCCCAAACAAGCCCCTCAAAGGATTAGTTTCCATAGTGACAAGTAACATAAAATTTCAGCACACTCTACAAATGTTTCCTTACCAAGTTCCACTCACCAAAAGCGCTACACTCCCTGGCAACGGCGCCAGAAAAGAGTCTTGATGACCCACAAGTGTATGGGATCAATCATAGTCCTTTCGATAAGTAAGAGTGTCGAACCCAACGAGGAGCAGAAGGAAATGATAAGCGGTTTTCAGTAAGGTTTTCTCTGCAAGCACTGAAATTGTAGGTGATAGATAGTTTTGTGATAAGATAAATAGTAACGAGTAGCAAGTATATAAGATAACTAAAGTGCAGCAAGGTGGCCCAGTCCTTTATGTAGCAAAGGATAAGCCTGGACAATTTCTAATAATGAGAAAGGAGCTCCCGAGGACACATGGGAATTATCGTCAAGCTAGTTTTCATCACATTCATATGATTCGCGTTCGGTACTTTGATAATTTGATATGTGGGTGGACCAGTACTTGGGTACTGCCCTTACTTGGACAACCATCCCACTTATGATTAACCCCTATTGCAAGCATCTGCAACTACAAAAGAAGTATTAAGGTAAACCTACCACAACATTAAACATATGGATCCATATCAGCCCCTAACGAAGCAACGCATATACTAGGGTTTAAGCTTCTGTCACTCTAGCAACCCATCATCTACTTATTACTTCCCCATGCCTTCCTCTAGGCCCAAATAATGGTGAAGTGTCATGTAGTTGATGTTCACATAACACCACTAGAGGAAAAGACAACATACATCTCATCCAAATATCGAACGAATACCAAATTCACATGACTACTAATAGCAAGACTTCACCCATGTCCTCAGGAACAAACATAACTACTCACAAAGCATATTCATGTTCATAATCAGAGGAGTAATAATATGCATAAAGGATCTGAACATATGATCTTCCACCAAGTAAACCAATTAGCATCAACTACAAGGAGTAATCAACACTACTAGCAACCCACATGTACCAATTTGTGGTTTTGATACAAGATTGGATACAAGAGATGAACTAGGGTTTTGAGAGGAGATGGTGCTGGTGAAGATGTTGATGGAGATTGACCCTCTCCCGATGAGAGGATCGTTGGTGATGATGTTGGTGATGATTTCCCCCTCCTGGAGGGAAGTGTCCCCGGCAGAACAGCTCCGCCAGAGCCCTAGATTGGTTCCGCCAAGGTTCCGCCTCGTGGCGGCAGAGTTTTGTCCCGTAATCTTGCCCACGATTTTTTCCAGGGTAAAAGCGATGATATAGCAGAAGATGGACATCGGAGGCCCACCAGGGGGCCCAGGAGATAGGGGGCGCGCCCTATAGGGGGGGGGGGAGGGGGCGCCCCATGTCTCCTGGATAGGGTGTGGGCCCCCTGGTGTATTTCTTTCGCTTAGAAATTCTTATTAATTCCAAAAGGTTGTTTCGTGGAGTTTCAGAACCTTTGGGGTTGTGCAGAATAGGTTTCCAATGTTTGCTCCTTTTCCAGCCAGAATTCCAGCTGCCGGCATTCCTCCTCTTCATGATAAACCTTGTAAAATAAGAGAGAATAGCCATAAGTATTGAGATATAATGTGTAATAACAGCCCATAATGTCATAAAAGCATGATGCAAAATGGACGTATCACTGGCCCACTCTCTCGAAGGTGATCATAGGGGTAGGGTTCGCGTGTGTGTGCTTATAGCGGTGAGTGCTTGCGCGTATATATGAGCCCTTGCGTCTGTATCGTGTTAAACAAATACATGTCATGATTATACGGTCACTGTCTCACCCGTACAACTCCGTATTTTGTTGATGACACAATCAATTGACCAGTCAAACGTTCCACGCGGCGCAACTAGTGTTGCACCATCGGGGCGCGTAACCGTGGGGCCCACCCATCAGCCCATATATGAAAGAAAGAAATGGTAGTTTGAGTCTGTACTGTGTTAATAAAATAGGAGTACATTTTAGGGTGATCATGCATACGGTCACTGGCTCACCATACAGCTCCGTAATTTGTTGATAACACGATCAATTGACCAGTCAAACGATCCACATTTAGCAGCGCACATTACCATAGGGCCCACCCGTCAGCGCGTATATGAAGGACAGAAATGGTAATAAATTAGTGCTCGGTGGGTATTCGAAGTCGTGAGACCTCTGGTTGGCAGCCACCGGCG
>NC_041389.1:337479488-337491192 GCF_002162155.2 Triticum dicoccoides | reverse complement strand
CAGCATGGCGGCATGGGCCGGCCGCGGGCTGCGGGGGCTGGCGGCTCAGGGGGGGGGAGTGGAGTTTGATGATAAACTGGAGGCCCTTGATTTCGTATCCAACAGCTGGAAAATCTAATGACCAGAGATGAAAAAGTCAGTCGACTGGCGTGTAGCCTCAGCCCGCACGTACACATGCACGCACACAAGACACGCACGCATGCAGGCGTGCAACACTGACACGTACACATAACGTACACATGCACACACGCAAGACACGCACACATGCAGGCGTGCAACACTGACATGTACACACGCACGCATGCTGGCGTGCAACACTGACACGTACACATGCACTCACGAACACACACACGTACGCACCCATGCATGCAACACTGAAACATACCCTTGCACGCATGCAACACTCGCATGCTTGCATGCACACAACACACGACGCAAGACACACGCTCAACCTATACGTGCATGCACCCTTTGTTAAGGACATGGACTGTTACGGGTATTAATCAATCTTATCTGTGATAAGCAGAACATTGATGTTTGCAGCGGTCTTTATGAATCACAACGTATCGAATGAGCTATCAACATAGTAGGCTTATCTACATGAAAAAGACGACGTCACACTCAATGAACAATCATCGGTTTATGAAATGCCCGCTTCTGACCGCCCTGGCCCACCAAAGGTTCCTTTGTTGTGCGCTGCCTGCGTTGGGTCACTGACATGCAGGCCATGCACCCAAAGAGCCCACACATCAGTGGAAGAACGGCGCGTGTCCTAGGTCAGAGTTGAGGGTGCCACTCGCCGCACGCCCGGCTGAACACGCCTCCGTGCCGCATTCAAACGCCTCCATGAAACCCGCCCGTGTGGAAGCCGAGAAACCTACTCTGGACACACGTCCGTTCATGACCGGATCGGCGTTAAACGCAACGCCGACCGAGCTCCTCCCGTCCGCCGTCTATTTAAACGAGGCCAAACGCCGGCCAAGAGTCGCACACCTCCGCCGCTCCCCTATCTCCTCCACCATTTTGTCCACTCTTACAATGGCTTACGAAGAGTAGTTATTCCGCATCTAAGCCGGCTGAGTAGCCCGCCGGATACGAGCTATGCAGCTCGCTGATCCACCTCCCTCCCCTCGCCCGACGGAGCCAGTTGCCGCCCCAAGCCGGCGCGCGCTTCAACAACTCGCCGCTCCAGGCTAGCTCGACGAGGAGCAGCTCACGGGCGTCGTTGCTGCCGTCCATGCTGTCGCCTCGTACCGCGTCTCCTGTTTCTGTGGCCGAGACTCCCATGCCGGCGGCCGCGCCATGTAAGCAGCAACAGAAGCCGGGTGCGCGGAGAGCGACGAGTCGGTGGCCAGCGCCTCCACGTACGCCGCCATCATCAAGGAG
This sequence comes from Triticum dicoccoides, assembly GCF_002162155.2. Lineage (NCBI taxonomy): Eukaryota > Viridiplantae > Streptophyta > Magnoliopsida > Poales > Poaceae > Triticum > Triticum dicoccoides. The sequence goes on along the minus strand of NC_041389.1, from coordinate 337,489,806 downwards.
AAGTGGAACATGGGAGGCCGCCGCCGCTTGGGTCCCATGACGGCCACCGCGGAGGCGACGCCGGCGTACACAACAGGTGTCTTGCCGGATCCTTTTGTTGCAAGGACCTCCGTCGACCCCGCATGGGCTCCACGGAAGAGGGGAATGTTAGGATGAACTCGAGCCGGTGCCGGCCATGGCGAAGTAGTGGCCGGTGATGAACTCGAACCGGTGCCGGCCACCATCATCTTTGACACCAGCCAATGATATCAGTTGGGCAGTGGGGAAGCGAGCCCTCCTTTGCGCTGAAGTATATACCTCTGGGGCTCCCGGCAGTCCGGTGATTGTGCTGCCGGACATGAGGAACACAAATCAATCGGCGGGCGACCATTTATGCCAGGTATTATATACCTATGCTATCCAGAACTAGCACCGCGTAGTTCATTTGAATGTAATGAAATCCGTCATGTTTGTATGAAAATCCGGTATTTTATATGATTTTCGTTGTTGTTTATATGAAATATCAGTTTGTCTACGTGTTTGCGTGAATTTCGTCCGGTTGGATGGCGTAATTTGCGGGTCGCCGGTCGGTCTGCGGGCGGCTCGGGCGGCATTGTGAAAAAAAAACACAGCTCGTGCGAGTTCGTCTCCAACATGCGCGCTGGAGGATGCATGACATCATGAGCACCCGAGCCATTCCTCGTTCATCGGTGGCAAAGGCACCGGTGGACAAAAGGGTCGCCAATATTTTGGCTACCCCGGGCAAGATCCAAACAGCCCCTCCCAACAGATTCAAATCCCTCATTCGCCGTGGAATTTTGCCATGTGTTATTTTCATGGACTAGCAAGATGCTTGCATTGCACGGAACATCAAGATGCATTTTTTACAAACTCCTGCATGCATGCAAGGGATAATTAATGTCCTCCTTTGCTAGTACCACAAGGCAAACACCATTAATATTGCATCGATTAGTGTTAGTGGCCTTGTATATCTGCAAATTGTACTCCCTCCGTTTGGAATTACTTGTCGAAGAAATGAATGTATCTAGATGTATTTTAGTTGTAGATACATCCATTTTTGTGACAAGTAATTCTGAACGGAGGGAGTAATTTTGATAGTGGCCCCTTGTATATAAAAATGGAGGGAGAAAGATGAGAGATAAGGTGAGGAGGAGTGGGGTGTGGTGGTGACTGGGCGGAGGCATGGGGATGGACGGCGCATTATATCTAGGTTTGTATCTCTCTCACACACACTACATAGGTGGGGGACGTGCACGAAGAGAAGAGGTGCACGCACGGTGCACGTACTCCCGTCTCGTTCCCAACCACACCCACGTGGGTACATGGTGGAGCTCATTTCTATACGAAAAATGCAGCCCACGTGGTAATTTGGCATGTGTACTGGTTGTCCACTTGGCGGAGGGAGGATCGTCTACCATGGGTGAACGAACAAATTGTGACTTGACGTGTTATGTTAAAAAAGAGGCAAACCATGTGGGGCCTACCTTAGAGGCAAGGCTCTATACACTGGAGTAATTTTGATGTGTCCCGTCAACTCACAGAACGAGGAGAAGCTTGCTTAGTACGCCGTCTCCCCCGCCCATGGGCGCGGTGGCTCCCAAGATGAGGTGAAGCTTGCTTATGAGTAGTAGTAGTACTCCTACTACTGTACGCCTTATGCCCGCTCCCTCGCCCACGCGCGCGGTGGCTCGCAGCACGAGGAGAAAATTTTACTCCCACTAAATTTCCATGAACTTATACATGCATTGGTTAGTTTCCTCTTGACACTGCTTGCGTCGGGTGATCTAACGCACCTCGAAATCCAACATGTAATGGTACTACTACTAGTATAGTAGAATTGAGACTTATCAAACGGAAAAACTAATGTTTTTTAGATGAGCCCTATAAACCCTAGTGGGTACGTACTCCGTAAAAACAGTTTTTTCCAAAACTAAGTCGCTCCCTTTCATGAATTCTATAGTATACACCTCTGTCGATGCTCCCTTTCATGATTCTGTACTTCCTGTCGCCGACATGTGGGACATATAGCAACCGGGTCGACGTGTCAAGCACCAAATAACAATGTAGAACAGCAGGGGGATGCACCCCACTCGTACCGGCCCAGTAGTAGTAATGAGCAATGAGACGTCAAATCACAATGCCGCACCTTCCCAGACAGACGAAGCAACCATTATTTCACACTTCGGTTCGCCATCATCTCAAACCACGTAGTATTGCTTCTGCCTCAAGAGGGACATGCGCATCGCCTTGGTACATCATGACACATGGGACCGCATGACAGGCCATGCTCTCCTGCTGATCGCTCGGTAAAATCACCTCATTTTTACTATACTTCCTCCGTATCGGTTTACTACATGGCATGCATGTCGTTCTAGGTTGAGAATTTAACTGGATATATATGTGATGAACAGTACTCCAGCCTTTTAAAAATGTATACTTTTGTATAGTAGTACTATCCATGGATTGCGCCGTGGAGCAAAAATTGAAATTAAAAAAAAGGTGGTACATATAGAGAGCGCTCATCGCCAAATTATGCATATAGTACTATTAAAAAAGCTAGTACGTGCTTAATTGGGGTGCTAAATTCTATTAAATAAATACTAGTAGTATGTATCATACTGAGGAGTTAAAGTAACAAGAAGAAACATAACATACTTCTGCTGGGGCTCAGCACAACACACCCCTCAAATTCAACCAAGCACACCTGAAATTAAACTATGCAACTAATCCAATAGACACTGCATTAGAACCACCATGAGCAACGATGCTGACACCTTACTCACTCGGAGGAGTCCTCGTCCACGTCCTTGACTTCGTCCTTGTCCCTCTTCCTCTTGGCCGATACTTCTTTGCTTGAACCGCACACTTGGCTCTTGCTCTTCATCCAACCCTTGTAGATATTGAAACAAAGGTAGCCATCCATTGCAGCGTAGTGGATGTGGTCTATATCTAGTACATTCCGCTGCCATGCATGACGATGAAATGTGTAATGAGGTTTCTCCAGTTCACCGTACGAAGGATGAACCATGGCTCCTACCAGGGTCAGCATTGAAGGCTGGCCACCGGAGGGCAGCAGCCGATTCTTCTGGAGGTCAAAGGGGTTTCCTACAATGAGGCCTATCCGACGCAGGACTTCTTTGTCATTACCAAAGTCTATAGTAACGAATTTGACTAGGTTGCTCTCGAGGAAGTTCTTAAAATCCAGGCATTCAACGTCGGCATGGCATATGTGGTAGACAAAGCATAACTCATGCACGCAAACATGGATAAGAGCGGGCTTCTTCCTCTCTTCGTCCTTTAGATCCTTCTCTCGTCCCAGGACTGTGGTGTACTCAACATCTAGCCCAGCGACCCGCTCATCATCTGAGTCTTCGAACATGCGTCTGAAGTGAGAAAGGCATCCTTTCACCGTCGCGGAAGAACGGGTGTAGATGACGTCGAACTCATCACCGGTGATGGTTCTAACCTTGTACTCACCGCCGATCATGGAGATTTGGGACGCCATGGATTTGGGAGGAGGGTTAGGATTAGTGGAACTGCCGTAATGTGAATGGACGGGACGACTAGGAGCGAACTGCCGTAGTATTGAAGGACGTGCGGGGATGAGTAGGAGCGAACTACCAGCGTGCGAATGGCAGGGTAGTGGATTTCCAGTCTCCCATGATACGGGCTTTCGAGAGCCCTTGGATCTGAGATCGAATGGTTGCATGGCGTGATTCTAGACCTATGGGTGAATATCCTATCCTGGAGGGTTATTCTGCAATTTTTTAGCAACTTAGCATGCGACCGTTTGATCTCAGATCCAAGGGCTGCCAGCAGCTCGTATCATGGTCGCGCCTACCACGACCGCCGCGTTGCTCGCACGGTCGCGCCCTTGGAGATTTAACACGGTGCGTTAGGTTATCTGATGTTGGCATGTCATACATAGTCATCACTTAGTCACTCATACTACAATAAGGTTAGCTATAAGGTTGGCTATAAGTGTATTTTTTTACTCCTCTCTATCTCTTTCTTCGTACTCCCTCCGTCCATAATATAAGAACGTTTTTGACACTAGGACACAAGGAGTACTAGTATTTATTGCATTTGCCAAGGAGTGACCTCTTCCAATGAAATGGTGTTGCTAAGTTTGCTTCATTTAATTAGCTATAGACTCAAAATTGTCTTTTCACCTAGGTACATGCGCTTAGAACCATTTCTTCCTTGGGTCACCAAACTAGTCTCTCTCTTCTTGATTAACTTGCCACATCAGACTTTATGCCTATGTGGAAAGCTTAGCACCTGTAGGAGCAAGTAAAAGTATGTACAATAATGCACTTTACATGGCATTTTTGCATATGTGGAGGAAAGAGAGGCAAGGAAAAAGTGGAGAAGTGGGCTCTCATGCAAGAGCCAGCCTCTACTACATGGTGGAGCATTGGGAGAGGCACCTGTATGGAGGTGGTCAGGAATCGGGAGACTCACGCCGGTTGTAGCGCCGCAGTTAAAATGATAATGACAAGTCAAATCACGGGGCCCACCTGTCCAGCAGTAACTCGCTGTTAAATCACGCAGCCCTACGTTTGCAGCAGCCTAGTCCCTCGTCTTCTCGCATCTCTGTCGAACCAACTAGGCGGAACTGCCCCGCCTACCACGCAGGAAAAGCCCCGCCCTCGACTTTTAAATACAACTACATCCGCTTAAGAATCCAATGATATAGTAGTACTTTTTGTGACATAGTAACTCATATTTAGTTAGTCAAATGGATGACCTAGAACTACGTGCACGCCCTATAAACCGAGAGGCCTAAAAATAAAAAACCGAGACGGAGAGGGTAGTTTAGCACGTATCTTTTTAGATCAATATAGTCGGGATTCACCAAGGATCAAAACCAAGTGGTAGGCTGCTCCTGTCGTGTTGGCGTAGCAACTCAAGCATGGTCAGTCCGCACACGAAATGGCGACACACTTAACAGGACCCCCTTGGCCGACATGTGTCTCATCCACCGTCTTGTTCCACGTGCGATGCACCAAATTATAGTTCGGAGCAGCGGTTGGAACTGGAGGCACCCCGGTCGTAGCGCCGCAGTAGTAGAAAATGAGCAACGAGGGGTCAAATCACAAAGCCCCACCTTTCCCGCATTAAGCTGGACGGACGAAGCAACCATCATTTCAATCGGCGCAAGAGCATAAATAAAAGAGAAAACAATGATGCGTGCGGCAGCTACCTAGGGCACCCTAGGGTAGGGTAGGGGTCTCCACTACATATCCTTTTTTTGAAAGCGCCTCCACTACAAACCAGCTTCTCCCTCGTCCTCTTGAAGAAAACTGATGATGAGTGCGGCGGTAGTGTTTGTAGGAGTACTATGGTGTGCGGGGCCATGTCATAGTAAACGGGTTTGAGTCGATGCATGTGTGGGCCGCTTGGTTTTACGGGAACGAGGCAGCATTTTGGGTTCGGGGACTAGTGGAGATATAGTACGTACAAAAAATTGTGGACGTAGGTTTGGCCGAAAGGCAATGATGCATTGAACGCATGAGATTTTGAAACTAAATTATGAATAAATACACACTATAGCATGTAAAGCTTTGAGTCATATATGCATGATGTAGATGTTCGTTTAGTTCTTATAGTTCATCTCATTCAAAATCAATTAGTTCTATAAAAATGTTAAGATTCGTGGGGTTGTGCATTGTAAAGCATAAAGTAAAAAAACAAATAATGGCAATTCATTAAAAAACAATTATGATACAGAAGATTCTAGAACAAAGGAGAAGTGCTTGTGTTTTGAGGTTTGTGCATTATGCTTAAGTTCAACCATGGAGTCTTCTAAATTGTACATGTGGCAGATCTGGTGGAGTGTTGATGATATCCAACGAACAGTAGTGCTTGGATTCGCCATCTCTGCACTGCCGGATTAGCTTCATCCAGCGACCATCTTTCAAAGTTATTGGCACACTATATAGTTCTTGTGTCATAGTTGCATGTTTTGGAAAAAAGCTACTAGTGGGTTGTACTATCTATTTAGGAATAGAAGATGTATACATGGAAGTTGTAGGGAAAGATATGACATGGAGCATCTCAATTCCTATGAGTAGGGATTGGAAAAGAGATGTTATTTGGTTCACATCATAGGAACTTTTCTATTGAATGTGGAGATGACATGTATCTCAATTCCTATGAGGAGGGATTAGAAAAGATATGTAATTTGGTTCAGGTCATAGTAACTTTTCTATTGAATATACGCTAATGTTTATTTTCCTTTGAAATTAAGGGAGTATAGGAATCCATTCATTTGAACCAAGTGGCTCTAAAGCTATAGAAATGATATCATGTTTATTTCCTTTGAAATGTGGAGTATATGAATCTATTCCTATGAATCAATTGGCTCTAAAGGAAAAAAAATCCTATAAAAATCATATCATATAGAGTTCCTATGATATTCCTTGACACCAAAGGATGGTTGAAATTGATGCGGGTGATACGATGGTCTTATTTTGTAGACTCCTCCCCCATCTTTATAGTTACCTCTCGAAGATGAATGAAATGATATATACATGGTATTCTACATGTGCAATTTGGTACACGAAAACTCGGTAAAAGTTTGCGAGGTTTGAATTTTCAATAAAGCTATATGGACTGCATTTCGGAACGGAGGGAGCATACGGCAGTTGCTAACACTCACGTGGAAGATTTGTGTGTAGGAGGAGTGTCTGTTCTGTTAAATGACATGGCAAAACTGACACTGTCGGATGCCGATCTAACGGTTCTTACGGCGTTCGTCAGGAAAAGGCTTGTGGCGAATGTTTGTCGGATAATGATTTACGGACACATGCATTGCATTGATACGTGCCTCCCTCCCTCTCACGCACACGCACCGTCACGAGTCACGACTCTCCCGAGTCCTCTCGCAGACTCACACGTCGCACCCACCGTCTATCTGCAGGTAGACGTCACGCACATATGTTCTCTTCACACCCTACCCCCAGAACTTCTAAAAAACAAAAGACGTCGCGCACATTTTATTTTAGCTCACATGTCACACACTTATACTATTACTCTTGTGGCGGACGTTCTTTGGGCATAGAATATTGTACTCTCACGAAGAGAAGCGGTGCACGCACGCACTAGTTCTCTCACACCCACTCACTGGTACACGTAGGAGCGCATTTTTTTGAAGCTGGTACAACAAAATCACTCCACTATATATATAAGCAGGAGCCTTAGCACTTGCTTCACTCTCTCATGCTCTCCAGATCTAAGCAAGACATAGGTGGCCACACTCTCTCGCAGCTCACGGCTGGTCACAAATCCGGCTAGACAACCTCGACCAGGGCAGGGGTGTAGGTGCATCGTTCACGCTGTCGTCAACGGCGAGGGAGGAGACCAACGGTTGCCCGCGCGTCTCGATCGGCGGCCGTTCCATTCTCTCCGAGAGAGCGCCAGCTCGGGAGTGCCTCCGACCCCTTCTTCCTCCCTGCGGTATTGTGGCCAAGATGCGGCCTCCCAACGCCGTCTTCGCCACATGCCGATTACCCTCAGGTATATATTCCTTAGAAACCTGCCTTGCTCTACTGCTCCAGCTCCCTTCGTGTGGATCTTTTTCTACTTTCGTCCGCTGTTCCAAAGCCACCTAGACTTTTACTATTATTAGAGGTAAAGCTAGTTCATACAGTCGACTCTAAGAGTTGGTTCAAGCAGGGAAGAAAGTGGGAAAGCTGTAGCATGAATCTAGGACTTGGTTCTAAGAGGAAACGGGGGAAAGTAGTAGATACTGGCTATCCAACCGGTCTCTTGGTTGAAAAGACGAAGAAAGCATGGTGGATGGCGAAGGGTGGGGGGAAGTGGACCTATCTCTTGGTTGAAAAAGGAAAGAAAGTGACGGGTGTTGGGGGACAACGCAAATGAGAATGAGCAGGTCTAGATTTCCTGTGCTCACATAGGAAAATGTCGCCGAGGAGATAAAAAATGGGACAAATGCAGACATGCTGCCTGAGTGTTTGCCGCTCTCGGCAGCCACATCTGCCTCACCACTTTATGCCCCTACTGTCCCTACGCCCATATCGCTACCGTTAATGTAAAATCACATGAAGCATTAAGCAATGCCACCTAATGTCACTATAAGTAATGGTCTAGTGCCATCGATAAATTGAAGCAATGCCACCACCATTTTATGAAGTGCTTCCGTCTTGCTTTATTTCCCATGAATTGTGTTTTTGTAGTTACACTTAACTCTCACACCGCTAACATTGCTTCATCCCAGTGGAACTGCACAAATTTGATTGCACATTTACTGACCATGTGCTAATCTCATGACAGTAATACTAATGTTATTGTTCTGCATGTTAATCTAGTGGCATTGTTGATGTGATGTGATGCTACTTACTTAAGGACTCTTCATACTGTCAATCTAGTGCCAATTATAACAAAATAGATGCTGTTGTTAATCATACGCCACTACAAATATCTGTCACTGTTTAAATAACCATATTTCGTATTTGCGCAAACAGGGATGTCTATCTCCATATCGTTTCGGGATGTCTGTCTCCATATCATTTCTATCCGCGCAATCAAAAGCACACACCTCAGTTTTAGTACAACTGCGCAAAATGAGATGGCTATCCCTCGTTGCCGTCGTCTAACCTCCAGTCTTCAAGGTATTCCTACATTGGTAGTAACTAAGGTAGAATGACCAACGCAATCTAAAAGAAGCTGATTCGTACATTTTACTTCCTGATTGCAGTGTAGGGATGAGCAAAAGCAACTGCATCCTAGTCCGGAATGCACTTTCTGCCAGTTTGTCCACGAACCAAGGACTAGCTGGCACGGCTGCACGGCGGTTTTTTGGACAGGTGCGCGGACAAGAGGCATTCTGGTCTGCTTATTTATACAAATAACGGTGCTTAAATTTAGTGGAATGCACAAGCATTTCAACTGGTCAGTACACTGCATGGTTCAGTTCAGCATTCCAATTGACACCACAATTATAATTGGTTATTCTGGAATGAGAGAACCCAACCCTGGATGGTGGCAACAAGAAAAAACCAGAGTGAACTCCAGGAAATTTAAGCCTGCCGGGAGGCCCTTTGCTTAGAGAAGCCTTGCTTGTTTTTTCCTGATTTGTAAACCTTCTCACAACTTTGTCTTTTGCTGTGAACTAGTATATGTTTGTTATGTTCTATAAATCATTGAGATGTATAAAATTGCTTAACTTATGCTTTTCAAGTTTTTTGTGAAGACGAGTTTAATGTGAGTGTTCCACATGAGCGCTGGACTAGCGTGTGAACATTTGGAATTTATTACATTGTGGCCTCAATTAACTGCATGAACCACTGTAACAAGATACATATTTGCTTATATGTGAGACAGCAGATTGTTGATTGTTAGCTGGTCGATAGCCTAGTGTTGAAGCGAGCTTAGCCAATGTGCCGTGTTTTGCACAACTGCTTACAAGTGGGGTAGCACCAATAGTGTTTACAAGTACTTATGTATACGTCGGCACACAGTTCTCGAACGAGCGCTCTATTTCATCAAAAAACACACTTCTCGTATGATAAACCGTGACAACTTATGTCTTACCATGCCATATTCATGAAAAAACTAGTGAGGACGCATCTGTTTCGGCAACAATTATGATGGTTCTCACATGATTCACGGGCACACAAAAGTAGCAGCAGTTCCTATAGACGGATTCAAACAGAGTACTAGCCCCAGAGGGGTCAATAACAGGCAAGGTTCAGATAATTAGACACAATCTAAACTACTATTAAACACTAGCTGGGGCAACTATTTCATGCCTCGATCTAATTTGGGCTGGACACAAGACGGACCTTGCCATGAACATCATCGAGGATGTCCCGCAGCAGCTCAATCCTGTGAACCTTCATGAAGACAACCTTGTGGCATTGCCACTGATAAACTTGTTTGTGGAGGCATGCCATGTCATCTTCCTGCGTAAGCTTGACAAGAACAGTATGCCTCACAAACGAAGGAGTAGCTTTGAACTTCTTGTGCTTCAGTACACCCTGGACAACACGCCTGACAACAGTGAGGCTGGAATACAACTCTTCATTGGTATAACCGCAAATGGCTTCCAAGATCCAACAGCCTAAGAACTCTGTTTTCCCAGTGCGTATATTCAGGTCATCCGCCTCATAGTGAGTGACATGTACAACCACACAATCCTCAGGGTTCTAATTGAAACAGAAAGAAATTCTGAATTACTTTTCAGTATAATAAACACAAGTTATTTAAACCACTATGTATAGCATGGCATCGAAGCTAATAAAATTTTGCATTATTAATCACCACATACTTAGATGAAAAACCACAAGCGAGA
>NC_041389.1:337467335-337479139 GCF_002162155.2 Triticum dicoccoides | reverse complement strand
CTCGAAGGGGGAAAACTGCTCCTGCAGTGCCACGGGGGCTGCCTCCATCTTCTTGGAGCTCTCTGTCTCGTGGGGATCAGCCTCCCGCGTCTGCTCCAATATTGGCAGAACTTTGCCTGGTTCTCCTTGGTCCATCATGAAACTAACGAATACTAGGAGACCACTGAAAGGAAAACACAATCACAATGACAATGAAACAAAAAAGAGAGTGAGAATCGGTTACTGCTTTGCAAAAGTTCTTTTTTTTCTCTGAACGAAAATATACCAACATCACGGATCCGCTTACCTTCCCTTTGTTGGGAGAGAAGAACAGTGGCAGATGCGAGTGTTGCCTTTCTTGAAGATGGTGAGGGAGAAGGGGATTCAGCGAAGAGTGAAATGATGGTTGCTTTGTCCGTCAAACTTAGACTATGGGGGGTGGGGTTTTGTGATACGACGGCTCGTTACTGCCGCGCTACGACCGGGGTGACTTTCCGCCTGCATACTGCCTTCTAATTTGGTGGATGACATTTGGGCCCCCGCGCTGCATGGCCCGCATGTCGGTGAACAAAAGTATAACGACATTCAGTAGAGGGAGACTGTCGGTGTCAAAACCGGCGGATCTCGGGTAGGGGGTCCCAAGCAGTGCGTCTTAGGATCAATGGTAACAGGAGGCAAGGGACACAATGTTTACCCAGGTTCGGGCCCTCTCGATGGAGGTAAAACCCTACTCCTGCTTGATTAATATTGATGATATGGGTAGTACAAGAGTTGATCTACCACGAGATCAGAGAGGCTAAACCCTAGAAGCTAGCCTATGGTATGATTGTTGTTGTATATTTCTATCGACTAGCCTGGCCTCGGTTTATATAATGCACCAGAGGCCTAGGATAACAAGAGTCCTAGCCGAATACGCCAGTGGGGGAGGAGTCCTTGTCTTGATCGCCAAGTCTTGTGGATTCTTCCTTGTATGCGGCAGCTGTCCGGACTGGCCCGTGAGTATACGGCCTTGGGGGTCCTCGGCCCAATCCAACTGATAGGGAGACGACGCGTTGAGTACCCCCTAGTCCAGGACACCGTCAGTAGCCCCCTGAACCTGTCTTCAAGTTAGGGACGCTCCTCGATTCTTCCGAACTGTTCTTCATCTTCGGTTGCCGGTCTTGAAAACTGGTTCAACAAATCTTCTCATCTTCTATCTTGAGGATCGCCGAAATGCATTCAACGAGTTTACACGTCGGGTATCCAAGGAGCCCCTTTAAGTTTCCGGCCTTTATCAATGCCTTGTTATTTTTATGCCACACCTCGGGTTTGAAGTTGTTCCTGGGCGGCAACGTCCTCTTGCGTCCAAGCTCCAACGCCGGACTGCATTCGAGGTATCTTTTGCAGCCGAGCACCAATGCCAGACTGCTTCCCAGCTCTAACGCCGGACTATGTATCCGAGCTCCAACGCCGGACTGTATCCGAGCTCCAACGCCGGACTATGTATCCAAGCTCCAACGCCGGACTCTATCTGAGGTGTCGTAAATCACCTTGGTTCAAAGAAGTTTGAAGGAGTTTAGCCGAGCTTAATGCCGGAAATGCCCTCTATGGAGCCAGCCACTAGCGCCCGAGCTTTATGCTGGACTGCTTCCGAGGTGGTGCACCTCCCCTAATGTGGGCCGATTTTTGTCAATATTTTTGATTGGTGCAATTTATTCTCTGCCGAGATACATAGCCAGTAGCCCTCAAGGTGGGTATCGGTCTAAAACCCGAGATGCACATGAAGGATGACATAAGACCGCTGATCCCCGTAGCCGCTGAGACTCAGGTTGATTTGCAAAATCAGTCTGAGGATCAAGTCCTAGCTTGACAGAATACTTCGGGACACAAAAAGCGGCGTGTTCAGTCCTCGAGACTCAGGTTGGGTGTGGCCGACCAACCCGAGGATCAAAATCTCCTTGGAAACTGTATTGCACTTAAAATTTTCTGCATAGAACAAGCAATGCAGTAGCCCCCAAGACACTGGTCGGGTGGCAACACCAGATCAGGGGATCGATGTGCCCCTTTAATATTTGTAAATAATAAGTCCGAAGCCCAGTAGCCCCCGAGCCTTAATGCAGGCACGGGAGGCCGAATTAAGGATCGATATCCATAGTAAAATCACAAATTAAGTGTAATGACTCTATGTATCCAAGTACTTTACGTCATTAATGCTCGGATCCGCATTGTACAAAACTTTGTTGACCGACCATCGGCTTCCACCTCCTCGGCCAATAGCCGAGGAGTGTTTGTCCTACTTTATAAAGCCTTTATGAGGGCAAAGATTTACAACAAACAAGGCAATCTGGCCATATGGTTTTATAAACAAAGGTACGCTGAGAGACATGTTATATTACTGTTTAATAGAAGAAATGTCTTCCAAAGAAAATAGTCCCGCTATCGGTTCCTTTCTTTGGGTTGTCATGCTAAGCATGATCAAGAAACCTCAGCTCCAATGTAAGAGCAAAATATCGAGGATTTAGTTTGGGAGGCCAGTTAATAGCCCCCGGTAGTGTTCGGCGACAGTCGAGGTCAAGCCGTAAACACTTCGGCCATTGTTATGAATGGCCCGTCGTTTAACGCCGTCATCGGATCGCCGACCAGTTTACGCTTATTGTGACAGTCAGTTTTTGGCTTTCTCCACTACGGTGCTTAACCATGTGAGCTGGAAGCACAATCGCAGTGGTTCTCCCTTTGCACACCTAGCCGAACAAAGCGGAACATAAGAGGCAAGCGCAGGAGCCGGGCAACCCCACTATTGACCGAAGACACAATTCGAAACCGATGCATATATAGCAATATCCGAGAATGTTTTTGCCAAATCTCTAAAGGTGTCCAGCGTTGCACTCGAAGACTTGTGCTGAAAACACACAAATAGTTTAAAAGTGCCATGGGCTCGAAAAGCCAAAAAACTTATTCAAAAGGTTAATGTCCGAACTAGATCAAGTGTTCGGTGCCAATCTGAAAATTGGACTTTAGAAAAAAAGGTGCTTCTGCCGTGCTTTAACATGACACATCCTATCTCAAAACTTCAAGCGGGTCAGCCTACGGCTTCAACCTCCTATCCCGAAGGCGGAGTACTTCTTACTAGGCCAGTTTAGCAAACTAAACTCTAGTGGCTTTGAGAGAGAAATTAGGCTCCCCGGCTAGTGACCGCACACTTGTGTCGAAAAAAGGAGTGCTAAATAATAATAAAAACTTTGCGACGACTAAGAAGAAAAACACTTATCATAAAATGGCTCATATAAATTTAAGAGCCCCCAAGTGACTTGGGTAAAAGAATGATTGCATGTACCGAAGTACTTATATCATATCTATGTTCAACCGAACTTTAAATGCGTCTTAACCGACCGTTGGCTTCTCCCTCTTCGGTAAAGGACCGAAAAGTGTTATGTACTCCATCTGTCGAGAATATCGACGGTGTTTCCAATAACCAGGCAATCAGGCCATAAGGCTGTAACATACAAAGCGCGCTTAGGGAACTTATGCTATATTACTGCGAAGAGTAAGAAGCATCTTTGAAGAAAATAGTACCCCCACCGATACCTTTCTTCGGTGCTCATTGTTATTATGACACTTGTGCAATAGATTTTTTGTACTCATGAGTTCCGTTGTGTGCCGACCATGATTGAAAACAATAAGAGCGCTAGCTTTCGGCTTCACCCAGTCTGAGGTCCGGCTCGGGTGACCCGATCGTGACAATCGCAGAGGTGCTCCCTTTACTCCCTAGCCGAACCATCGGGAACGTAGGGGTAAGCACAAGAGCCAGGCAACCTAGCTTGCAAATCGCTTAAGTCAATATGGTGCATATTGTGGCGTAATACACAAACAAGGAACGAAGCCATACAAGTATAACCATATGCAAGAGGAAAAAGCTTCATGAAGGAAGCCCCCAAGTAAACGTGGTATTTGAATTTGCACGTCACAAACAAAGTTTGGACAAGGAAATTTTTACAAGCAACTTTTTTCCAAAAAAGTATAATGCTTGGCCGAGCCGAACACAAGTTAAAAATTTAAAACTTTGAGCATGAAGACAACTTAGCTGGTTAATGTGTTCGCTATTGATGACGTGGTCCGAGCTTGATGCGGGACAAGGTTCCATCCCCGAGCCGGTCCCGAGGTGGCGGAGCAAAGAGCTCGGCACTCCGAAGTGGTGACATAGCAGGGTCAATGCAGGACAGCAGGGTGATGCCGAAGTCCCCGACATGGGGTAATGAAGTGTTGACGGAGCCCCCCGTCCAGCCGAGGTGACGCCAAAGGATATAGTTCGGCTGGATCATTTTCCTGTGCACAAAAAAGAGTGCAAACCAGAGATAATAGTAATAATAATAAAAATAAAATAAAAAACCGTTGCATAACAAATAATTTATGCAAAGTGAGTAATAAAAGAAATATGGCCTGGCACCGAAGTCAATGTCGATGCAAGGCGGCGGCGTGATGCGGTAAAGGCATGGCAAGGCCTGAATTCATAGGTCAGTTCGAGTTCCGGATGCAGCGTTCGCCGGACTATGTACGGAAACTGACCGAACCACCATGCGACCGTCGTTAATGCGGCCACCATCTGATAGACCTGCATACATATGACGGACAAACCAGAGTAATAATTCATTGGAAAAAATGAACCCTGACAAGCAAAAAATACTAGGATTAATAGCACATGGCTTATTTGTTGTAGCAATCCGAAGAAAGGTGATTCCCAAAATTGGGACTCGATCCGCACACCTATCGCCTGATGGGCGATAAAGCAACGGCATGGCGATGCTAGCAAAGGTTGGCTCGCCGAGGCAAAGCCCTCGGTCCAGCTAACGTGACGGAGCTGGTCGGCCTGCGACGCCGAAGTCTCTGGAGTAGGTTGATGAAGAGATGATGAAGCCCCCGGTCCAGCGATGCAGGTCGTGACGTGGTTGATGCCGGCTTGATGAAGCGACCGTGTGGCGATGTAGGTGTGCCCGCTCCGTGTAATCTGTGGGGCGGCAATGTTGGTGACGATTTATCCTTCACGATGCCGAACTATTGTTCGGCTGGCCGAGATGATGATCCGAAGAAATTGAGCTCGGCTCAACAGAGCGACGACGTGTCTATCACAGGTCGGCCGCCGTGGAGTGATGTTGTCGGGCTGGTTTGAC
Source organism: Triticum dicoccoides (assembly GCF_002162155.2). Lineage (NCBI taxonomy): Eukaryota > Viridiplantae > Streptophyta > Magnoliopsida > Poales > Poaceae > Triticum > Triticum dicoccoides. The sequence continues at coordinate 337,474,016 of NC_041389.1, read as the reverse complement.
ACCGGCGCGACGGTGAAGTTCGTATTGCAAGAATACTTTTAATACTACTGGGATGTGTTTGAGAATAAAACACAACACCCCATACGAAAACTTCCTTCAAAAGGGATGTACGAGATCCCGTTCATAAAGAAGATGAATTCGGGTTGGATTCGTTCTCGCGCAGAAAACAGATCCAAAAAGTGATGCACTAATCGGATGTTTTCCGGAGTTTGGACGGTTGGATCGAGCTGAATTTTTGGTAGGTGGTAGATATGGGAATTCTGCAGCAAATCAACGGTTGGATCCTCCAAAGTACATCCGAGCTAGATGCTGTATACCACGCCCTAAACTCGTCTGGATTCTCGTCCAGATTCAACAGGGCTCCGGTATATCGGAGATTGCCGGAGATTCCTCCATCGGAACTCGACGAAATTTTTGCAGGGTTGTTGTAGCTTAATTCCGCATAATTCCACCGAAGTAATCGTTTAAGCGACACTCGAGGAGGCGGTGGCGGCGGATACCAGTTTGCTGTCCAGAAAAACAGCACGGTCGCCTGAGGGCAATGTTGACGTTGAGCCCCCGAGCTCCATAGATGACTCACAATGTTTACCCAGGTTCGGGCCCTCTCGATGGAGGTAAAACCCTACTCCTGCTTGATTAATATTGATGATATGGGTAGTACAAGAGTTGATCTACCACGAGATTAGAGAGGCTAAACCCTAGAAGCTAGCCTATGGTATGATTGTTGTTGTATATTTCTATCGACTAGCCTGGCCTCAGTTTATATAATGCACCAGAGGCCTAGGATAACAAGAGTCCTAGCCGAATACGTCGGTGGGGGAGGAGTCCTTGTCTTGATCGCCAAGTCTTGTGGATTCTTCCTTGTATGCGACAGCTGTCCGGACTGGCCCGTGAGTATATGGCCTTGGGGGTCCTCGGCCCAATCCAACTGATAGGGAGACGACGCGTTAAGTACCCCCTAGTCCAGGACACCGTCAGAGACGTTTCAATGACCTAGGAGGAGCCAGAAGCGGTAGAGTGCCTCCACTGTACTGGTAGTAATTGTTTTTCTAGGTAGCTGTAGAGTGTCTCCACTGTACTAGTAGTAATTGTTTCTCTGGGCCCAAGACAAAACAGCCCATCCACACTAGTAAATAGTAAAATCAATTCAAAAGCCTTATATTTACTGAATGAGAGGCGTTACCCACACCCAACACACCGCCCCCAAAAAACCTGGGTGCTCTTCTTCCTCCTCGCTCCCACCCACCTCACGTCAGCTCGCTCCACTCGTACCCCCAAATTCCACACGTAACTCCTACAGAAAACCCCAGCTCCCCTTCTTCCTCACTACTACAGAAAAAACCTCAGCTCCCCTTCTTCTTCACTTGCACTACAACTAGGCTCATCATTCGTTACTCTGCTCAAATCCATGAGCGCGACGCGACGCCCTCGAGGAAAATGGAGTCGGCTGACCCCAGCGCCAAGAAGATGAGGCTCCCGCCAGTGGCGACGCCTGTTGTAGATCCCGCACCCGGCAGCGGGGGGAGAAGCGGCGACCCCGCCCCCACCGGATCCCAGGAACCCGTAGAATCTCGGGTGGACCGCATCAGCGATCTCCCGGACGCCATCCTTGGGGAGATCATCTCGCTTCTCCCCACCAAGGATTGCTGCAGCACCCAAGTCCTCTCAATTCGGTGGCGCCCTCTATGGCGCACCGTGCCCCTTAATCTCGACTGTCGTCAGCTATCTCTCTTCAATGATTTTGAAATCTCCAGAGCCATCATCTCCTCCCACCAGGGCTCCGTTCAAAGCCTCTGCATCCCGTCATGCTACCTGAGCAAGCATACCATGCCCTGCACGGTGGACGCCTGGCTGAAATCCCCTGAATTCATAGAACTACAATTGCTTGAGTTCTACTATTCCCCTGGAAATCACATACCACATACTGAACGCCATGAACTTGTGCTCTCAGCACCGATGTCCATCTTGCGGTTTTCCTCCTCTCTCCACACCGCCACCTTTGCGTTGTGCTACCTACCAAACAATTTGGTACTAAACCTTCGATTCCCATTTCTCAAGAAACTTTCACTTGTGCGGGTTCGTATATCGGAGGCCTCATTGCACAACATCATCCACTCCAGTTGCCCTGCCCTGGAGTGCTTGGTGCTTGTTTTCACAGTTAGAATCAGTTGTCTCCAAATAAAGTCACCTAACCTTGTAAGAATTGGAATTTCTTTTGACGGAAGGCAGCTCATCATCCAAGATGCCCCTTCACTTCAAAGGTTGATCCTTGATTCTAGTTATTCACCGTTGCAAATAACCGTCCTCTCTACGCGTAAACTGGAGACCTTGGGTGTAATACATGATCTATGTCCTCATTTTAATATGGTGTTTGGCTCCACAGTTCTTCAGGTACTTTATATTATCATCTACACTTGTAACCATAAGCTGCATTTTAAATTTCTGCCCATAAGTTATATATCATCTTGGAGTACACATTTTGTACTAATATTATGTTCTATGCTCAATTAAGAGTTTCTCCATGGATGGCCTATCAATGGTGATGGATTCTGTCAAGATCTTCTATATCCAAATGATTAGTTTTGATCTGAACAAGATTATTGGCTTGCTGCAATGCTTTCCATGTCTGGAGAAGTTGTATATAAAGGTGATAGTTTCACACGCACATTGGAAGCACGCATATAGTGTACTAGAATTAACCGTTCAGCTGTTGCTCTTTTGACACTCTTTTTTAGACCTTAACTGTTTTCAATCTTCACGTCTATTTAGGAAACAGGACGAGGTAAGAAAGTTATAACCAATCGGTTGATTCGTAAGCATCAGGATTTTCTCACTTCTCATGAGATTCGATTGAAGACAATAACGCTAGAATGATATGTAGCCAACCGTGCAAACACTAGATTTGTCACATTCTTCCTGCTGAATGCGAGGTTACTATTGTCCATCAGGCTTAAGTTTATCAGCAACATGGTTTTGACGGATGGGTATGTCGAAGAGCAAAAAAAGGAGTTTCAGGTGGGCAAAAGAGCACCTGAACGTGTCGGGCTTCTATTTACAACATATTATGGTCATAATCCACTACGACCCAGGATGTTCATTCTATGGACCTGACCGATCCATTTGACTATGACTGCTGAAAACAGTGCTGGAGTTAGATGTTGTTGCCCTTTTCAACCTGGGTTTTTTTGTAAACCTGATGAACAATTAACCCTCGTGCTTTTGTACAGTTTGTAAGCTGGAGTTAGATGTTCCTGCCCTTTTCAACTCGTCTGTGACTGTCATATTTTCTTTGAAACAAGGCATGGCTTGCCATTCATTTAATTTAGAGTGAAATATTGTAACAAATCCCAACCAACGGACATAACATCACTCTTGCCGGCTGCTTGAGCTCACTGTGCATTACAGAAGCCAAGTGATTAGCCCCCACCAGCACCCACAAACTTATTTAGAACTAGCACATCAAATGGGCTGTAAATTTTCATAGGAAACGCTGCATGACCGTGACAGGTTTGGATTCTGACATTTGGGACCCGCGAGGAAATAGCCTAGCCAGTCAACAAACGATTCTGCCTACCAGCCGTTGGATTGACATCCAACATCTGTCGTGTATCTTCTATCTCTTGTCTTCTTCCTCCAGCCGTCCAAACCGAACCACCCCGTCGGCTCCGCCTGCTCCCGCATCCCATGGCTGGCTGCGCCTCCGCTGCCCTACCGTACGTACCCTCGAACATTGGCAAGTCCCTCCCTCTATTCCTCCACACGTCATGTTATTCTCCGGCGACGTCAGCACCAACACGCACCCGCACCCGAACCAGTCAACCCTCGTACTCCCCTCCACCTGCGACTGGACCGACGCGTCTTCCACGGCTCTTGTTCGTTCCGTCTGAGGCCTCGCCGTCGTCCTCCGCCTTGCGGCCTTGGTTCGCTTGTCGTGCGCAGTGCGCCGCCCTCTTGCGTTGTCAACATCGTCAACAACCGAGAGGAACAAGGAGATGGTTGTACATGGAGAGGATGATAGTAGGGACCCACCAACGTCATGGCAGTAGGCAAGCAAGTGCCTCTGTATTACAAGCCCAAAAATATGGTTCCTCCTAATGGTTGGACATATGGGGCTCACGCCATTGTCAACGTAGTCAATAAACGAGAGAATTACACTACGAGCGGCTGACACTAGGGACCCAGCAGGTCGCACAGTTTTTTTGTGAGGAACAAGCAGTTGTTATTTATACTAGTTTTAGTGACGGATCAGGGTAACAACGGGGCTGTGCGGGGGCCGTGGCCCATCTAGCCAGGGTTTTATTTATGTTTACCACATCATGAGCCCAATTGTGTTTTTTTTCTTGCTGAAAATGGCTAGCCCAGTTCTATTTTTTTTAAGAAATACCCAAACAAGGCCTACTTGCTTTATCGGCCCTGCTGGGCTGCAAATCTTTCAAGACGAGGAGAGTTTCATTCGGTTTGCCCAGAAATGGGCTGTACATTTTTAAAACACATCAAACCGGGAATTAGTTTCAATTTTTTTCATTACAAGATTTTAAATTCCATTGATTTTTATGCGTGGACAATTATTTGGATTTTATATTTATATAAATTATTTTTCAAAATAGTTTGGATTAAAAACAGTTGACCGCATCGAAATATGCAAAATGTCGTATACTTTTTAACCGTGGCCACAATATGGGGTGCAATGCTAACAAAAAGAAGATGGGCTCCAAAAAATTCTTAAAAATTAGCAAATGGGCTGTACATTATTAGAAATAATGATAGATGGGCTGTCTGCTGTTTTCCACAGATTTGAGGCTGACTTGTGCGCCTACTACAGGTTGACGCGTATGCTTTCATAAAAAAAGGTTGACGCACACGCAACACCCTGTCAACTTAGTCAACGCACGAGAGCAGTGACTGTTGGATGTCCATCCAACGGCTGTCGTGCTTCTTCAATCTTTGCTCTTCATGCTCCAGCCGCTCAAACAAGCGCCGGTGGGACTGCCTGCTCCCTCCTCCCCGTGGCCGGCTGTGCTGCCGCGCAGGCCTCACCGCCCCACCGTACTCCCATAGCTGGCCTAGCCATCCCTCTACTGACCCACACCTGCTGTTATTCTCCAGCGATGGCAGACGAATCAGTAAACCCTCGTACAGTCGTACTCCTCTCCGCGTGGGCATCCACTGCCGCGTCTTCCTCGGCTCTGCGTCGCCCCCTTCCTAGGCCTCGCCATCGTCCACCGCCTTGGTGCTCTTGGCGCGGCATGGTCAATGTGGTCAACGACCGACTTCCATCGGAAGAGTACTGTATGTGGAGAGGTTGACAGCTGGGTCCACGGCGGCCGCAAGGAAGTGCCTCCTTATTACGCGCAAAATAATTATTCCTCCACTTGACAGCGGGACCCACCGGACGGGCCACCATATTTCGCAAAAAAATGTTTCCGCCCTGACTACTGGGACCTACCAGCTACAGCTTCGCACACAAGGAAGTGCGTCCGGGCAAAAAAAAAACGATTTGCCAACTGACTGCTGGGACCCACCAGCTACACCTTCGCACGCAAGGAAGTGCGTCCGGGCAAAAAAAAATGATTTGCCCCCCTGACTGCTGGGACCCACCAGCTACATCTTCGCATGCAAGGAATTGCGTGACAGTCGGGACCCACCTGGTCGAAGCGTACGTAGCGTTGTCATTCTGGTCGCGAACGTGTACGTACATACTGGTGGATGTAGAGGTGCGCACATGTAGTAGTAGAGGCGCGCACGTGTCGTAGTAGAGGCGCGCACGTAGCATGTACACGTACATACAGCGGCCAGGGTGCAAGAAAGAAAATACGGCCACGTATGTGTACATACGGGTGGGGTCTCGAACGTCTACTCGCGCATATATATGTACGGCCAGGGCCCGTGTACATTGGCTGGGTCGGAACAGAGAAACAACATCGTCGTCGTGTTCATGGGGAGCCAACCGGCTGGGTCAGAACGGAATGCGTGGTTGTGTTCATCAGGAGGGCTTGGACGGAACAGGCAATGGAAACGAGGCCTGGCGTACCGCAGAACGGACGAAACGGCATTATGTTCTACCGACCACGTTCGAAACAGGATCCTGTTCATCGGGAGGGGTCTGGCGTACCACAAAATGGAGGAAACGGACCTCCTATGGTCAAAACAGGGGTCCTGTTGATCGGGAGGGGTGTGGCATACCGCAAAACGGACGAAACGGACCTCCTACGATCGAAACGGGGGTCCTATTGATCAGGAGGGGTGTGGCGTACCGCAAAAAGGACGAAACGGACTTGTGTTGGAGCGCTATGGTCGAAACGGGGGCCCTGTTCATCGGGAGGGGTGTGGCGTACCGCAAAACGAGACTCCAGGGGATTCTGTTCATCTCCACCATCGACCTCCTCCAGCCTCCACGGGCTACTATTCATACACCGTCGACCTCCTCCAGCCTCCACCTACGACTGTTCATCCATGGGCTCCTGTTCATCCAGCCTCCACCACGCGCTACTCCACCGGCTACTGTTCAACCACCCCTCTCCACGGGCTCCTGTTCAACCACCCCTCCACGGGCTACTGTTCATCCACCCCTCCATCGTCTACTGTTCATCCAGCCCTCCACGGGGTCGTCCTGTTCATCCAGCCCTCCACGGGGTCCTGTTCATCCAGCCCCAACTGGATCGATCGATCGGGGTCCTGTTC
>NC_041389.1:337431967-337467077 GCF_002162155.2 Triticum dicoccoides | reverse complement strand
GCTCACTGTTCATCCAGAGAGGCAGCATCGATCAGCTTCAGTTAGCAGCAGTAGCGAAGGAATCGATTGCTTGGGTTCAGTAATGCGTAGCCTGCAGTGCAATCGCTCAGGTTCAGTTAGAGCCTGTCGGTGTCAAAACCGGCGGATCTCGAGTAGGGGGTCCCGAACTGTGCGTCTAGGCGGATGGTAACAGGAGACAAGGGACACGAAGTTTTACCCAGGTTCGGGCCCTCTTGATGGAGGTAAAACCCTACGTCCTGCTTGATTAATATTGATGATGTGTGTTACAAGAGTAGATCTACCACGAGATCAAGGAGGCTAAACCCTAGAAGCTAGCCTATGGTATGATTGTTGTTTGTCCTACGGACTAAAGCCATCCGGTTTATATAGACACCGGAGAGGGCTAGGGTTACACAAAGTCGGTTACAATGATAGGAGATCTACATATCCGTATCGCCAAGCTTGCCTTCCACGCCAAGGAAAGTCCCATCCGGACACGGGACAAAGTCTTCAATCTTGTATCTTCATAGTCTTGGAGTCCGGCCGATGATGATAGTTCGGCTATCCGGACACCCCCTAGTCCGGAACTCCCTCAGTAGCCCCTGAACCAGGCTTCAATGACGACGAGTCCGGCGCGCATGTTGTCTTCGGCATTGCAAGGCGGGTTCTCCCTCTGAATAATTCATAGAAGATTGTGAACACAAGGATAGTGTCCGGCTCTGCAAAATAATTTCCACATACCACCGTAGAGAGAATAATATTTACACAAGTTCAATCTGCTGACGTATTTCGTAGCATGACGTCACACCACTACCAAGCCTTTACTTGAATTGTTTTTATTATACCACCTCAGCGCGTTTAGCGAAGCGGTTTCCTTGGCACGTCTTGTCGAAGCAAAGATCGTGTTCCCCTTATTCCGGGATTCCCATTAATACGGACGTGGGTAACCCAACCGCGCCCGTTGCCACGCCCCCTCCATCGAAGGCGGGTTCCAAACGGTCACGGGGACGACTCTTGGTATTCTTCCTCTTTATAATGAGACCAAGGCCAGTTCTTTTTCTTCAATCCTCAATCGAATCCGCCCCTCGCCCCCGAGTTCCAACACCCAGGGCTCCAGATTCGGGTACCTTCGACCTTCGACAATGTCAGGCTCCGACCCACGGGGCCGGTGGATGCCCTCTTCCATCACGGAAGAAGACGTGTTAAAGTTGAGAGACGCCAGGTACTTGACCTATGAGATTTCACATAGATTGCTTGCCCGAGGGCAAGTTATTCCTACTCCCGAGCCTGGCGAGAGCGTTGTGTTCGTGTCTCACCTCCGTCGGGGCTTAGGCTTCCCGATGGACCCCTTTGTGAGTGGGCTCATGTTTTACTATGGGCTGGAATTCCATGACTTGGCTCCGGAGTCCATCCTCCACATCTCATCGTTTATTGTCGTTTGCGAATCCTTCCTCCGCACTACCCCTCACTTCGGCTTGTGGCTCAAAACCTTCAATGTGGAACCGAAGATGATTGAGAGGCACCAGGCAGAGTGCGGAGGGGCGGTCATAAGCAAGAGGGCCGATGCTCCATGGCCCGAGGGCTCTTTTCAGGAGGAGCTCGGCGTGTGGCAACATGAGTGGTTCTATATCACCGCTCCCAGGGGCAGCAGGCAGAGGCCACCGCCCGTCTTCCACTCGGGCCCTCCACAACAGTTGACATCATGGGTCAACAAGGGGCGTGACTGGGGGCCGTCCAAAGACGTACCCCTGTTGCAGGACCGGATTCGAGGCCTCCAAGAAAGGGAGATCAATCTAGTCGCAGTGGTACAGGTTATGTTGATCTGGCGCCTACTGCCCTGCAAACGTTGCCCCCTCCGCCTGTGGGAATTTAATCCGGAGGGACCACGAGCTCTTCAACACTTCATGGGTTTGACACCCGCAGAGATGTACAAACTGTTCTTCGGATCGCAAGAGATGCGTCCGGACTTGATCGAGGATGCTGGCCTAAGCTGCAATCGCCCGGATACTCAAGTAAGTAGCCCTGTGTCCAGACACATTGTTTATCTATTTATCGTGGGTTTGCCTTTTGACCAGCTATCCCTTGGACATGAGTGGATAGGGCAAGCAAAACTGATACGGTGTCCGCCCCCCCTCCCTAAGACCACGCGGGATCCCGTGTTAATCAAAATGTTGGAGGTTGCGCCCTCGGAGGAGGGCGAAGGGGGGCACAGGGGAACTACCACCTCTGCCAAGGAGGTTTTCAGTAAGGGAGGAATCAAGAGTCCCTCCTTCCAGGGGGAGAAGAGGACAGCTTCCGAAGACCCGGAGGCCAAGGCCTCGAAGCGGGGAAAGAAATTTGTACCGGAAGGTCCTGTGCTGGGAAGAGTCCCGACCGTACTGTCTCCTTGGAGGAATCAGCCCTTCAGCGAGCCGTAAGTAAAAAAGGAGGAATTTTGTAATAGTGGACACCCCTGCTTAATTTTTAAGGGTAACCGAAGTTTTCATCTTGTAGTTCGGATCTCAGCCCGTCTCAGCATAGCTCATCTTCGGGAGACCTTTGTCCGGAGATGATAGAGAGTGAAACGCCTCCATCTGCCGCCCCATCGTGCGGGGCGGACGACCCTGAGGTGTCATCGTGGAGGGTCTCCCCGAGTCCGGCGGGGCCAGAGAGTTCGGCACCCATTGGAGTACGGCCGGTGGAGCTGCAGGATTTGCTTAAGAGAGCGTCCATCTCGGAAGATCACCGCACATTAATGAGTACGGTGATTGAAAGGATCTCATCCACCGAGAGCGGGTTGTGTGAGGCCGTCGGAAGCTTGCTGACGGGCTTTGAGGTATGCAAAAAATGACATACCTTTTGACAGTTTTGCACATGAAGTGCGCCCTGTATAGATAGTAGCCCCTGAGACTTGGTATGCTGTCGAAAGCGATAGCGTGCCAAGGATCATAATCTCAGTTATAGAATGTCGCCTTTCCTATGCAGGTGGCGGAACGTTCGGTGGCCAGCCGGACTGATGGAGTTGCCAAACTGAAGAGGCAACTCGAGTTGCTGATGCGGACATCGCGCTGGTCAATAAATGGCTTAGCGAGTCACAAGGTAGGTGGTTGCTCCGTGGTTGCCTAGTAAGGGAGCTAGTGCCCGTTCCTTACAATTTGTATGCTTGATGCAGATGGTGCCGCAGCTGTGGAGGATCTTCGAGCAGAGCTTGCTCGAGCCAAGGAGTAGGCCAGGATAAGTAATGCGGCTGCCTTGAAGGCAGCGGAAGAGCTAAAAGCCGAAAAGGCTGCTCACTGCCGAAGCAGGGAAGAGTTGGCCGGAATGGCCTTGAAATTAAAAGATGCTGCCGACCGTTGTAAGGTTCTTGAAGGAGAACGCCGAGTTGAGCAAGAGGGCCTGAAGAAGGTCGGCGCCGAAGTCAAGGATGCCCGGAGTGAGATGCGGGCTATGAAGGAGGAACTGCGTCAGGCCGGAGACATTGCGGCTGGAAAGCCCTTTCTTCTGCATAGGAAATTCACGGATCCGAAGTATGCTCAGCTGGGCCAGCTGTGTGGTGCGGAGGATCCTTATCTGGATTTGGCAGCGAGTGCGGCGGACGCAGTCGTGCACTTCCAAAGCCAGAAGGATCACGAAATGGAAGAACTTTACTCGTCTCAATTCCATAGTCCGGAGCGTCCACTTCTGTTGACTGATCGGCTGGCTGAGTGGGCTAAGCTGAATAGATTGTCCGGACTTGCCATGACGGATGTGATCACTCATCTGTGGCCGGAAACGCCCAAGCCGAAGAGTTATTTTGGCTTGTTGCAGCAATTCCTTGAGGCGGTGCTGCATATCAAGGCGATGAAGCGGTCGGCATGCATAGAAGGTGCACGGATGGCTCTCGCCCGTGTGAAGACATACTGGGCGGACATGGATGCCACCGCTGTTGCATCCCGGGGTTTGGACAAGAGCCGATTACCCGCCGAGGACTATTTTGAAGAAGTCCTGCAGGGCGCTCATTTAATAGTGTCGCACTGCTCGAAAGATCTCATGTTCAAATGACATGTACAATTTGTGAGATCATGTTTATAATGCAATAGCTTTTTATACTTGTGCGTTCAAGTATTGAACTATCTCTTGTGCGGCCGTATGTATAATCTGAAAGATGCCAGTCTTTGGCTTCAGCCCCCACGCACATGGTGCGGGGGTGTTTGCAAAAAGAAAAACGCTTTTTCACACTTAATCCAACGTCTTGGTCCTTTTAAGGAGGTGATAGCGTAGAAAACTAGGCAACCGGACTATAACGCTTTATCACTTTCACTTAGCCATAGGAGCTCGAATGTGGGGCTACTATATAGCCCCCAGCTGCACCGCTCTTCCCTGAACTCGGGGCGCGTATGTGCCTGACGGGGAAGTGGTCCTTCGTCAAAGCGTAGGAATTCTAAACATTCCAATGGTCGATCGAGTGGTTGACTAGTCTCTCGCTATATCATGACAGTCAGTTTTCGGCTTTCTCTACTGAGGTGCTCGCCCGGACGAACCGGGGCACAATCGCAGTAGTTCTCCTGGTGCCGCGTTAGCTGATGATACGGAACGTAAGGCAGCAAAACACAGGAGCCGGGCAAACCCAACATTTGACCAAAGACATGATTCGGAGCTGATGCATATAAGGCCTAACTCGAGACGCCGAACACTCCCTGAGGTGTTCGGTCTTGAGGATACCGGGCAGAACAATGCCCTAAGCCCCTAGTGTCCAGGTACAGGCGGGAACTGCTGACGCGGCCGATGCCAAAATGCCAGTCTCCTCCTCGGTTATGGTAGGAAACCGGGGGATGTGTATCAACAAGAGACAGTGAGAAAGGTTTACGCAGGGTCTTAATCTGAAAAGAATCCTTGCAACGGGTCCATGCTGCACGTCTGCGCCTGTGTCTCCGTTGTGCAGTATCCTGGACGGGCGTAGCACGTGCTTCATCTGTAAAAGAGAAGGACTTAGTTTCTAAGAAATATCATGCAAAAGTTGTATTAAAATGAAGTATAATTTGGAAGATGAGGAAAGGTGAGCTTTATTGGCTCTCATCATTTATACGTGCGGCCCCTTAAAAGGGGGTATGCGGCTGGGAAGCCCCTTGTTTATTTACGCCGGACTCGCCTAACCGTGTTCGGGGTCTGAATGACCTGTGTTTAGGGGCCTTGACCTGCAAGGTCGGAGTGGCTGTCAAGGCAGCCCCACGCTCTCCGTGGTCGAGGAACACTCGTAGTTACTCTTTAATGAGATTATGCCGCATGGACCGGGCATTGTAAGTATAGGAGACGTGTAGTGTGGTATGGCGTTAAAGCAGGCAAAAGCTTTGCATCCCAGTAGTGCTTGATGACCACTGTATAATGGGGCGCGACGAAGAGTGAGCCTTTCGCGAAGGAGGTTGTCGGATGAACCAAACACAACCTCTAGTGGCACGTATAATTGGCTTAAAGGCCTGGCGTCATTCCTTTGAAGGAAGTGCTGTTATGGCGAATGTTGGTAGGGTCTATCCCCATTCTGCGGACGGTGTCCTAGTATGGCAGGTGCCGCGCTGTGTTGTCGCGTTATCACATGAAGTGAGTTCACTGTTTTGACTTCTAGTGGGAAAGTCTTCTGTTTTTCGGAGTGCTGCTTTTGGGGTTCGTCACTTTCGCTTGGTGTATCGAGCCCCTTGTGTTCGGCGTTAAGTCGGTCGGACTGCTTGAAGACCCAACAATCTCTGTGGGTATGGTTTGCAGGCTTTCCGGAGGTACCATGTATTTAACATAGCCTGTCTAGAATCTTGTTTAGGTTGGATAGCTTGTCACTGTTGTCCTTGAGGGGCATCGTTTTTTTGTTCGGCCGAGAGCTTTTGAATCCGGCGTTGACCGCCGTACTGTTTGGGCCATTTTCCTTATTCCGGCGCTGATCTTTTTTGCGTCTTGATTTCCCATTTCCATCCCTGACTTTGGATGTACTCGGGTCATTGGTGCTGCATCTAGCCAGCCAGCTGTCTTCCCCCGCGCAAAAGCGGGTCATGAGGCTTGTCAGTGTGGTCATTGTTCTTGGTTTTTCCTGGCCGAGGTGTCTGGCGAGCCATTCGTCTCGGACGTTGTGTTTAAAGGCTACTAAGGCTTCAGCGTCCGGACAGTCGACTATTTGGTTCTTTTTAGTGAGAAACCTGTTCCAGAATTTGCGTGCTGACTCTCCGGGCTGTTGAGTTATGTGACTTAAATTGTCTGCATCCGGAGGGCGGACATAAGTCCCTTGAAAATTTGATCGAAACGCATCTTCAAGCTCTTCCCAACTTCCAATGGTATTTTCTGGGAGGCTTTTAAGCCAATGCCGAGCTGTCCCTTTGTGCTTGAGGGGTAGGTATTTTATGGCATGGAGATCGTCTCCTCTGGCCATATGTATGTGTAGGATATAATCCTCAATCCAGACTACGGGGTCTGTCATTCCGTCATATGCCTCTATGTTTACGGGTTTGAATCCCGCTGGAAATCCATGATCCAGTACCTCATCGGTGAAACATAGTGGGTGTGCGGCGCCCCTGTATTTGGGTGTGCCGTTGTCTTCGAATGCTCGGCGGGTTATGTTGCTTCCTGGAGTCTTCTTTTTTGTCCCATAGATAGACCTGGCTGGGTCATCCTTCCTCCGAGGATCTTTAAGCTGATCATGTGCTGGCTTGTGTGCGGCGCCCCTTGTTGCTCTCGGCCTGTCATCTGGTCGTCTATCCGGCCAGGCGGCTTCTTTCTTTTTTGACTGCGGGGGCTCTAAGGCCTCCTCGTCAAATTCGGGCAACAGCTTGCGCTTTGGGTAGCTCTTTGTCTGGTGACTAGCGCCATATGTATCTGCGGTGTTGAGTACTTTGCTCCATCTCTTTCTGAGTGCGTCCTCCGCTGTTTTGAGCTTCCGCTTTTGCTTCTTCAAACTTCTTGCAGTAGCGACGAGCCTTTTATGAAGGTTCGTATGCTCTGGTGATGTGAGATCGTCTTCGCCGGGGATGGGTTGCTTGTCCAGTTCATCATGGTTGGATGGCTGCTTGATGGCATGTGCGTCGTCCACTGCTTTGCCCTGCTCTAGGGCCGGGTCCGTATGGGTGCCGTTTTTATCTAGGCCGGTCTTCGGGCGGCGCTTGCGTCGCCGTTTTGGTTGTTTGTTGGGGGAGTTGTCCTTCGCCACGTCCCGTTTTTCCTCATTGTCGCTTCCTTTTGGTGTATCCACCATGTGTACGTCGTGAGTTGGGGTGGCTTTCCAGTGCCCGTTAGGTGCTGGTTCTTGGTTGTCTCCGGCGTCGTCGTCCATACCGTCGATGTCTTCGGAGTCATAATCTAGCATGTCGGTTAGATCGCCGACAGTGGCTACCAAGTGGGTGGTGGGTGGGCTTTGAATTTCTTCATCGTCCGCATCCCAACCGTCCTGGCTGCAGTCCGGCCAGGGCTCTCCTGATAATGAGAGATACTTTAGCGAACTCAAGATGTCGCCAAAAGGTGAGTGTTGAAAGATGTCCATTGCGGTGAACTCCATGATCGGCGCCCAATCGGATTCGATCGGAGGGGGCGCGGGAGGTTCGGAGTCCGGCGAGGAGTCCGGCACCTCGGAGCCACGAGCTTCGTGAGGAACAAGGTCAGTGTTCGGCTCTATCGCCGTAGAGGTTGCAACCCCCGAGGCGATGTCTAGCCATCCGTCCTCGATCTGCGCAGCCGGCTCCGAATTGAAGATCGGAGCAGGCTCGAGTGCAGCCTCCAGGGTACTGTCCGACAGCAGAGCTAAATCATGCCCGTCATGATAGTGCGGCACGCTCGGCTGTGGCTCGAATCCATCAAGGATCAAGTCCCCACGGATGTCGGCCGTGAAGTTCAAACTTCCAAATCTGACCCGACGACCAGGGGCGTAACTCTCGATCTGCTCTAGATGGCCAAGCGAATTGGCCCGCAGTGCAAAGCCGCCGAATACAAAGATCTATCCGGGGAGGAAGGTCTCACCCTGGACTGCATTGTTGATGACGATCGAAGAAGCCATCGAGCCTATCGGCGACGACATAGAGGAACTCTCAGTGAAAGCACCAATGTCGGTGTCAAAACCGGCGGATCTCGGGTAGGGGGTCCCGAACTATGCTTCTAGGCGGATGGTAACAGGAGACAAGGGACACGATGTTTTACCTAGGTTCGAGCCCTCTTGATGGAGGTAAAACCCTACGTCCTGCTTGATTAATATTGATGATGTGTGTTACAAGAGTAGATCTACCACGAGATCAAGGAGGCTAAACCCTAGAAGCTAGCCTATGGTATGATTGTTGTTCATCCTACGGACTAAAGCCATCCGGTTTATATAGACATCGGAGAGGGCTAGGGTTACACAGAGTCGGTTACAATGATAGGAGATCTACATATCCGTATCGCCAAGCTTGCCTTCCACGCCAAGGAAAGTCCCATCCGGACACGGGACGAAGTCTTCAATCTTGTATCTTCATAGTCTTGGAGTCCGGCCGATGATGATAGTTCGGCTATCCAGACACCCCCTAGTCCGGAACTCCCTTAGAGCCCAACGCCTCGCTCGAGTTCAGTTAGAGCCAACGCCTCGCACACACGCGCATACATGTATGAGATAAACACGCATCGCTCGGCCCCCGACCACCCACCGTAACCGGGAACTCCCCGAAATTTTCCTCACCCTCGCTTTTACCATGGTTTTTTCCATCATGGACGGCCCAAAGAATGTCATGCAGCTATGTCTCCGGCCCGCCCAGGACGAAAAGCCCAGTTTTTGTCATGATATTTTTTCATAGAAGTAGGATCCCACCACATCTATGATGATACCGGGTTTTGTCACAATTATCATCATAGAAGTGTCATATGTATGACAGAAAAAAAATTCTTTCGGCCCAAAATGTCATGGATGTGTCCTTTTTTTGTAGTGTCTCTCCCCGCCAACAGTAGAAGGGATCCTCGCGATCCCATAGGTGTCGTTTCCCCAACATCTTTGGCATGCCAGGTAGGGGGGGGGGCAAAGTTGTGAAAAATCTGATCTAGTAGTTAGTGCGTCGGTTTCTTCATCGCCTTGGCTCCAAAGAAGAAGATGGTCACAACGATTGGTTCGTCTGGAGCCGGTCCGCCCATGCCAACGCGAACAAGCGACAGGGCAGACACTGGTGGTGGAGGAGATCAAGTCCATCTATGTTGTTCTGGTACTAGCAGTCGGGTAAGCGGTGTCATCTACAGCTGCAACGACGACCGCACAACAACAAAAAGCTAAGTCACGCCAAACCTTGAGTGGTTTCCTTTTTGTAAGGTTATTTCCCTTGAATGGTTTCAGTTTTTTGTATGGAAAACCTGCATGTGAAGGAACCCTGCCACTATTGGCAACGCCCTTGTTCTATTTCGAGTCCGCTCAATAGCTCAAGTGGTTGCACCAAGAACGGCAAGGTGGCCTGCCCGGTAGCAACACCCCCAGCAGGCTGCTAAGGATTCGTTTCTCAAAGTGGTCGCGGCAAGGGTTTACGCACCAGCAAGCCTATCCAACTAAGCGTAGGGTGTAGTACATACAAAGAGAAATCAAACAGGAAAATAACATGCATTCAGTTCAAAGCACAGCAAAGTTATATTACATCGGTGGTTTCCGCGGTTCTAACTTAAGATAAAATTGTCTTAGGTATGAACTCGCAGCGGCAATGAGAAATGGAGCAGCTAATCCCTGCACTGACCCTCCAACCTCTTGACTCCGTCGACGCAGCTGATGATGGGCTTGATGCGCTCCTCAAGCGCCTTGAGGTTCGCATCCTCTGGCAAGCTATCAAGCGCGTTGGCTAAGTCGACGTTGGGGTTTTGGTATGCCACCTTGGTGAGCACCTTGATCAGGGCGCCCCGGCAAAGCTTCTGGGTCTCTTCGGCCAGATAAGTTGCTTGATTGGAGCAGAGCAGCACCAGGGCGTCAAGGACGCCCTCGAAGAAAATGGTCAGTCTGGCACTATCGCTCACATTCACCTCATGGGAGAACCTAAAGTTTGGCATGCCCATGACGGACAGCTGCGTGGTGAGCCTCTCCGCAATGTTGACGAGGCGGCTGGTCCAGAGCTTCGTGCCGTCCACAAGGTCGTTGTGGGAGGCGGCGGCATTCTGCAGCAGCTGTCTGTCATTCTCGAGATCCTTGACCAGGGTCTTCTCACGGGCCGTGGTCTCCGCGAGTGTCCCCTCCAAGGTGTGTCCAACTTTAGCTTCAGATCAACAATGGAGTTGTTAACCTTGGAGAGCAGCTTGGTCTTGTCGGAGATGGCGACCTGCAGATCCCCCAGGGTGCGGACAGCCTTGTCCCTGTTGTCCTTCAGCGTCATGGTCTCATTCTTCAGCTCCTCCAGCTCTAGTTCCAGCTTCTCCACCTTGCCGGCCAGCTCGTTCTTGGCGGCCTCTGCGGCCTCAGTACCATCAATGGCCTCCTTCAGCTTGCCGGCATGCTCCAGGGCCAGAGCATCAAGTGCATCTTTATGCTCCTGCTTCAGCTCCTGGGTCCGCTATGCAACAAGCTTTTCGACCTCTTTGTCCTTGGCGCGAAGCTTGGCAGCAAGCGCCCCTTCACGGGCAACCAGGTCTTCTTCCTGGGCATCCGCCAGAACTTGGTGCTGCCTCTGATCAGCTTCATCCTTGGCGGCCTGTGCCTTCGCCACCTCTTGGGATTTCTCAATGTCAACCTGCTTCAGGAGGAGCTCTCGCTGGCGCTCACCTAGCTAGTCCTGGGTGGCGTTCAGATCCTGCTGGGCCTCGGCAAACCAGACTTGCATCTGAGAAACACGCTCCTGGAAGTCTGCTTCTTCTTTGTCCACGGTCACCATCCTAGAGTCCACCTTGTCCTTGCGGGCATGATAGAGCGCTTGAAGCTTCTGGAAATTGGCGCTCATGGCCTGGAGGAGCTGGTCTTCTTTGGAACCACCGCTGTCGGTGCTCGGTTTGTCGACAACTTGGAGCCCGGCAGCGGCAAGGACCTCCTCGTCAAACACCTCCCCTTTGGCTGGCGCCTCGGTGCTTGCCATCCCTGGAAGGCTGACGAACAGATCGTCACCCACTTTCAAGTACTTGCTCAGGGCGGGGGCTGTAGAGGAGGAGGGTTGGTCATCGACCACCTCCTTCCCGGCAGCCCCCTTGGTGTCCTCCTCGGTAGCGGCCTTGCCAGCCCCCTGGCAGGCCCCTTAGCGGCCTCCTCGGCAGTAGCCTTGTCAGCCTCCCCAGCAGGCCCCTTGGCGGCCTCCTCGACAGCAGCCTTGCCGGCCTCCCCGGCAGACCCCTTGGCGGCCTCCTCGGCAGCAGCCTTGGCGGCCTCCTCGATAGCAATTTTGGTGGCCTCAGCTTTGGCATCCTTGGTGGTCTCCTCAATGATAGCATCGATGTCTGTCTAGTCCATCGAGGGAGGGTCTGGAAACCAAAAAGGAGAATGATGCGAAGCCACAAAGTTCAGAACAAAGAAAAGAAAGAAAATTACATGGCAAAAATGGCAAGGGATGGGAGGCAAGTAGCTTACCTGTGACGAGCTGAGAAGAAGTGGTTCCCTCCCCAGCGACGTTCATTGCTGGGACAGATCCACCAACGCCTGTGCCCACCACCTCTTCCTCCATGCGCATGGGCTCGTTGGGTGGCGTGGTTGATGGGGGCGGCGTATCGGGGGTGGTCCTCAGCTGCTCCTCCTGTTGCCACTCTCCTCCTGTGAACCCGACAAGATCAGCACTGAAAATACACACTCCAACGCCTGCTAGCGGGAAATGAGTAACAGACTCACGCTGGGGGCTGGAGTGGGGGCTGAGTTGAGGCTGGTATCCGGGCTGATCACGATCATCCCCGACGCACGTGGAGTGCTTGCCGGGGGCTCGTTGCTCGTCGAAGCCTTGGCTCTCTTCGCCACCCGCCGAGCCAATGTCTCTGTGTCACTGTGAAGACAAGATCAAGTCAAGATAAGATTATCTAAATAAAGGATCAGGAAATGGATGGGGCGGCAAGGTGCTTACTCATCTTCCTCTTCTGGCCTCCTCTTCCTCTTCGGGCTAAAGGACCCGAGGTCAAAATCGGCCACCGGGACAGTGTCCGCAAAGGGAGGAGGAGGAGATGGAGTCCTGGGCCGCTTGGTCGAGGAGGAGGCAGCGACACGCTTGGTCGAGGAGGAGGTAGCGGCCGCAGCTTTGTTCATCACCGCAGCTTCCTTCGCCGCTTCCGCGACTGCATGCCTTGTCTGGCGCATGGGTTGCGCCTAGGCCTCTTGTCGCTGCGTGGACTTGCCGGGCCGGACTGGCTTGCCGGAGCCGGCCGGCCGCAAGACATGCTTCTTATTTGGGGCTGATGGCTCATCCGCGTCAGATCCCTCCTCGGCCGACTCCTTAGTTGCCTCTTCAG
Organism: Triticum dicoccoides; assembly: GCF_002162155.2. Taxonomy (NCBI): domain Eukaryota; kingdom Viridiplantae; phylum Streptophyta; class Magnoliopsida; order Poales; family Poaceae; genus Triticum; species Triticum dicoccoides. Next base: position 337,454,747 of record NC_041389.1, on the reverse strand, counting down.
CAAGGGGAACCCTGGCGCCTGTGCCGCTGGGCTCCCCAGCAGACCCCATCCACTCAGCAAACTTCTTCTCCTCTTCGGCCTCGTCCTCCACAGTGCCAAGGCTGCCGGCCTCCTCGGCAAGTGCTGCCTCCTCTGCCCTTGCAGCAATGTATGCCACCTCTTCTTTGGTGGTAGGGCAGATGAGCCGTGGCTCGGCACAGACGTACTTCTCTAACAAGTTGTCAAAGAATTTCTACACCAGCTCCGCCTTTGGCTCGACCCAGGTCGAATCGAGGCTGTGCGCGTTGAACACCGGCATCATGGCAATGATGGCGGTCAGGCAAGAGTTGTTGCTCAATGGGACCACCCCTGCTGGCAACCTGAATAGATTGTCAGCCTTGCCTGTCTTGGCGGCCTTGCCGGACTTCTCGGCCTTGCTGGTCTCGTCAACCTTGAGCTGAAAAAGCCTCTAACAGAGATGCACGTGATGCATCACCATGAAGTTATAATTCAGGCTGGGGCAAAGCCTCATGATGTCTGCCGCATTCTTGAAATCCCAGGCCGACCTCCCCTTGTTGTGTAGAGGAACAATACGGCGGCAGATGAAGTCGGCCCGGATCATCTCAAGCATAATCCCGATTGAGGTGAGGCAATGGATCCTGGTGGTGGCGACTGTGAGCTTCTCGTTGTTGGCGTCGAGCTCGCCCCAGTCATTGCCGCGGACCGGTGGCTTCTGATGGACTTGGCAGAACTCCTGCGGATCCTTCTCCTCAATCCAGCACCACCGGTCCTACCATTCATCCCACTTGTCCTTATTGGAAACCTTCGGGTACATGCCCATGCTCAAAGCCTATGGGATCCAAGTTAAGCAGCCAGAGATGACACCCCCTGACTGGATGCGAGGGACGAAGTAGTGGCGGAAGAGTGCCGTGTTCGGATGTACCCCGACAAAGCCCTCGCAAAGGTGGGCAAAGAAGGCCATGCATGCCACGGCATTCGGCGTGAAATCCAGAAGGTGGAAGCCGTAGGTGTGCATGATGTCATTGAAAAAAATCTGAGAAAGGGGGGTAGAGCCCGCATGAGAAGCAATTGATGAAAAAAGGGTTTTTATCTGCACCTGGCTTGGCAAAGGGAGCAAGGATGTTGTGCATGGCCGGATGCCCCGACATCTCTCTCCCCCATATGCACTTGAATTTTTCCCTAAGGGTGAGTGCGTCGACCGTCGAGACAAAGAGGGCGTGCTTCTTCTGCAGCTTCACCAGTGATAACCCATAAGTATAGGGGATCAATTGTAGTCTCTTTCGATAAGTAAGAGTGTCAAACCCAACGAGGAGCTAAAGGTAGAACAAATATTCCCTCAAGTTCTATCGACCACCAATACAACTCTACGCACACTTGACGTTCGCTTTACCTAAAACAAGTATGAAACTAGAAGTACTTTGTAGTTGTAACGGGATAGGTTTGCAAGAATATAAAGAGCACATAAATATAAACTAGGGGCTGTTTAGATAAATAAGCAATAAAGTTAGTATAGCGAGTGTGGAAAAGTGGTGGTAGGAGTTGCGGAATTGTCCCTAAGCAATTGACTACTTTACTAGACCGATAGCAAGTTTTATGTGGGAGAGGCCACTACTAGCATGTCATCCCTGACTTGGAATTCTATGCACTTATGATTGGAACTATTAGCAAGCATCCGCAACTACTAACGTTCATTAAGGTAAAAACCCAACCATAGCATTAAGATATATTGGTCCCCCTTCAATCCCGTATGCATCAATTTCTATGCTAGGTTGAAGCTTCTGTCACTCTTGCCCTCCAATACATAGTCCTATCAACATACAGCTAACCCTATGGTGTGATCCACGTGCGCGCTCATATGATGGGCACCAAAGGATAGCAACATAACCACAAGCAAATTAAACCAATCATAGCAATTCACCAATTACCGATAGGACAACAAAAATCTACTCAGACATCATAGGATGGCAACGCATCATTGGATAATAATATGAAGTATAAAGCACCATGTTCAAGTAGAAGGTACAGGGGGTTGCGGGAGAGTGGAACACTGTAGATAGATGGGGGAAGGTGATGGAGATGTTGGTGAAGATGACAGAGGTGTTGGTGTAGATCGCGGTGATGATGATGGCCCCGGCGGCGTTCCAGCGCCACCGGGAGAGAGGGGAAGAGACCCCCCTTCTTCTTCTTCTTCCTTGACCTTCTCCCTAGATGGGAGAAGGGTTTCCCCTCTGGTCCATGGTCTCCATGGTGTGGGAGGGGCGAGAGCCCCTCCGAGATTGGATCCGTCTCTCTGTCTCTCTCTGTTTCAGCGTTCCTGATTCTGCCCTTTCACCGTTTCTTATATTCCCGGAGATCCGTAACTCCAATTGGATTGAAACTTTGAACATGATTTTTCTTCGGATATTAGCTTTCTTGCGGCAAAAGAAGGGCAAAAAACCGCCTTACGGGGTGTCCACAAGGGTCAGGGGCGCGCCCACCCCCATGGGGCACACCCCCCCTGCCTTGTGGGCCCCTCGAGCATCGTCTCGCATTGATTCCACTTCTCAAAATTCAGATATATTCCAAAAAAAATATCCATCCGTTTTTATCCCGTTTGGACTCCGTTTGATATGGATTTCCTGCGAAACAAAAAACATGCAACAAACAGGAACTGGCACTGGGCACTGGATCAATATGTTAGTCCCAAAAATAGTTAAAAAGTTGGCAGAAGTATGTAAGAGTGTAGAATATTGGCATGTAACAATAAAAAATTATAGATATGATGGAGATGTATCAACATGCCCAAGCTTAATTCTTGCTCGTCCTCGAGTAGGTAAATGATAAAAAAGATAATTTTTGTTGTGGAATGCTACCTAGCATAATCTTGATCATGTAATCTAATCATGGCATGAATATTAAGACACGAGTGATTCAAAGCAATAGTCTTGACATTAAGAGAATAATACTTCAAGCATACTAATAAAGCAATCGTGTCTTTTCAAAACAACATGGCCAAAGAAAGTTATCCCTACAAAATCATATAGTCTGGCTATGCTCCATCTTCAACACACAAAATATTCAAATCACGCACAACCCCGGTTTTAGCTAAGCAATTGTTTCATACTTTAGTATTCTCAAACCTTTTGAACTTTCACAAAATACATGAGCGTGAGCCATGGATATAACACTATAGGTGGAAAAGAATATGATGGTGGATGTTATACGGAGAAGACAAAAAGGAGAAAATCTCACATTGATGCGACTAATCAACGGGCTATGGAGATGCCCATCAATTGATGTCAATGTGAGGAGTATGGATTGCCATGCAACGGATGCACCAAGAGCTATAAGTGTATGAAAGCTCAAACTGGAAACTAAGTGCGTGTGCATCCAACTTGCTTGCTCATGAAGACCTCGGGCGTTCGAGGAAGCCCATCATCGGAATATACAAGCCAAGTTCTATGATAAAAATTCCCACTAATATATGAAAGTGACAATATAGGAGACTCTCTATATGAATAACATGGTGCTACTCTGAAGCACAAGTGTGGTAAAAGGATAGTAGCATTGCCCCTTCTCTCTTTTTCTCTCATTTTTTTATTTTCTCTTTTTTTGGTGGGCTTCTTTGGCCTTTTTTTATTTGGGCTTCTTTGGCCTCTTTTATTTTTCATAAAGTCTGGAGACTCATCCCAACTTGTGAGGGAATCATTGCTTCCATCATCATTTCCTCACATGGGACAATGCTCTAATAATGAAGATCATCACACTTTATTTACTTACAACTCAATATTACAACTCGATATCTAGAACAAAGATATGACTCTATATGAATGCCTCCGGCGGTGTACCGGGATGTGCAATGATCTAGCATAGCAAAGATATCAAAACGGACAAGCCATGAAAACATCATGCTAGCTATCTTACGATCATGCAAAGCAATATGACAATAAATGCTCAAGTCATGTATATGATGATGATGGAAGTTGCATGGCAATATATCTCGGAATGGCTATGGAAATGCCATAATAGATAGGTAGGGTGGCTGTTTTGAGGAAGATATAAGGAGGCTTATGTGTGATAGAGCGTATCGTATCACAGGGTTTGGATGCACCGGCGAAGTTTGCACCAACTCTCAAGGTGAGAAAGGGCAATGCACGGTACCAAAGAGGCTAGCAATGATGGAAGGGTGAGAGTGCGTATAATCCATGGACTCAACATTAGTCATAAAGAACTCACATACTTATTGCAAAAAATTTATTAGCCATCGAAACAAAGTACTACACGCATGCTCCTAGGGGAAGGGCTGGTAGGAGTTAACCATCGCGCGATCCCGACCTCCACACAAAGGATGACATCAAAAAATAAATCATGCTCCGACTTCATCACATAATGGTTCACCATACGTGCATGCTTCGAGAATCACAAATCTCAACACAAGTATTTCTACTAATCCACAATTACTCACTAGCATGACTCTAATATCACCACCTTTATATCGCAAAACTACTGCAAGGAATCAAACATATCATATTCAGTGATCTACAAGTTTTATGTAGGATTTTATGACTAACCATGTGAATGACCAATTCCTGTCAACTCTATAAATAGATATAAGTGAAGCAAGAGAGTTTAATTATTTCTACAAAAGATATGCCCACACTCTAACAAATATAAGTGAAGCAAAGGAGCATTCTACAAATGGCGGTTTTCTATGTGAAAATAAATAGGCAATCCAAACTTCAAATGATATAAGTGAAGCACATGAAGCATTCTATAAAGCCATACTCAAAAGATATAAGTGAAGTACAATGAGCATTCTATAAATCAAGCAAGGACTATCTCATACCAGCATGGTGCCTAAAATAAAATTGAAAAACTAAATGCAAAAGACGCTCCAAGAATTGCACACATCACATGAACGAAACGAATCCGAAAACATACCGATACTTGTTGAAGAAAGATGGGATGCCTTCCGGGGCATCCCTAAGCTTAGACGCTTGAGTCTCCTTGAATATTTACTTGGGGTGCCTTTGGCATCCCAAATCTTGAGCTCTTGCCTCTTCTTCTTCTTCTTCTTCTTCTCACATTGAGACCTCCTCGATCTTCGAACACTTCATCCACACAAAACTTAACCGAACTTTTAGTGGCGGGGTTAGTGAATATGGCAAAGAAATCCCATCATGTACTGCTGTAACATTATTGTATAATTATAAACAAACATTACCCACTGTATGCTATCACAATTCTATGGCCTCAAGTCAAGGAGGCTTCAACAAGAATTCAAACATATGCAAATAATGAAGCTATAACAGCAATCTGTGAAAACAGGATAGACTGTAAAGATTCAAACATCCACCATACTTCTGTAACCCAAACAATTCTGAAAAAATTAGGAAAAATAAACAATTTGTATAGCAAGACATTGCAAAAAGTTTCAGAACCGTTTGACGTTCCACTAAAAAAAGTAAAATCGAGTACTACAGCCAAACTTTCTATTTTGCACCACACAAACCAACAAGCAATGTAAACATCCTAAAGGCAAATCTTGGCACATTATTTTTATATGATTGGAATTGTACAAGGGTATAATTATTTTTGTTGAAAAGTTTCTGTAATCAAGATTCACAAAGTTTCCGTGAGCATGAACAAAGTTCAAGGCTAGCTCCCACTTTAACAATGCTCGTCTTTCTCACTTTCGCTTTTCTTTTTGTAAAAGTTTTAGGTTCCCCTCTTTATTTTTTTTGTTTTTAAACTTTATAAAAGCACACAACATAAATAAATGACTCTCTAAAACTTCCGGGTTGTCTCCCTGGCAGCGCTTTCTTTAAAGCCATTAAGCTAGGCATATAGTGCTCAAGTAATGGATCCACCCGGATCCCAAGGTATATCAAAGCCAATTTTAATTAACAATGATTTGTAATTTAGTAGTGAGCACAAAGTAACATATATCAAGCAATGACAAAGTCTAACTCTCTTCCTATGCATCAGCATGTCATAAAAGAACAATTCATGCACACATAGTAAAGGCCAATGCATAGTATAAATAGTTTCTTGCAATTTTATCGTGTGGGAAACATAGAGAGGTGGAGATATAGTTCAAGTAGGAGCAGCTAGCACATGCATATTATATCTATCAAAATCATCATGTGTAGTAGTGAAAGGCAACCCATCAATATAATCCTTAATAAGGGCAAACTTCTCCGATATAGTGTAGTTTGGAGAATTCAAAAAGATAATAGGACTATTATGTGTGGGTGCAATAGCAACAATTTCATGTTTAACATAAGGAACTATAGCAAGTTCATCTCCATAAGCATCATTCATATTGGCATCATGGCCACAAGCATAGCAAGCATCATCAAAAAGGGGTATTTCAAGAGAATCAACGATATCATAACAATCATCATAGCAATCATCCTTTCGTAAGCACGAAGGGAAATTAAACAATGTATGAGTTGAAGAGTTACTCTCATTAGAAGGTGGGCAGGGGTGATCAATCCGCTCTTCCTTCTTTTGTTTTTCGCTCTCCTCCTCATCTTTTTCATCCAATGAGTTCACAGTTTCATCAATTTCTTCTTCCATAGGTTCCTGCAAAATATTAGTCTCTTCTTGGATAGCGGAGACTTTCTCAATAAATTCATCAATATCATAATTGTATTTATAATTCTCATATCAATATCTAAGGATAGCTAAATTTTCAGGTCTGTAAGCATCATCACAAAGATTTTCATACACTTTAAACAAAGATTCAATTTCATAAGCCCCCATAAAAGCAATGAATTCTTCTATTTGTTCCACATCATAGTAATCATATATACCATTAGCATAAGAAGCTAAGGTTTTATTATCATTAAATTCGCATGAAAAGGGAAGGTGTGGAGCCTTCATCCTAGAGCAACAAGTATAATCATATCTCAAGCACAGTTCCCGAGCATACCAATGCAACATATGTATTTGATACCATAATAGTGTCCTTTTTGAGTCAAGCGATAAGTAAGAGTGTCGAACCCAACATGAATATTCTCAAATCCATAACTAAAGATAGAAAACAACTTAGAACAGCAAATAAAAATTAGTTAGTGATAAAGCAAACAAGCACACACGAGAATATTCACCCCACGCTATAACTCCCGGCAACGGCGCCAGAAAAAGGTCTTGATAACCGACAAGTATAGGGGATCAATTGTAGCCTCTTTCGATAAGTAAGAGTGTCGAACCCAACGAGGAGCTAAAGGTAGAACAAATATTCCCTCAAGTTCTATCGACCACCAATACAACTCTACGCATGCTTCACGTTCGCTTTACCTAAAACAAGTATGAAACTAGAAGTACTTTGTATTTGTAACATGATAGGTTTGCAAGAATATAAAGAGCACGTAAATATAAACTAGGGGCTGTTTATATAAAGAAGCAGTAAAGTTAGTATAGCGAGTGTGGAAAAGTGGTGGTAGGAGTTGTGTAATTGTCCCTAAGCAATTGACTACTTTACTAGACCGATAGCAAGTTTTATGTGGGAGAGGCCACTACTAGCATGTCATCCCTGACTTGGAATTCTATGCACTTATGGTTGGAACTATTAGCAAGCATCCGCAACTACTAACGTTCATTAAGGTAAAAACCCAACCATAGCATTAAGATATATTGGTCCCCCTTCAATCCCGTATGCATCAATTTCTATGCTAGGTTGAAGCTTCTGTCACTCTTGCCCTCCAATACATAGTCCTATCAACATACAGCTAACCCTATGGTGTGATCCACGTGCACGCTCAGATGATGGGCACCAAAGGACAGCAACATAACCACAAGCAAATTAAACCAATCATAGCAATTCACCAATTACCGATAGGACAACGAAAATCTACTCAGACATCATAGTATGGCAACACATCATTGGATAATAATATGAAGTATAAAGCACCATGTTCAAGTAGAAGGTACAGGGGGTTGCGGGAGAGTGGACCGCTGTAGATAGATGGGGGAAGGTGATGGAGATGTTGGTGAAGATGATGGAGGTGTTGGTGTAGATCACGGTGATGATGATGGCCCTGACGGCGTTCCGACGCCACCGGGAGAGAGGGGGAGAGAGCCCCCTTATTCTTCTTCTTCCTTGACCTTCTCCCTAGATGGGATAAGGGTTTCCCCTCTGGTCCATGGTCTCCATGGCATGGGAGGAACGAGAGCCCCTCCGAGATTGGATCTGTCTCTCTGTCTCTCTCTCTTTATGCGTTCTTGATTCTGCCCTTCCACCGTTTCTTATATTCCCGGAGATCCGTAACTCTGATTGGATTGAAACTTTGAACACGATTTTTCTCCGGATATTAGCTTTCTTGCGGTGAAAGAAGGGTAACAACTACCTTATGGGGTGTTCACGAGGGTCAGGGGCGCGCCCACTGCCTCATGGGCCCCTCGAGCATCGTCTCGCGTTGATTCCACTTCTCAACATTCAGATATATTCCAAAAAATTTCTGTCTGTTTTTATCCCGTTTTGAGTCTGTTTGATATGGATTTTTTGCAAAACAAAAAACATGCAACAAATAGGAACTGGCACTGGGCACTGGATCAATATGTTAGTCCCAAAAATAATATAAAAAGTTGCCAAAAGTATGTAAGAGTTGTAGAATATTGGCATGGAACAATAAAAAATTATAGATACGACGAAGACGTATCAAGCAGCTCGCTCTCCGGCACCTCCTTCCCCTCGGCGGCCTTGGCCACTCGCTTGCCCTTGCTTGCCTTGGGTGCCATGTCAGCTGAGAAGGGGCGAGGGATCAAGAACTAATGGAAGTGCGGCGGCGGCAAGGAGGGGCGAGAACTCTGGTTTGTGCCCGAGGAAGAAGAGGGGAACAATAGTTCATAGATTGGGAAAGGCAGGAAGGGTAAATTAGAAGCGCCCCTGCAGATTCCTCTTTTTATGGGGAAGGTGCGGGCCGCCTCTTTACTATTCACTGTGAGGTGACGCTGACGTGCTGCGACCGTTCCACGAACGACCCCCACGTCACGCACTCAATACGGGTCGTGGGGAAGCGCAACTGACAAGAAGTTTACATCGGTTAATCTTTGCAACGCGTGCCCGCGCACTGTTCTGGGCCTGGCCCAACAATGCTTCGTGCTTATGTGTGGCCCAGGCTCGGGGGCTTCTATCGGTGTACAAAAGTATGGGCTCTTCTGTACCCCTTACTTGTGCATGGGCAGTTGTAGCCACACCGGTGACAGGGCTTGGCGGGGCAGTAGGCAACATAATACAAGACTACCAAGACAAGCATTCAAGATAGTGGACTAAGAGCAGAAGGAAAGCTGCACCTCCCCCGGCAACACCGTTGCCGGGGCGGCTATCGTAGCCCTGGCAAGGCCCTTGCCGGGGCAGCTTGTGAAGCACCAGCAAGGCCATCACCCTTGAGGACGAGAGCTCTGGCATCATCGACAATGTCAAGGCCAACGCTCGAGGGCGCGTGCATAGTGGCATGTAGATCTTTGTGAAGACTGATGGACTGCAGGTCCACGTGAAGACCAAAAGGAAAAGACCCCTGGCTTGCCAACTAGGCAGACGCCTGCGTGGCAGCATGCAGATCTTTGTGGAGGCTCTACCTTCGCGCCAGCACAAGCATCGGCCAGCCAGCCTAGCGTTGCATGCCTCGTCAGCTTGGACGGTGTCAAGGTAAGGAGAGGCGGCGACAGCCGGGACGACTTCTGTTATCGTTCTCGATAAAGTTGGAGGGCACGTAAGCAGCGCGTTAAATGCGTTTGTCCTATGATGTCAGCGATAAGCTCATACACTATAGATACTTTCCACCTCCTATGTGTCACTCTGGTGACCCCTTTGACATATAAAAGGAGGCCCGAGGCATACTGGGAGAGGATTTAGACTTTTTGGACTGGGCATGCACCACAGCTAGTTCAAGAACTCCAAAACACTAAATATACACCAAAAGCAGGACTAGGGTTTTACACATCATTGCCGCCCGAACCTGGGTAAAAAAAAAACCTCGCGTTGATCACTAGACCTACTCTTTGCGCAGCTCTCTCCCCGCCCACCGTAGAAGGGATCCTCGTGATCCCATAGGTGTCGTTTCCCCGACATTTTTTGGTACTAATCTATTAACATGGTGACCAGTGGCAGTTGCTATTTTCTGCATGTTTTTTACATTGTAGGGAATCAATATCAAACGGAGTCCAAATGCAGCGAAATTCCTGGAGGATTTTTTGGGCCAAAAGACATCCAGTGGGCCAAGGAAGCACCTGGGGGTGGCTAGAGGGGAGCATCACCCACCAGGGCGCGCCAGGAGGCCCAGGCACGCCCTGGTGGGTTGTGCCCACCTCGGGTGCCCCCTGAACCGCCTCTTTGCTCTATAAATACCCCAATATTCCAGAAACCCTAGGGGAGTCGACGAAAATCAATTCCAGCTGCCGCAAAATCCAGAACCACCAAATCCAATCTAGACATCATCACGGAGGGGTTCACCACTTCCATTGGTGCCTCTTCGATGATGCATGAGTAGTTCTTTGTAGACCTACGAGTCCGTAGTTAGTATCTAGATGGCTTCCTCTCTCTCTCTCTCTCTCTCTCTCTCTCTCTCTCTCTTAATTATCAATACCATGGTCTCTTGGAGATCCATATGATGTAAGTCTTTTTGTGGTGTGTTTGTTGGGATCTGATGAACTTTGAGTTTATGATTAGATCTATGTTTTTATCCATGAAAGTTATTTGAGTCTTCTTTGATCTCTTATATGCATGATTGCTTACAGCCTCGTATTTCTTCTTTGATATTTGGGTTTTGTTTTGCCAACTTGATCTATTTATCTTGCAATGGGAAGAGGTGCTTTATAGTGGGTTCGATCTTACGATGCTTGATCCCAGTGACAAAAGGGGAACCGACACGTATGTATCGTTGCTACTAAGGATAACAAGATGGGATCTATATCTTCGCAATAGATAAACGAATCTCATCTACATCATGTTATCGTTCTTATTGCATTACTCCATTTTTCCCTGAACTTAATACACTAGATGCATGCTGGATAGCGGTCGATGTGTGGAGTAATAGTAGTAGATGCAGGCAGGAGTCGGTCTACTAATCTTAGACGTGATGCCTATATAATGATCATTCCCTAGATATCGTCATGATTATTTGAAGTTCTATCAATTGCCCAACAGTAATTGTTTTCCCACCGTTTGCTATTTTTCTCGAGAGAAGCCACTAGTGAAACCTACGCCCCCCGGGTTTGTTTTCATCATATTTGCCTTTGCATTTATTTTCAGATCTATTAAACCAAAATACAAAAATACCTTGCTGCAATTTATTTGTTTCGCGATCTATTTATTCTATCTACCACTTTTACCTCACATTATTTGCCTATCTTGAGGCGACGTACGCGAAAGGGATTGACAACCCCTTTAACACGTTGGGTTGCGAGTATTTGTTATTTGTGTGCAGGTGCTGTTTACATGGTGTGAGGAGGTTCTCCTAGTGGTTCGATAACCTTGGTCTCATCACTAAGGGAAATACCTACCGTCACTATACTGCATCATCCCTTCCTCTTTGGGGAAATACCAACCTAGTTCTAGCAGACATCAAAAGGAATTTCTGGCACCATTGTCGGGGAGGATCTTCAACATCAACCAGGTTCCTAATCACAAATCTCATCTCCTCGCAATTTACATTATTTTCCATTTGCCTCTCATTTTCCTATCCCCACTTCACAAAAATTTGCCGTTTTATTCGCCCTCTTTTTCGTTCGCTGTTTTTTCGTCAGTTCTCTTCTTTGCTTGTGTGCCATGTGTCTTCTATTTTCTTACTAAATATCTCTTGATATGGGTCCCCATCCAATTACTAATCTTTTTAATAGATCCAATTATCATGAACAAATTGCTAGTGATTTGAGTACACTAGATTATCTTTATGAAGTTTTACTTGAGATTCGTGAATCTGAAAATTGTGATGAAGAAATTTATGAAGTGATTCATGATAGCTCTTTGAATGAAAAGCATGATTGCGATGATTTTACTATAAATCGTATTAATGTTAATTGTGCTAATAATATGCAAAACCCCAAGCTTGGGGATGCTAATTTTGCTATGTCCACTACTTATTGCAATGATCATGATTGGGGTGATAATGATTCTTATGATCTTGAAAATTTGTTTAAACCTAATGATGAATATGCTTGCGATAATATTAAAAGTGGGTTTGGAAGAGTGTCAACTTTAGATAAAAAATATCCTACATATTTCGAGAGTGTTCAATCGTATGAAATTTTTAATAAAAGTGGGTTTGGAGAGGTCATGACTTTAGTTAATGTTAATCCCACTATTTTGGAAGAGTGTCAACTTTGCATGAATGTGGATCGTGTTGAGAATATGTTTTTTGATAGCTATATTGTTGAATTTTCTTATGATCCTACATGTAATTATTATGAGAGAGGAAAATATGGTTGTAGAAATTTTCATGTTACTAAATTACCTCTCTTCAGGTTGAGATTGTCTATGTTTTATTATTCTTCCTTGCATATGCTAATTTTTGCTTGCCTTGATAATTTGTTTACTTATAAAATGCCTATGCATGCGAAGTATGTTAGACTTAGATTTGTTTGTCACATGTTTTATGATGCTCTTTTTGTGCTTCAATTCTTGTCTTTTATGTGAGCATCATTAAAATTATCAATGCCTAGCTAGGGGCGTAAAACGATAGCGCTTGTTGGGAGGCAACCCAATGAATACAATTTATTTTTGATTTTCGCTTTTTGTTATTGTGTGTTAGCACAATTATGCTAATGTTATGATTGTGTTCTTTTTGTTTTAATTAGTGTTTGTGCCAAGCAAGGCCTTTGGGAAGACTTGGGTGAAAGTTGATTTGATCTTGCTGAAAAACAGACACTTTAACAGAAGAGTGATTTTGAGTTGATTCTTTTTGCATAAGATTAATAGACCAATTCCTCACGTCCACCAATTTATTTCAGAATTTTTGGAGTTACAGAAGTATTCAAAATATTCAGATTGCTACAGACTGTTCTGTTTTTGACAGATTCTATTTTCTTTGTGTTGTGTGCTTGTTTTGATGATTCTATGGTATTCTTTGATGAGTTTTTGCCATAAAAAAGTTGCAATACAGTATATATAATGCAAAAACAAAATAAGAATATGTTTTATACATTACTTACAGTAGTGGTTTGGTTTCTTATACTAACGGGTCTCATGAAGGTTTTGTTTGAGTTTTTGTGTGATTGAAGTTTTCAAGGTTTGGGTGATCTTACGATGGATGAACGAATAAGGATTAGCAAAAGGCTAAGCTTGGGGATGCCTGAGTCACCCCAAGATAATATTCAAAGAAGCAGCAAGCAACTAAGCTTGGGGATGCCCCCGAGTGGCATCCCCGCTTTCTTCTAACAACCATCAGTATTTTACTTAAAACTATATTTTTATTCGTCACATAATATGAGTTTTGCTTGGAGCGTCTTGTATGATATGAGTTTTTGCTTGTTTTGCTGTGTCTTAAGTTGTCGGTAAAATGAACACCTATGGGGTCACAAGGATCCCTTCTACGTTCGATGGGGGGTTAGCTGCACGAAGAGCAGGTCGAGCTGTTAGCACATAGGGGATTTTACCCAGGTTCAGGCCGCAAGGATGCGTAATACTCTACTCTTGCTTGTCTGGATATATGTGTGTTCCTGAGATTGTGAACTAGCTATGATGTGAGCACGGTCCAAAAGTCTGAATCCTCTCTCTGTATGCCTTGGGCCTCCTTTTATATGCAAAGGGTTTTCCACAGCGGCACACAGGAGGTGGCAAGCTACAGTGCACGAGATCATCGCTCGGCAACGTAGGACACATGCATTTAAGGCGTTGCCTACGTGTCCTCTTGCTTTATTGGGGATGGCAACAGAAGCCATCCTGTCCTTCGCTGCTCCTCCTTGCTTTGACATGCGTCCAGGTTGACGAGGCATGTAGCGCCACGTTGGCTAACTAGCTGCTGTGTTGGCGCAATGGTAAGGCTTCCACGAAGATCTGCATGCCTCCACGCAGGCGTCTGCTTAGTTGTCACGCCGATCGTCGCACTGGAGTAGTGGTGAGGTGGCGAAACCTTGCCGGGCATGGGTCTGGCCGCGACCTAGCAATCGTCCCCGGCAAGGTTTGCCGGGGGTCTTCATCTTCTGGTCCCACGTGGATCTATGGGCTGCCAATCTTTATGAGGATCTGCATGCTACCAAGCATGCGCTCTCAGATCTTGGTCTTAACGTTGTCGATTGTGTCAGAGCTCTCAGCTCCAAGGGTGATGGGCTTGCTGGTGCTATGCAGGTTGTCCCGGCAAGTGTGTTTCTAGGGGAGGTCCAGCTCGCCCTCTGCTCCTTGCTCTTCGAGTATCTCTCTTGGTAGTCTTTGTGCTTTCTCTTCCTCTACCTTGCCAAGCCCTACCGCAGGTGTGTCTGCGACTTCCCGTGCACTAGTAAGGGGTACAGAAGTACCCATATTTTTGTACACCGACATGAGCCCTCAGGCCTGGGCCAGACATAAGTGCAAGGCATAGTTGGGCCAGGCCCAAGGCAGTGCGAGGGTGGGCATGGCAGAGATGGATCGCCACGATCTTTCTGTCAGTTGCGCTTCCCCATGACTCGCGTTGAGCACGTGACGTGGGGGTCGTGTGTAGGATGGCCTCAGCATGCCTGCATCATCCCGCAGTTGATAGTAAAGGGGCGGCCCGTGCTTCCCTTATTATTAAAAAAGAGGGATTCACAGGGGCGCTACTCATTTACTAAGTGGACTCAGGTTGCAGCTTGCATGGCGCCACACCCCACGATCACGGGGCAGAAAACGATCGCCTCACCTGTTCCCATGCCCCTGACTTGCTCGCCACGTGTCCCGCATGCCTTGGGAAGGGCAGGCGGTGGACGTGGGCATTAACGCCTAGGCGGGAAACCAGGCATCACTGGTTGGAGCAGCGGGTCGATTCCGTTTCCCTGTACCTCAGGAGGCCGCATTGGTCGTGCGGGGCGGCCGTCCCTTGGGCTGGGTGGACGGGCTCCGGCCTTGTTCTTCTATAAAAAGGGGGAGGGACGGTGTTTCTCCACACTCGTCCTCTCCTCCTCCTTCTTCTTGACATCTTTATTCCATTCACCATGGCGAGAGGGTGTGCTAGCACTTCGATGGCGGCGACGAGGGCTTCTTCTCGACAGTGTTCTCTTCCTCCCCTAGAGCTTCCAGTGGCGGAGCCTGCCACGAGGGGGAGAGGAAGGGGACGAGGCCGGGGCCGCCATCGTGCTTGGGGAAGAGGAGGATGGGGCGACGCGCCGGTTGTGCTTCTGCCGGTGGCCTGATACGTCTCCAATGTATCTATAGTTTTTGATGTATTCACGCCATGTTTATAATATTTCTATTTGATTTTGGTGTGATTTGAGTAGAACTAACCCGGACTTACGATGTTTTCAGCAGAACTACCGTGGTGTTGTTTTTGTGCAGAAATAAAAGTTCTTGGAATGCGCTGAAAATCAATGGAGATTTTTTCTGGAAAATATAAAAAATACTGGAATAAAAAGTTATCGGAGAGGAGTCCCATGGGGCCCACGAGGGTGGAGGGCGCGCCCCTAGGGTGCGCCCCTGTGCCTCATGGACACCCCGTGGGTCCTCCTGACTTGTTCTCGACGCCAAACCCTCCTATAAATACAGAAACCCCCCGAAACATAACCTAGATCGGGAGTTCCGCCGCCGCAAGCCTCTGTAGCCACAAAAAACCTCTCGGGAGCCCGTTCCGGCACCTTGCCGGAGGGGGGATCCATCACCGGTGGCCATCTTCATCATCCCGACACTCTCCATGACGAGGAGGGAGTAGTTCACCCTCGGGGCTGAGGGTATGTACCAGTAGCTATGCATTTGATCTCTCTCTCTCTCATGTTCTTGATATGGCACGATCTTGATGTATCGCGAGCTTTGCTATTATAGTTGGATCTTATGATGTTTCTCCCCCTCTACTCTCTTGTAATGGATTGAGTTTTCCCTTTCAAGTTATCTTATCGGATTGAGTCTTTAAGGATTTGAGAACACTTGATGTATGTCTTGCATGTGCTTATCTGTGGTGACAGTAGGATATCACGTGATCTACTAGATGTATGTTTTGGTGATCAACTTGCGGGTTTGGTGACCTTGTGAACTTATGCATAGGGGTTGGCACATGTTTTTGTCTTGACTCTCTGGTAGAAACTTTGGGGCACTTTATGAGTTCTTTGTGTTGGTTTGAATAGATGAATCTGACATTGTGTGATGCATATCGTATAATCATACCCACGGATACTTGTGGTGACATTGGAGTATCTAGGTGACATTAGGGTTTTGGTTGACTTGTGTCTTAAGGTGTTATTTTACTACGAACTCTAGGGCTATTTGTGACACTTATAGGAATAGCCCAATGGATTGATCGGAAAGAATAACTTTGAGGTAGTTTCGCACCCTACAATAATCTCTTCGTTTGTTCTCTGCTATTAGTGACTTTGGAGTGACTCTTTGTTGCATGTTGAGGGATTGTTATATGATCCGATTATGTTATCCTTGTTGAGAGAACTTGCACTATTTAAACTATGAACCTTAGGCCTTGTTTCCTAGCATTGCAATATCGTTTGTGCTCACTTTTATCATTAGTTACCTTACTGTTTTTATATTTTCAGATTACAAAAACCTATATCTACCATCCATATTACGCTTGTATCACCATCTCTTCACCGAACTAGTGCACCTATACAATTTACCATTGTATTGGGTGTGTTGGGGACACAAAAGACTCTTTGTTATTTGGTTGCGGGGTTGTTTGAGAGAGACCATCTTCATCCTACGCCTCCCATGGATTGATAAACCTTAGGTCATCCACTTGAGGGAAATTTGCTACTGTCCTACAAACCTCTGCACTTGGAGGCCCAACAACACCTACAAGAAGAAGGTTGCATGGTAGACTTCAAGCTCTTTTCTGGCGCCATTGCCGGGGAGGCTAGGTAAGTGGCACTAACACCCCGTCAACTAAGCTCTTTTCTAGTACCGTTGCCGGGGAGGTTAGTGCTTTAATGTATATCTTTAGATCTTGCAATTGAACCTTTTAGTTTCTTGTTTTATCACTAGTTTAGTCTATAAAATAAAACTACAAAAAAATGGAATTGAGGGTGCCTCATATGCTTCATATATTTTTAATATCTTTCATGAAAATGATGGAAAGGAAAATTGTGCTCAAGTGTTAGAAGAAGAATGCATTAAAATGTTTGGCACTAGATCTTTCAATGATGAGCATGATTGTAATGTTGTTAGTATGAATTGTTTGAATATCCATGATGCTAATGATATGCAAAGCCACAAGCTTGGGGATGCTATGTTTGATGAAGATGATATTTTTAGTCCCTCAAGTTTTGATGAGCAAATTTATTATGATGATAGCATGCCTCCTGTTTATGATGATTATATTGATGAAAGTGGGTTTGGAAGAGTGTCAACTTCAGGAAGTAATGATCCCACTATTTTGGAGTATGTTGAATCTTATTGTGATAATTATGAAAGTGGATTTGGAGAGGTCATGACTTTATTTAGTGATGAATCCACTATTTCGGAAGAGGTTCCAATTGATTATGAGAACAAAATTGCTATCTATGATGATTATTGTGATGCCATGTATGCTATAAAGAATAATGATAACCATGAAACTTGTCATCTTGATTTTAATTTTGAATTGGATTATGCCTCACATAATAGTTATTTTGTTGAGTTTTCTCCCACTATTATTCATGAGAAGAATTTTGCTTATGTGAATAGTACTAAAAATTCCATGCTTATGCATCATGAAAAGAGTGCTTTATGTGATGGTTATATTGTTGAATTCAT
This sequence comes from Triticum dicoccoides, assembly GCF_002162155.2. NCBI lineage: Eukaryota > Viridiplantae > Streptophyta > Magnoliopsida > Poales > Poaceae > Triticum > Triticum dicoccoides. The sequence continues at coordinate 337,436,926 of NC_041389.1, read as the reverse complement.
TCATGATTCTACTTAAAATTATTACGGGGGAGGAATATATGCTTGTAGGAATTGCAATAATATCAAGTTTCCTCTCTATGTGTTGAAAATCTTGAAGCTATGCTTGCTTTGCTTTCCTATGCTAGTTTATTCTTGTTCCGATAAGTTGTTTTCTCACAAAACCCTTATGCATAGGAAGTGGGTTAGACTTAAATGTGTTAGTCATATGCTTCATGATGCTCCCATTATGTTTCAATTCTTATCTTTTATGCGAGCATCATTGAAATCATCATGCCTAGCTAAAAAGGCATTAAAGAAAAGCGCTTGTTTGGAGACAACCCAATATTTGCCCCTACTGTTTTTGTGTGTTCACATTATTAAGCTACTGTAGTAATCATGTTTTATATCTTTTTTTTCAATAAAGTGCCAAGTAGAATCTTTGGGAAGACTTGGGTGAAAGTTAATGTGATCTTGCTGTAAAAAACAGAAACTTTGCACTCACGAGATTAGCTGTAATTTTTTACAGAAGAGTGCTTTTGAGTTGGTTATTTTTGCAGAAGATTAATAGACAAATTCCTCACGACCACCAATTTATTTCAGAATTTTTAGAGTTACATAAGTATTCGAGAGTTGCAGATTACTACAGACTGTTCTGTTTTTGACAGATTCTGTTTTCTATGTGTTGTTTGCTTATTTTGATAAATCTATGAGTAGTATAGGAGGGTATGAACCATAGATAAGTTGGAATACAGTAGATATTACACTAATATAAATAAAGAATGAGTTCACAACAGTACCAAAAGTGGTGATTTTATTTTCTTATACTAACGGAGCTTACGAGTTTTCTGTTGAGTTTTGTGTTGTGAAGTTTCCACGTTTTGGGTAAAAATTCAATGGGCTATGGAATAAGGAGTGGCAAGAGCCAAATATGAGGGATGATCAAGGCACCCCAATGTAATAATCAAGGACAACTAAGAGCCTAAGCTTGGGGATGCCCCGGAAGGCATCCCCTCTTTCGTCTTCGTTCCTCGGTAACTTTACTTGGAGCTATATTTTTATTCACCACACGATATTTGTTTTGCTTGGAGCGTCATTTTGTTTTATTTTGTTTTGCTTGTTGTTTGAATAATATCCCAGGATCTGAAATTATTAAATGTTAGAGAGTCTTCACATAGTTGCACAATTATTCGACTACTCATTGATCTTCACTTATATCTTTCGGAGTAGTTTGTCGTTTGCTCTAGTGCTTCGCTTATATGTTTTAGAGCACGATGATAGATTTATTTTGAAGAAATAGATGAACTCTCATTCATCACTTATATTATTTTGAGAGTTCTTTTAGAACAACATGGTAATATGCTTGGGTTATAAAATTAGTCCTAATATGATGGACATCCAAGAGGGATATAATAAAATTTTTCATATAAAGTGCATTGAATACTATGAGAAGTTTGATTCTTTATGGTTGTTTTGAGATATGAAGATGGTGATATTAGAGTCATGCTAGTTGATTAGTTGTGAATTTGAGAGATACTTGTGTTAAAGTTTGTGATTCCCGTGGCATGCACGTATGGTGAACTGTTATGTGATGAAGTTGGAGCATGATTTATTTATTGATTGCCTTCCTTAAGTGTGGAGGTCAGGATTGCACGATGGTTAACTCCTACCAATCCTTCCCCTAGGAGCATGCGTGTAGTACTTTGTTTCGATGACTTGTAGGTTTTTGCAATAAGTATGTGAGTTCTTTATGACTAATATTGAGTCCATGAATTATACGCACTCTCACCCTTCCACCATTGCTACCCTCTCTTGTGCCACGCAACTTTCGCCGGTACCATAACACCCACCACTACCTTCCTCAAAACAGCCACCATACCTACCTATTATGGCATTTCCATAGCCATTCCGAGATATATTGCCATGCAACTTTCCACCGTTCCATTTACTATGACACGCTTCATCATTGTCATATTGCTTTGCATGATCATGTAGTTGACATCGTATTTGTGGCAAAGCCAACTTTCATAATTCTTTCATACATGTCACTCTTGATTCATTGCACATCCCGGTACACCGCCGGAGGCATTCATATAGAGTCATATTTTGTTCTAAGCATCGAGTTGTAATTCTTGAGTTGTAAGTAAATAAAAGTGTGATGATCTTCATTATTAGAGCATTGTCCCAGTGAGGAAAGGATGATGGAGACTATGATTCCCCACAAGTCGGGATGAGACTCCGGACTCAATAAAAAAAGAAAAAAAGAGAGAATAAAAAAAATAGAGAAAAGGCCCAAATAAAAAAATGAGAGAAAAGAGAGAAGGGACAATGCTACTATCCTTTTAACACCTGTGCTTCAAAGTAGCACCATGATCTTCGTGATAGAGAGTCTCCTATGTTGTCACTTTCATATACTAGTGGGAATTTTCATTATAGAACTTGGCTTGTATATTCCAATGATGGGATTCCTCAAAATGCCTAGGTCTTTGTGAGCAATCAAGTTAGATGCACACCCACTTAGTCTCTTTTTGAGCTTTCATACACTTATAGCTCTAGTGCATCCGTTGCATGGCAATCCCTACTCACTCACATCAGTATCTATTGATGGGCATCTCCATAGCCCGTTGATACGCCTAGTTGATGTGAGACTATCTTCTCCTTTTTATCTTCTCCACAACCACCATTCTATTCCACCTATAGTGCTGTGTCTATGGATCACGCTCATGTATTGCGTGAAGATTGAAAAAGTTTGAAAATACTAAAGTATGAAACAATTGCTTGGCTGAAATCGGGGTTGTGCATGATTAAATACTTTGTGTGATGAACATAGAGCATAGCCAGACTATATGATTTTGTAGGGAAAGCTTTCTTTTACCGGGAACTCATGCATGTAAACGTTCGTGCAGAGGCGAAGTGCCCCTTTAATAAAAATAAATTAGTCTCGCCGGCAAGCTACCTTGCCGGCGCCCTCTGTGCCTGCCAGAGAATCACATCTGTCGGGTTAAAGACGCAGGGTCCAGCCCCCTGCTAATCTCTTTTTGCCAAAGTTACTGTAACCACCCCGGTCGAAGCAGCATTCGAGTCGGGGATGGGAGCACCTAAGTCCAATCAGAGTGGCGAGGTTTTCTAATGCACAAGTCACAAGTTACGAACATGAATGGGCAGGAGATGAACTTTATCTGGTTGGGTCATCAGGGACGACATGCTGGGCAGTCTTCTCAATTTCTTGCCGGAGCGTTGTTACTGCGGTCGAAAGGAGGAGAGGATAGGGGCACGAAGCCTTGATGGTTCCCTGGTACCTGTTAGAATTTAAAATAGCACAATATATATATATACACACACACATCTGGGCTATTCTGTTACACGTAACAGAATATTATTCTGTTACCCTTTTTGAACTGATGGTTTCACGTGGTTGTACTGATGTTTTCGAAGCGGTCGAACTGATGCTTTCAGTTTTGTTTAACACATCGTCTTCTTTAGTTCAAAAAACTTTTGTAATTTTTTGGTCGGAACGGGGCGTGTAATATATCGTTGGAAAGCTCTTGACAACCATATTTCGTTGGAAAGCTCTTGCAAAATCATTATGGTTTAAGAGCAGTTTTGAAAAAACCGTTTTTTTCAAAACCAAAAACGTGAATCGTATTTTGGACTTAATTTTTAAATCGTTTGTCGGAATTGAGCAAATAAGATGGAGTTAGAAAGCTGGTGAAAATCCGCATCTTCCATATATGTATTGTTTTTTCTAAATTTATATGATTTAAAAGTAATTTGAAAAACAGTAAAATTCTGGGCAAAACGTATTTTAGCGATTTTTTGCAAACGGTTCATCGGATTGACGCAAATAATACGGCGTTGAAAAGCTATGGAAAATGCGCAAATTTTTTGTATATAAATGTTTTTCTAATTCCTTACAGTTTAAAAATGAATTCGAATATGGTCAAATTTGATTTTGAACGCGATTTTTTTAAAGTTTGTCGAAATATGGCAAATAATATACCGTTGGATAGCTATAGAAAATGTGAAACTTAGTCATGTTGAACGTTTTCTCTACTTCACAACCGTTTAAAATTAATTTTGAATACGGCCTGACGGATCATGTTGTTTTCTCGTCTGAAAACAGAGTAGTCGTACTGATATATGTGTACATTTGTACTGAGCTATTTTTTGTAGAGTAATTTTGAATGGTTCCGGAAAAAGGTAGTTGTACTAATGCTTGCATGGGTTTGTACTAAGCGTGTTTTCACTAACTAGACTTTGCTTTGTTTTGCTCATAAGTTTTCAATGGTTTATTGTATCGTCGCCCCTGTACTTGCATGGTTTATATCATCGAACTGAATGATATTTTTTCAGAAAGAAAATATTTTATTTTTATTTTTTTGAACTAAACTTTTTTTACTATGATGTTCTGAACTTCTCTTATTTTACGACTTGTACTTTTCTCATTTGAATTGCATGGGGTTTCTTTTTGCTTGAACTTTTACAAGTTAAATTTCTGTCATTTCTTTTGTTCCGAACGGACCACCATTTTTAACTTGTACTGATCAATATTTTTAATTCAACCATTTTTCTTTCTAGAAAGGACGAATGTATGTTCGAGAAAAAGAGTACTTGAACGGATGTATGTATGGTTTTGTACTGAGCGTGTTTTCACATCCTGAGCATGTTTTGTGACAATATTCTAGACTTCTCTCATTTTGAACTCAGCTCCTTAGCGAACGGCCACAAAACAAGAAGTTGTACTGTTGAGCACAGTCGGAGGTGCACTATGGCGGGCGCGTGGCCGGCGGGTGGTGCGCGGCGGTAGGCGCCAAGGTCGGGAGGTGGTGCGCGGCGGCGGGCGCCATGGTCGGGAGGTGGTGCGCGACGGCGGGCGCCATGGTCGGGATCGATGATGGTACTGGTCGCGCCGGCCCGGTGGCGCGACGGTGGTGGGTGGGGATGGGGGTCGCCGAAGATGGGGGTTGTCGGGGCTGGGGCCGC
>NC_041389.1:337428660-337431593 GCF_002162155.2 Triticum dicoccoides | reverse complement strand
GGGAGGAGGCTGGCCGGAGGCGCGCTGGGAGGAGGCCGGCCGGCGGCGTGGTGGGGAGGAGGTCGGGCGGCGGTGGGCACGGGGAGGAGGTGGTAAGAAGGATCTGCGGGGGGATCAGGGTAGTTTTCTTCTTTTGGGCCGGCCGCGCCTTATAGGGACCAAGGGTAACAGAATAATATTTTGTTACCGGTAACAAAATAGTCCAGCCCTACATATATATATATATATATATATATATATATATATTCTGCTAATATTAGCAGAATAACTATTCTGCACACCACTTCCGCACTGCACGCTGAACGTAAGTGCACGTTATTCTTTGAACCAAGTGTGCTGCAGTACTCACACGAGTGAACTTCTCGTCGGAAAAAACTGCACGCATTATTTTTTCGGTACTGTTTTCTCTCTAATTTTTTAACCGTTTATCGAAATGAGGCGTGTAATATACCGTTGAAAAGCTATGGATTAGGTGCAACTTCGACATGTTAAACACTTTTCGAGATTCCACATGGTTTAAGAGCAGTTTTGAAAATGGTGCGGCCCATGACGAGTGGCAGCGAGCATTTTTTCACGATTTCTTCTAAATCGCTTGTCGGAATGAAGCAAAGGATACGTGGTTGGATAGATACCATTGAGGCGCATCTTTTTCATATATAAAGGTTTCTCCAATTCCTTACGGTTTAAGAGCAGTTTCAAATTTACTAAATCGGGGAATTCTGTTTTCCAAAAAATTTCAAATTTTTGGTACTATTTTCGCTCCAGTTTTTGAACCGTTTGTCGAAACGAGGCGTGTGATACACCGTTTGAAAGCTACGAACGAGGCGCAACTTTCATATGTTGAAATATTTTTGAAATTCCTTACGGTTTTAAGTTAATTATGAAAATCGTGCGGCGGACGACGAGTGGCAGTGGCCGTTTTTAGCGAAATTTTTGCAAACCGTTGGTCAGAATGGTTCAAACGATACGGCGTTAGAAAGATATCGACGATTCGCAACTCTTTCATGTAGAACACTCTCTCTAATTCTTTACGGTTTAAGAGGAATTTCGAATTTACCGAAATGCGGATACTCTGTTTTTCGCGACACCCAAATCGACGTGGGTACTTCATCCGACTGAAAACCGCACTGCAACGTACGAAAAACCGCACTGCATCACACGGGTAAGAGAACTGCATGTTTTCTTTTATTCAAACGTAATTTTTTCAAGAACGAGAAAGTAGAGTGCACTTCACATAGGGTGTAAATGAAACCACAACATTATCAAGAAGTGAACCGCGTTACCTTTTTCGCTTTCGTAACAAATTTTTTGCACTTATGGGATGAACAACATCATACGACCGACCGCACTACTTCAGAATGAAAACTGCACTACATCGGACGAGCAAGCGAGCTGCATAATTTATTTTGTTAGACGTAATTTTTCTCATACGAGTTTTTGTTGTCTTTTTTTACTATTTTTTTATGAACGAAAATGGACCGCATAGATGACGGCAAGTGAACCCCAACACTCTTGAAAGTGATCCACAACACTCTTGAGAGTGAACCGCATTACTTTCTTTTACTAGTTTAAATGTCTTTCAACAAACACAACATAAATTTTTTAAATACATTTTCCCAAGTGAAGTGTACTTCAAAGTCCTTCGGAGTGGACTTCTTTTAAGACCGGAGTGCACTGTACTTCCTCTTTATTTTTTCTCTATAGAAGTTTTTCTTTATGAGCACAACCATATGAATTTTGGAACAAAAGAACAAAAAGACTGCAGAAAGTTTTGTTGCATGGCACATTGGCGGGTTGCGAGCTGCATGCACTGGAAATATGTACTGTAGTGAGGTGAGTACTGCACTCGACAGAAGGAGGCACAATGGCGTTGACCGGGGGCAACACTCGTCGTCGCCTGGCCAAAGCACAGAACTGCCTGGCACATGTTTTTGAGCTGCACCGCAGCAGATGACCACCTGCTCCTGTGAAAGAGAGCACCATAGAGCATTGCACTTCTCTCCCACCGCCGGGGAACTGCGACGACTTGAGGAGTGAGCTGCTTCTGGAGGCACGTTGATGCCAGCCACCCCGTAGCAACAAACTGCACTACGCACACAAACCAAGCTGAAAGCAAAATCTCAGAAATGCATAGTTGAATTGCTCACCACACTGCATCGACAAAATCTAAACAATTATTTTATGAACTAAAGACCAACGCTCCACTACCTGAAGGAACGACACGAGCTGCCTCGATGCCACAACCGTGCTGCACGCATGCGCATGCCGGACTGCCCCACCATGGATCCATTAAGAGAGGGGGGAGTTCAGATCCCACGGACGGAGCCGGTGCTCACAGGGAGGCACTCCCCATGCTCACCTCCAGAGAAGCTCGAGAGAGGAAGGTAAGTGCCTGGACATGGTGGTGGTGGGTGAGATGGAGAAGGGGGCATGGGGTGGGAGGGGAGGAGGAGGGGTGGCCATGCCTTTTAGGTTTACCGGATCTTGGCGGCGGTGAGCGAACGGGGGAGCAAGGGGAGGTACGCACGACACATCGGGGCACCTCAACCACTGCTTGATCTGGTTGGAGAAGAAGTGTCGCCTCCCTGTCACTGCTCTTCCCATCTCCTCGACTACTTCTCGGCCTAATCCGCTGCCCTCCCCCTCTCCGGCGATGGAGAAGCAGGGGCGACGGCTACTAGTGAGAGAGGGCTCTGGCCGTTGGGAGAGGCGGATCCGGCCATGGGAGAGGCGGATCTAACTGCTGGGAAGGCCTTCGTCCGAAGGGTGATGGAGGCGGGTCAAATCCGTGCTAGTGGCGCAGGCGGGGCTAGAGCGCCGGCATGGCCATGGGAAGTAGGGGGCGACGCCACGAGAAGGTGCTGCAGGGGAAGAGGCGGGGTGTGGTGGTAGGTGGAGGGGTGGGGCTTCGGCGGCGCGCGACGGGGGCGGGT
>NC_041389.1:337365586-337428501 GCF_002162155.2 Triticum dicoccoides | reverse complement strand
TTGGAAGGAGGAGGTCGGCCGCATCGCAGGGAGGGGCCGACGCGGGGTGGGAGGTAGGAGGTTGTCGGGATGGCGCCGCGGCGCCGCGGGGGAAGGAGGTGGGGCAATAGCGCGGGCAGAAATGGTGGCCACGCGGCGCGGGGGAGGCAGGTGGGGCGGCGGCGTGAGGGAGGCAAGTGGGGCGGCGGCGTGGGGGAAAGAGGTGGCGCACCGATGGAAGAGGTTTGTGGATTTGGTGGTTGGACCGGGAGGAAGAAAGTGGGATGGGTCAGGGTTAGTGGGGAGGAGGTGTTAGCAGAATAAGGTTTTGAGGTGCATAATAAGGTCTTAAGGGGTGTTATTAGAATAGACCCACCCTATATATATACATGGAAACTAGCAGGAAGTTGTACATACTAAAAGCTATCTGGCTGCGCACAGGATCTGCGCCAAGCTTTGTACATAGGATTACATGCCTTGCCGGCAAGGCTAGTACAAAAGGGGGTTGCCAGAGCTCCTAACAACCATGCCCTATGGGTAAAACTTGCAAAGATGTTTGATATTCCAGGAGTTGCTCACTGGAATGCCATCTTCGGTCTCCAGGAGGATTGCGCCGGGCCTGGTGACTCTTATTACCCGATAGGGGCCTTCCCACTTTGGCGTCAACTTGTTTGAATTCTTGGTAGACTAAACACGCCGAAGATCAAGGTCGCCGTCCTCAAGGCTTCGGGCGTGAACCTTGCGGCCATGATAGCGGCGCAAGGCTTGCTGATAGAGAGCGGCTCGCACAGCAGCTCGAAGACGATCTTCCTCAAGGAACGTTGCATCATCTTGGTGCAACTGGTCTTGCTCAAGCTCATCATAAGCGAGCACTCAAGGTGATTCGTATATGAGTTCCGTGGGGAGAACTGCTTCTGCCCCGTATACCAGGGCAAAGGGTGTCTGGCTAGTGGCTCGGATTGACCAAATAACTGTCGGCAATTTATCAATCCAGCGCCTTCCACACTTGCGCAGCCTGTCGAAAGTTCTCGTTTTGAGGTCTCGCTACATTTCAACATTTGCCCTTTCGCCTGGCCATCGCTTCTTGGGTGAGCAGCAGAAGCAAAGCAAACTTTGCTGCCAATGTCTTGGATATATTGCATGGAGGTGCGGCTCATGAACTGTGTGCCGTTGTCAGTGATGACTCTATTTGGCACACCAAAACGGAAAACGAGTCCTTTGAAGAACTTGACGGCCGACTGTGTTGTCACCTTTCTCACTGGCTCCACTTCCGGCCACTTTGTGAACTTGTCAATTGCGATGTACGTGTACTCAAAGCCCCCGACAACATGGGGAAAGGGGCCCAGTATGTTGAGCCCCCAGACCGGAAATGGCCAGGAGAGAGGGATTGTTTGAAGGGCTTGGGCCGGTTGATGAAGCTTCTTTGAATGAAATTGGCACGCTTTACATTTGGTCACTAGTGCCGTCGCATCCTGGAGGGCAGTGGGCTAGAAGAAACCTTGCCGGAATGCTTTGCCGGCAAAGGCTCTTGACCCTACGTGGGAGCCACATATGCCTCCGTGTATCTCTGCCAACAACTCCAGTCTGTCCTCTCGAGGAATACACTTCATTTCACATTGTTCGACCTCTTTCTGTAAAGGACATCATCCACGAACTAGTACATGCTAGACTGACGGGCTACTCTCTTTGATTCTTCCCGCTCCTCAGGGAGCTCCCCTGTTTGAAGGAAACTGATGGTATGATGTGCCCATGCCGGATCCTGAGGCTCGACGGCAAGGAATAAAGGCATGTCTTCTGCCGCGGGGGCAGCTGTCTCGACGACAAGAGCTTGGGACTCTGCCGGAGGCTGCTGCTCCCCTGCAAGCTTGGGGAACTGGGCAACCTCCTTGCCGACGGCTCCTGGGAGCTCTGTGGGAAAGTATTTGCCGGGGCCCACCTTCCTTTGTTTGCTCTTCTCTGCTGATGGTTCTACGGATGGCTGAGTCAATTGAATCACAAAGGTACATGGTTCCACAGGTAGCTTGAGGGCAGCGCGCTTTGACAAGTCATCAGCAATGCCGTTCTCTGCTCGAGGAACATGCTTTGCTTGTAGACCGTCAAAGTGTTCTTCCAATGTCCTCACTTCATCCACGTAAGCCTCCATCAGCAGGCTCTGATAATCCTTGTTGACTTTCCTGACGACAAGTTGTGAATCTCCTCTGATAATAAGCTTCCTAATTCTGAGGTCCGCCGCGATCCCGAGACCGACAAGCAGCCCCTCGTACTCTACGGTGTTGTTTGTCGACCTCTCCCAGGGAAAGTGCATCTGGATTACGTACTTGAGGCACTCTCCAGCACCTTGTAATGAGAATGCCCCATCAAAGTACATAATCCAATGACTACTTGCCTCTTTGCCGGGAAGGGTGGTCTCTTGAATTTATTCGTCGGGCGTGGACATCCATTCTACTATGAACTCTGCCAAAGCCCTACTCTTGATCATTGAAGTACTTTAAAAGTTGAGCCCAAAACTTGACAGCTCCAACACCCACTCCACAATCCTCCCAGTTGCATCCGGGTTGTGCAAGATTCATTGCAACAGGAGGCGAGTGACGACGGTGATCTCGTGTGCTTGAAAATAGTGGCGCAGTTTTCTTGAGGCCATAAGAAGACCGAAAAGCAACTTCTGCATGCCAGAGTACCTTGACCTAGCCCCCTGCAAGAGGGAACTGACAAAGTAGACTTGGTAATGCACCACCTTCTTCTTCTGCTTTACTTCACTCATTTGTGCAGATTTTGTCTTGCCGTGACCGGGCTCTGCCGGGGATTCTGTCTTGCCGGTATCGGGTCCTGCCAGCCCTGGTTCCTCATCCGATGGCCTTGCCGCCGCTGTCACCTCTTCCTCAGCTTCTCTCTCCGCCACTAGCGCAACACTGACCACTTGATTTGTTGCTACCAAGTACAACAATAACGGCTCTTGTGGTTTGGGCGCGACTAGTATTGGCATAGAGGAAAGGTACCTCTTTAAATCTTGCAGCGCTGCCTTTGCCTCCGGAGTCCATTTCATTGGACCCGCCATTTTCAAAATTTTCAAAAAGGGAAGGGTGCGCTCAGCAGACATAGAGATAAACCTACTCAGGGCGGCAACGCAGCCGGCAAGCCTATGGACGTCCTTAACTTGTCGGGGCACCTCAATCTGCTCAATAGCTTTGATCTTGTCGGGATTCGCTTCGATTCCACGTGGAGACACAAAGAACCCAAGAAGTTTGCAAGACGGGACGCCAACCATACACTTCTCTGGGTTGACCTTGAGGTTGATCTTGTGCAAATTTGTAAAGGTTTCTTCCAGGTCCTGCACGAGCATGGCGTTGTCTTTGGTTTTGACCACTATATCATCCATGTAGGCTTCCATATTTCTATGGAGCTCGGGCTCAAAACTGATTTGGACCGCTCGGGCGAACGTTGAAACAGCGCTCTTCAACCTGAAAGGCATTCGTACGAAACAATACGTGCCACATGGGGTGATGAACGTGGTCTTTTCTTCATCTTCCTTCGTCATGAAGATCTGATGATATCCTGAGTAAGCATCGAGGAATGGCAGCAGGTCACACCCAGCAGTGGAGTCCACTATCTGGTCGTTACGTGGCAATGGGAAAGAATCCTTTGGACAGGCTTTATTGATATCAATATAGTCGATACACAGTCTCCACTTCCCATTCATCTTACGTACTACTAGATTGGCCAACCACGTCGGGTGGAGTATGATACGTCTCCAACGTATCTATAATTTTTGATTGTTCCATGCTATTATATTACCTGTTTTGATGTTTATGGGCTTTACTTTACACTTTTATATCATTTTTGGGACTAACCTACTAACCGGAGGCCCAGCCCGAATTGCTGTTTTTTTTGCCTATTTCAGTATATCAAAGGAAAGGAATATCAAACGGAGTCCAAACGGAACGAAACCTTCGGGACAATCTTTTTGGAACAAACACAATTAATGAGACTTGGAGTGGACGTCAAGAAGTAGCCGAGGACGCCATGAGGGTGGCCAGCAAGCCTAGTAAGGGTGGGCGCGCCCCCTACCTCATGGGCCCCTCGTGGCTCCCCTAACCGACTTCCTTCGCCTATATATATCTACGTACCCCGAAACCATCCAGGAGCACCACGAAAAACTATTTCCACGACCGCAACCTTCTGTATCCGCGAGATCCCATCTTGGAGCCTTCGCCAGTGCTCCGCCGGAGGGGGAATCGACCATGGAGAGCCTCTCCATCACCACCAAGGCCTCTCCGATGAGTTGTGAGTAGTTTACCATAGACCTTTGGGTCCATAGTTATTAGCTAGATGGCTTCTTCTCTCTCTTTGAATCTCAATACAAAGTTCTCCTTCCTCTTCTTGGAGATCTATTTGATGTAACTCTTTTTGTGGTGTGTTTGTCGAGATCCGATGAATTGTGGGTTTATGATCAAGTTTATCTATGAGAAATATTTGAATCTCCTCTGAATTATTTTATGTATGATTGGTTATCTTTGCAAGTCTCTTTGAATTATCAGTTTGGTTTGGCCTACTAGATTGATCTTTCTTGCCATGGGAGAAGTGCTTAACTTTGGGTTCAATCTTGCGGTGTCCTTTCCCAGTGACAGCAGGGGTAGCAAGGCACGTATTGTATTGTTGCCACCGAGGATAAAAATATGGGGTTTATATCATATTGCATGAGTTTATCCCTCTACATCATGTCATCTTGCTTAATGCATTACTCTGTTCTTATGAACTTAATACTCTAGATGCAGGCAGGAGTCGGTCGATGTGTGGAGTAATAGTAGTAGATGTAGAATCATTTCGATCTACTTGTTGCGGACGTGATGCCTATATACATGATCATGCCTAGATATTCTCATAACTATGCACTTTTCTATCAATTGCTCGACAGTAATTTGTTCACCCACCGTAATACTTATGCTATCTTGAGAGAAGCCACTAGTGAAACCTATGGCCCCCGGGTCTATCTTTTATCATACAAGTTTTCCATCTACTTTTATTTGCATCTTTTATTTTCCAACCTATATCATAAAAGTACCAAAAATATTTATCTTATCATATTATCTCTATCAGATCTCACTTTTGCAAGTTACCATGAAGGGATTGACAACCCCTTTATCCCGTTGTTTCCGAGGTTCTTGTATGTTTGTGTAGGCGCGTGCGACTTGTGAGGAGCCTCCTACTGGATCTATACCTTGGTTTTCAAAACTGAGGGAAATACTTACGCTACTTTGCTGCATCACCCTTTCCTCTTCAAGGGAAAAACCAACGCATGCTCAAGAGGTAGCAAGAAGGATTTCTGGCACCGTTACCGGGGAGGTCTTCACTCAAGTCAAGACATACCAAGTACCCATCACAAACTCATTTCCCTCGCATTACATTATTTGCCATTTGCCTCTTGTTGTCCTCTCCCCCACTTCACCCTTGCCGTTTTATTCGCCCTCTCTTTTCCATTTGCCTCTTTTTCGCTTGCCTTCTTGTGTGCTTGTGTGTTGGATTGCTTGTCATGATGGCGCAAGATAATACTAAATTGTGTGACTTTTCCAATACCAATAATAATTATTTCCTTAGCACTCCGATTGCTCCTCTTAATGATGTTGAAACTTGTGAAATCAATGCTGCTTTGTTGAATCTTCTTATGAAAGATCAATTCTCCGGCCTTCCTAGTGAAGATGCCGCTACTCATCTAAACAATTTTGTTGATTTGTGTGATATGCAAAAGAAGAAAGATATGGATAATGATATTGTTAAATTGAAGTTATTTCCGTTTTCACTTAGAGATCGTGCTAAAACTTGGTTTTCGTCTTTGCCTAAAAATAGTATTGATTCTTGGAATAAGTGAAAATATGCTTTTATCTCTAAATATTTTCCTCCCGCTAAGATCATCTCTCTTAGAAACGATATTATGAATTTTAAACAACTTGATCATGAGCATGTTGCCCAATCTTGGGAAAGAATGAAATTGATGATTCACAATTGCCCTACTCATGGTTTGAATTTATGGATGATCATACAATTTTTTTATGCCGGAATGAATTTTGCTTCTAGAAATCTTTTAGATTCGGCCGCGGGAGGCACTTTTATGGAAATCATTTAAGGAGAAGCTACTAAACTCCTAGATAGTATTATGGTTAATTATTCTCAATTGCACACCGAAAGATCTACTAGTAAAAAAGTTCATGCTATAGAAGAAATTAATGTTTTGAGTGGAAAGATGGATGAACTTATGAAATTGTTTGCTACTAAGAGTGCCACTATTGATCCTAATGATATGCCTTTGTCTACTTTGATTGATAATAATAATGAATCTATGGATGCGAATTTTGTTGGTAGGAATAATTTTGGTAACAACACGTACAGAGGAAACTTTAATCCTAGACCATTCCCTAGTAATTCCTCTAATAATTATGGTAATTCTTACAACAACTCCTATGGAAATTTTAATAAGATGCCCTCTGATTTTGAGAATAGTGTTAAAGAATTTATGAATTCTCAAAAGAATTTGAATGCTTTGCTTGAAGAAAAATGGCTTAAAGTTGATGTATTGGTTAGGAACTTTGATAGACTTTCTCTTGATGTTGATTCTTTGAAACTTAGATCTATTCCTCCCAAGCATGATATCAATGAGTCTCTCAAAGCTATGAGAATTTCCATTGATGAGTGCAAAGAAAGAACCACTAGGCTGAGTGCTAAGAAAGATTGCTTTATTAGAGCGTGTTCTTCTAGTTTTCATGGAAATAATGACGAAGATCTAAAAGTTATTGATGTGTCCCCTATTAAATCTTTGTTTTGTAATATTAATCTTGATAATGATGGGACTGGAAGTAAATCAACTTTAGTTAAAAAGCGTTCCGATGATTTGGAGTATTATGATCTTGATGCTAAAATTGGTAAAAGTGGGATTGGAGAGATTAAAACTTTACATAGTGATGAACCCACTACTTTGGATTTCAAGGAATTTAATTATCATAATTGCTCTTTGATAGATTCTATTTCCTTGTTGCAATCCATGTTGAATTCTCCTCATGCTTATAGCCAAAATAAAGCCTTTACTAAACATATCGTTGATGCCTTGATGCAATCTTATGAGGAAAAACTTAATTTGGAAGTTTCTATCCCTAGAAAACTTTATGATGAATGGGAACCTACAATAAAAATTAAAATAAAATATCATGAATGCTATGCTTTGTTTGATTTGGGTGCTAGTGTTTCCATGATTCCGAAAACTTTATGTGATGTGCTAGGTTTCCATGAATTTGATGATTGCTCTTTAAACTTGCACCTTACTGATTCCACCATTAAGAAACCTATGGGAAGGATTAATGATGTTCTTATTGTTGCAAATAGGAATTATGTGCCCATAGATTTTATCGTTCTTGATATTGATTGCAATCTCTTGTGTCCTATTATTCTTGGTAGGCCTTTCCTTAGAACGATTGGTGCAGTTATTGATATGAAGGAAGGGAATATTAGATTCCAATTTCCATTAAGGAAAGGCATGTAACACTTTCCTAGAAAGAAAATTAAATTACCTTATGAATCTATTATGCGAGCCACTTATGAATTGAATGCCAAAGATGGCAATACTTAGATCTATTCTCGCTTTTATGCCTAGCTAGGGGCGTTAAACGATAGTGCTTGTTGGGAGGCAACACAATTTTATTTTTGTTCCTTGATTTTTGTTCCTGTTTAGTAATAAATAATTTATTTAGTCTCTGGTTAGATGTGTTTTCATGTTTTAATTAGTGATTGTGCCAAGTAGAACCTATAGGATAACCTTGGGTGAAAGTTAATTTGATTCAGCTGAAAAACAGAAACTTTGCATGCACGAGAAAAAAATTCAATAAATAACAGAAACGTGATTTTGCATTGATTATTTTTGCTCTATATCAATAGAAAAATTACTTAGGACGTCCTATTTTTTTTTAGGATTTTTAAGGTTCCAGAAGTATTCGGAAGTTACAGATTTCTACAGACTGTTCTGTTTTTGACAGATTCTGTTTTTCGTGTGTTGTTTGCTTATTTGATGCATCTATGGGTAGTATCGGGGGTTATGAACCATAGAGAAGTTGGAATACAGTAGGTTTAACACCAATATAAATAAAGTATGAGTTGATTACAGCACCTTATGTGGTGGTTTTTCTTTCTTGCACTAACGGAGCTTATGAGATTTCCTATTGAGTTTTGTGTTGTGAAGTTTTCAAGTTTTGGGTAAAGATTTGATGGACTATGGAATAAGGACTGGCAAAAGCCTAAGCTTGGTTATGCCCATGGCACCCCAAGATATTCAAGGACAACCTAAAGCCTAAGCTTGGGGATGCCCCGGAAGGCATCCCCTCTTTCGTCTTCGACTATCGGTAACTTTACTTGGAGCTATATTTTTATTTACCACATGATATGTGTTTTGCTTGGAGCGTATTGTATGATACGGGTCTTTGCTTTTTAGTTTACCACAATCATAATTCCTGTACACACCTTTTGGGAGAGACTCACATGATTCGGAATTTATTAGAATACTTTATGTGCTTCACTTATATCTTTTGAGCTATGCAGTTTTGCTCTAGTGCTTCACTTATATCTTTTTAGGGCACGGCGGTGGTTTTATTTTGTAGAAATTATTGATCTCTCATGCTTAACTTATATTATTTTGAGATTCTTTTAGAACATCATGGTATTTTCTATGGTTATAAAATTGGTCCTAGAATGGGGGGCATCCAAGTTGGGTATAATAAAAACTATCATAGCTAGTGAATTGAATACTATGATCAACTTGATGCTTAATAATTGTTTTGAGATATGAAGGTGATAATATTAGAGTCATGCTAGTTTATGTAATTGTGAATTTAAGAAATACTTGTGTTGAGGTTTGCAAGTCCCGTAGCATGCACGTATGGTAACCGTTGTGTGACAAATTTGAAGCATGAGGTGTTATTTGATTGTCAACCTTATGAGTGGCAGTCGGGGACGAGCGATGGTCTTTTCCTACCAATCTATCCCCCTAGGAGCATGCGCGTAGTGCTTGGTTTTTGATGACTTGTAGATTTTTGCAATAAGTATATGAGTTCTTTATGACTAATGTTGAGTCCATGGATTATACGCTCTCTTACCTTACCATCATTGCTAGCCTCTACGGTACCGTGCATTGCCCTTTCTCACCTTGAGAGTTGGTGCAAACTTTGCCGGTGCATCCAAACCCCGTGATACGATACGCTCTATCACACATAAACCTCCTTATATCTTCCTCAAAACAGCCACCATACCTACCTATTATGGCATTTCCACAGCCATTCCGAGATATATTGCCATGCAACTTTCCACTATTCCGTTTATTATGACACGCTTCATCATTGTCATATTGCTTTTTACATGATCATGTAGTTGACATTGTATTTGTGGCAAAGCCACCATGCATAATTTTTATACATGTCGCTCTCGAGTCATCGCATATCCCGGTACACCGCCGAAAGCATTCATATAGAGTCATACTATGTTCTGGTATCGAGTTGTAATTCATGAGTTGTAATTAAATAGAAGTGTGATGATCCTCATTTTCTTTAGAGCATTGTCCCTAATAAAAAAAGAGAAAGGCCAAATAAAAAAATAAAAAAGAAAGGCCAAAATAAAAGAAATAAAAAAAGAAAGGCCAAATAAAAAAGAAGAGAAAGGCCCAAAAAAAGGGGGACAATGTTACTATCTTTTTCCACACTTGTGCTTCAAAGTAGCACCATGGTATTTATGATAGAAAGTCTTCTATGTTGTCATTTTCATTTACTAAGTGGGAATTTTTCATTATATAACTTGGCTTGTATATTCCAACGATGGGCTTCCTCAAAATGCCCTAGGCCTTCATGAGCAAGCAAGTTGGATGCACACCCACTTAGTTTCTTTTGTTGAGCTTTCATACATTTATAGCTCTAGTGCATCCGTTGCATGGCAATCCCTACTCCTCGCATTGACATTAATTGATGGGCATCTCCCTGGCCCATTGATTAGCCGCGTCGATGTGAGACTTTCTCCTTTTTTGTCTTCTCCACATAGCCCCTATCATTATATTCTATTCAACCCATAGTGCTATATCCATGGCTCACGCTCATGTATTGCGTGAAGGTTGAAAAAAGTTTGAGATTACTAAAGTATGAAACAATTGCTTGGCTCGTCATTAGAGTTGTGCATTATGAGAGCATTCTTGTGTAACGAAAATGAAGCATGACCAAACTATATGATTTCGTAGGGTTGAACTTTCCTTTGCCATGTTATTTTGAGAAGACATGATGGCTTAAGTTAGTAGGCTTGAAGTATTATTATCCTTTTGTCAATATAAAATTTTATTTTGAATCATTTGATCTGAACATTCATGCCACAATAAAGATAAATACATTGAGAAATATGCTAGGTAGCATTCCACATCAAAAATTCTGTTTTTATCATTTACCTACTCGAGGACGAGCAGGAATTAAGCTTGGGGATGCTTGATACGTCTCCAACATATCTATAATTTTTTATTGTTCCATGCTATTATATTACCTTTTTTGGATGTTTATGGGCTTTACTTTACACTTTTATATCATTTTTGGGACTAACCTACTAACCGGAGGCCCAGCCCTAATTGCTGTTTTTTTGTGCCTATTACAGTATATCAAAGGAAAGGAATATCAAACGGAGTCCAAATGGAATGAAACCTTCGGGAGCGATCTTTTTGGAACAAACGCAATCCAGGAGACTTGGGGTGGACATCAAGAAGCAGCCGAGGAGGCCATGAGGGTGGCCAACACGCCCAGTAAGGGTGGGCGCGCCCCCTGCCTCGTGGGCCCCTTGTGGCTCCCCTGACCGACTTCCTTCGCCTATATATATATCTACGTACCTCGAAACCATCCAGGAGCACCACGAAACACTATTTCCACCACCGCAACCTGTTGTATCCGTGAGATCCCATCTTGGAGCCTTCGCCGGCGCTCCGCCGGAGGGGGAATCGACCATGGAGAGCCTCTCCATCACCACCAAGGCCTCTCTGATGAGTTGTGAGTAGTTTACCACAGACCTTTGGGTCCATAGTTATTAGCTAGATGGCTTCTTCTCTCTCTTTGAATCTCAATACAAAGTTCTCCTTCCTCTTCTTGGAGATCTATTTGATGTAACTCTGTTGGCGGTGTGCTTGTCGAGATCCGATGAATTGTGGGTTTATGATCAAGTTTATCTATGAGAAATATTTGAATCTCCTCTGAATTATTTTATGTATGATTGGTTATCTTTGCAAGTCTCTTCGAATTATCAGTTTGGTTTGGCCTACTAGATTGATCTTTCTTGCCATGGGAGAAGTGCTTAGCTTTGGATTCAATCTTGTGGCGTCCTTTCCCAATGACAGCAGGGGCAGCAAGGCACGTATTGTATTGTTTGCATCGAGGATAAAAAGTTGGGGTTTATATCATATTGCATGAGTTTATCCCTCTACATCATGTCATCTTGCTTAATGCGTTACTCTGTTCTTATGAACTTAATACTCTAGATGCAGACAGGAGTCGGTCGATGTGTGGAGTAATAGTAGTAGATGTAGAATCATTTCGATCTACTTGTTGCGGACGTGATGCCTATATACATGATCATGCCTAGATATTCTCATAACTATGCACTTTTCTATCAATTGCTCGACAGTAATTTGTTCACCCACCGTAATACTTATGCTATCTTGAGAGAAGCCACTAGTGAAACCTATGGCCCTGAGGTCTATCTTTTACCATACAATTTTTCCATATACTTTTATTTGAATCTTTTATTTTCCAATCTATATCATAAAAATACCAAAAATATTTATCTTATCATATTATCTCTATGAGATCTCACTTTCGCAAGTTACCGTGAAGGGATTGACAACCCCTTTATCGCGTTGGTTGCGAGGTTCTTGTTTGTTTGTGTAGGCGTGTGGGACTTGTGAGGAGCGTCCTACTGGATTGATACCTTGGTTCTCAAAACTGAGGGAAATACTTACGCTACTTTGCTGCATCACCCTTTCCTCTTCAAGGGAAAAACCAAAGCATGCTCAAGAGGTAGCAGAGTACTCCCTTGACCAAACGTGCCGCCTCCAACTTCCTGATCTCCTCGATGATAAACTCTTGTCGCTCCAAAGCTTGCTTTCTGACCTTCTGCTTGACGAGGCGTGCATGGGGCAGACAACAAGATGGTGCTCAATCACCTCCCTGGGAACGCCGAGGATGTCGGATGCTTGCCATGCAAACACGTCGACATTCGCCCACAGGAAGGCGACGCACACACTTTCCTATTTGATGTCAAGGGTGGAGCTTATGGTAAAAGCTCTGCTCGTGCCATCCTCCTTGACGGACACCTTCTTGGTTTCCGGCGTGCCGCCTTAGACTTCTTGCTCTTGTCGGTAGAGCTCTCTGGCACGTCCTCAGCGGGAACACAACACTCTGAAGAGGCGCGTGTGCCAGAGTGATTGCAGGAACCCTTGCCGGAGCCAGGAGTCTTGCCGACGGCCGAGGCCTTGCTGGTCTTCTTCTCGGTGATGGGAGCAGGTTCCTTGGTAGCAGACGCTGCAACCACCTCTCGATAGAGCTGATCGGCGCAGATGAGCGCGTCCTTTTTATCACAGCCGACGGTGATGATGCTCATCGGGCCAGGCATCTTCAGCTTGTCATATGCGTAGTGCGACGCCCCCATGAACTTGGCCAGCGCTGGGCAGCCAAGGATCTCGTTATATGGCAACGGGATCTCGGCAACATCGAAAACGATTCTCTCCGTCCTGTAATTGAGGTTGCCACCAAACATAACTGGTAGCGCGACCTCTCCCCTGGGCTGACTCCTCCCCGGATTGATCCCTTGGAACGTACCCATCTCCTCGAGATCTTTATCAGGGATCTGCAGCCTCTTGATCACGTTGGGCAAGATCAAGTTAAGGCCAGCCCCATCGTCAACTAACATCTTTGTCACCTTGAGGTTGCGTATTGGTGGGGATACCAACAACGGCAAACACCCGACCGCAGTTGTGCGATCAGGGTGATCCTTGGCGTCAAAAACGATAGTCCTGTGGGACCACCTCAACGGTTCTGGGTGTCGACCATTGGTTCCATTGCGTTAATCTCACGCGCCCACTGTTTCAGTTGGCGGGGGGAAGAATGCAATGAAGCGCCTCCGTCAACACACCTGACTTATGTCACCTTCTAAAACTCATGCTCGGTGGATTCATCATCATCATCATCATGATCGTCATCCTCCTCTTTCTTTTCGCGACCTTGGGCAGGCCTATCTTGTTGCTTCTCCTTGTCGTCGCATCCTCCTCGGCCGCCACACTTCTTGCCGGATCCTTCAGCGCCACCTTGGCCCTTCTCCTTGTCTCGTCTCTCGTACTCAACCCTTTGCTTCTCCACCAACAGCTCCACTTGGCGGCAATTCTGGAGATCGTGGCCCTTGGTACAGTGGATCTTGCAGTACTGCTTGTTAGAGCCCTCTGACTTGCCGGCAGCTGCCAAGGCCCGACAGGTGTTGCACCCAACAATCTCCTTGCCGGGGTCACCAACCTTGGCCTTCTTGGCGGTGTCGGGGTCGCCGGATTCCTCGACGGCAAGCACGGTCTTGCCCTTGCGCTTCCTGCTACGTCGTCCGCCCTTCTTTGCCAGGGCAATGACGTCTTCGTCTTCAGAATCATTTCCCGCGTCGGCATCTTTGCCGGGGTACTTCCTTCCTTCCTCATCTCGGGTGCATCCATCAGCCAGAACGTATGGTTCAACAACATCCGCAACCTTGTTCATGGCCAGCTCTTCATGCAACTTGCGATTGCACACCTTCTGCTAGAACACGCTGATGACGGCGGCGGGATGAACATCGGGGATGCTGTACTACACACGGTTGAATCTTTGTATGTACTTGCGCAAGTATTCGCCATCCCTCTAGGGGATCACATGTAAATCGCTTGCCTGCCCAGGAGCTACGTGGCCGCCTGTGAAGGCACCAACAAACTCGTGGCACAGATCATACCAAGAGGCTATGGAGTCTATCAGCAAATGCATCAACCATGACCTGGCGTTGGGCTTGAGTGCCAATGGGAAATAGTTGGCGAGTACTTTGTCGTCTCGTGCTCCGGCAGCTTGCATCGCAATGGTGTAAACGCTTAGGAACTCGGCCGGATGGGTCTTGCCGTCGTACTTCTTCGGGACCTCCGGTTTGAACATGCGGGTATTGGGCCATTGGAACTGCCGCAGCTCATGGGTGAACGTTGGACAAGTTATTGTGTAGGGCAAGTTGCCAGCATCCCCCGGTGCAGGCTTGTACACAGTAGGCCTAGCATGCCTATCAGACTGATAACGTGCATCCCGACGCCATTTGATGGTGGTCTGGGCATCTTCCTTGAGCCGCTCCCAGAGGACTTGACGTTGGTCACGACGCGTACGTGGGTCTGACGATGCCGTGGACATGTTATCATGGGCGTCAACCCGATGGGCTGGCCGTGGTGGAGGGGAGTGCACCGTGGTTGCGGTGCCTCCAACCCTTCCACTGTCGACACTGGCCGGCTCGGTGGCTCGGCGTCGCGAGGGACTTGCTTCTCGGTGGCCATCCCTCTTGGCATGGCTAATAAGGCTTTGGATGGAAGCCCTCCATCCTTCTTGCTTCTCCAAGGCGGGAGGAAAGTCGAGGAGTAGCTGCGCTCACGACAGTGCTTCTGCCCGCGTGGGTGGCAGCGACTGGCGCGAGGAATTGGAGGAACTCGGACTTCTAACTATGTTAGAAGGAGTCCCATCATGATTCCGCAGCCGCGCGCCCTTTTTGCTAACATCATGGCATGCATGTCGACCCTGCGTGTCTTGAGAGTGACGCTGAGGGATTTTGCCGTGATGATGCCCGGGGTCTTCAACATCGTGGTGCTGTTCGTCGTGCACGAGCTGAGAGGACCGCGGCGCGTGCGTTGGCGGGGTCACCTTCCTGCCCTTAGAGGTCCCAGTGCCACCCGCGGGTAGCGCAACTCCATTCTTGGGCGTGGTGGCACGCAGACCGCCGTCGCCGCTGCGGAGGATGCCGCTCGCCTGGCTTCTCGTATTTGGATGATATGGACGATCTCGACCTCCTCCACCACTGGCATCCGCCACGTCGCCCATCCATGCAGGTGCGGGCTGAGCGGCCCCGGATGGGCCGACCACTGCGAACGTCTTCTTCTTTGACACCATGGCGATGAAGAGACTATTGTACTAGCTAACAAACCAGATTCTCACAACTAATGCCGCCTACCTGGCGCGCCAAAGATGTCGGGGAAAACAAACACCTATGGGGTCACAAGGATCCCTTCTATGTTTGGTGGGGGATTAGCTGCACGAAGAGCAGGTCGAGCCGTTAGCACACATGGGATTTTACCCAGGTTTGGGCCGCAAGATGCGTAATACCCTAGTCCTGATTGTCTGATATATGTGTGTTCTTGAGCTTTTGAACTAGCTAGAATGTGAGCACGGTCCAAAAGTCTGAATCCTCTCTCTGTATGCCTTGGGCCTCCTTTTATACGCAAAGGGGTTGCCACAGCGGCACACAGGAGGCGGCAAGCTACAGTGCACGAGCTTATCGCTTGGCAACGTAGGACAAACGCATTTAAGGCGTTGCCTATGTGTCCTCTTGCTTTATCGGGGATGGCAACAGAAGCCATCCCGTCCTTCGCCGCTCCTCCTTGCTTTGATACGCCTCCAGGTTGACGAGGCATTACGCGCCACGCTGGCTAACTAGCTGCTGTGTTGGCGCAATGGTAAGGCTTCCACGAAGATCTGCATGCCGCCACATAGGCATCTGTTTAGTTGGCATGCCGATCGTCGCACTGGAGTAGTGGTGAGGTGGCGAAACATTGTCGAGCGTGGGTCTGGCCGCGGCCCAACGATCGTCCTCGGCAAGGCTTTCCGGAGGCCTTGGAGTCGTCCTCGGCAAGGGTCTTGCCAGGGGTCTTCGTCTTTTGGTCCCACGTGGATCTATGAGATGCCAATCTTTATGAGGATCTGCATGCTACCAAGCATGCGCTCTCAGATCTTGGTCTTAACATTGTCGATGGTGTCAGAGCTCTCAGCTCCAAGGGTGATGGGCTTTGCTGGTGCTGTGTAGGTCACCCCGGCAAGGGTGTTGCCGGGGGAGGTCCAGCTCGCCCTCTCCTCCTTGCTCTTTGAGTATCTGTCTTGGTAGTCTTTGTGCTTTGTCTTCCTCTGCCTTGCCAAGCCCTGCCGCGGGTGTGGCTGCGATTGCTCGTGCACTAGTAAGGGGTACAGAAGTACCCATACTTTTGTACAATGACATAAGTATTGAATCCTTGCTAGACACACCCTTTTGTGAGATACAAAAATTATGCTATGCTTGCTCTTATGCTTCACTTAAATTTTTAGATCCATGGATTTGCTCTAGTACTTCACTTATATCTTTTTGAGCATGGTGTGCTTTGTTATTCTTGAAGAAATGCTCTCATGCTTCACTTAGATTTACTTGGGAGTTAGTAAATTTTAAAGAAATTATGTCTTGCTTCACTTAGATTATTTTGAGAGAAAGAAAAAAAATCATGCTCATGATCTTCACTTATATTGTTTGAGCTTATCAAAAGCAACACATGAAAATAGTCCCAAAGTGATAGATATCCAAGGAGGATATAATAAAAACTTTCATGAAGATCATTGGACAAAATAAACTTGATTCTTAGTAATGGTTTTGAGATATGACGATATGATATGTGAGTCATGTTGATGAGTAATTGTGCTTTAGTAAGAATATTGATGTTAAGGTTTGTGATTCCCTATGCAAGCATGGAAGTCAATAGTTACGCAATGAAACTTATATCTTACTTATGGTGCATTATGTGATGTTACTTATGCTTAATGCTTGGTTACGAGATTTTTCGCTTTTTGGTTGGTAGCTTCTCAATCTTTTTGCTAGCCTTCATTTTGCACTAAGTATGATCACTACTTGTGCATCCAAAACCCTTTAAACCAGTTTTGCCATACGAGTACACTGTATCTGCCTATATGTGGTATTTTTGTGCCATTCTAAGCAAATTTGCATGTGCCATCTCTAATTTTCAAAATAAAATTCTCTTTTGTGTGCTCTACCGCTCGCGAGGCGTCGAAGGGTGGCCAATATTTTCCATGCTAGATGTGTTATTCTCACGATGAGTGTATTCACTTGTCATTGCACGAGAGTACGACAAAGGTATTAGGGATGCCCAGTCTCGAAATGAAAAATGAATTTACTTTATGTTGTCAAATAATAAATTCCTTGGAAAGTGTTGGTATGGAGGGCAACCGTGGATTCGGCTAGCCATGGAAAATGAAAGTAATGGTGGGAAAATGAATAAACTTTAATTTCTGTTTAGGAACCGCCTATGATGTATCTAGCATGGAAAGTGATGGGATGCTCCAAGTCGTTTTCATTGGTGAGAAAAGTATGCCTCTCAAAAATATTATCTCTCAATTTAAGCTTTGAGCTCTGGCACCTCTACAAATCCCTACTTCCCTCCGCAAAGGGCCTTCCTTTTACTTATGTTTTTTTATTTTGACTTTGAGTCTCCATCTTCTCTTATAAAGCACCAACTAAGGGGCACTATGATCGTATTTGAGCATTGGGTGTAGCTAATATTAGAGTGTGTTTCATGAATGGATCAATGATTGAGCATGATGGGCTAGGGATAACTTGCTTTAGTGTTGATATTTTGAAAGACATGCTTGCTTGTTGGTATGCTTGAGTATTAAAGTCTTCATGTCAAAAGTAGACTATTGCTTTGAATCATATAAAAGTCCATATGTCCATGCTGTAAAGAAAAGAAATATGATGAACATGTTAGGCAACATTCCACATCAAAAATTCTATTTTTATCATTTACCTACTCAAGGACGAGTAGGAATTAAGCTTGGGGAAGCTGATACGTCTCCAACGTATCTATAAGTTTTTATTGTTCCATGCTATTATATTCTCATTCTTGGATGTTTTACAATCATTTTATATCATTTTTCGGTACTAACCTATTGACATAGTGCCCAGTGCCAGTTGCTATTTTCTCCATGTTTTTTACATCATAGGAAATCAATATCAAACGGAGTCCAAACGCAGTGAAACTCCTAGAGGATTTTTTTGTGCCAGAAGACATCCAGTGGGCCAAGGAAGCACCAGGGGAGGGGTGGCTCGAGGGGAGCAGCACCCACCAGGGCGTGCCCTGGTGGGTTGTGCCCACCTCGGGTTGAGGGAGTCCTGGATTAAGGGGTCCTTGAGTGTCTGGCCTATTGACATGGGCCAAACTGATGGGCTGTGAAGATACAAGACCGAAGACTCTCACCTGTGTCCGGATGGGAGTCTGCTTGGCGTGGAAGGCAAGCTTGGCACCCGAATATGAAGATTCCTTTCTCTGTAACCGACTTTGTACAACCCTAGTCCCCTCCGGTGTCTATATAAACCGGAGGGCTTAGTCCGTAGAGGCAATCATAATCATATAGGCTAGACTCCTAGGGTTTTAGCCATTATGATCTCGTGGTAGATCAACTCTTGTAATACTCATATTCATTAAGATCAATCAAGCAGGAAGTAGGGTATTACCTCCATAGGGAGGGCCTGAACCTGGGTAAACATCATGTCCCCCGCCTCCTGTTACCATCAACCTTAGACGCATAGTTCGGAACCCCCTACGCGAGATCCGCCGGTTTTGACACCGACACGGGTGCCCCCTGAACCACCTCTTTGCTCTGTAAATACCCCAATTTTCTAGAACCCCTAGGGGAGTCGACGAAAATCAATTCTAGCCGCAGCAGAGTCCAGAACCACTAGATCCAATCTAGACACCATCACGGAGGGGTTCACCACTTCCATTGGTGCCTCTCCGATGATGTGTGAGTAGTTCTTTGTAGACCTATGGGTCCGTAGTTAGTAGCTAGATGGCTTCCCCTCTCTCTCTCTTGATTATCAATACAATGGTCTCTTGGAGATCCATATGATGTAAGTCTTTTCGTGGTGTGTTTGTTGGGATCCGATGAACTTTGAGTTTATGATCATATCTATGTTTTTATCCATGAAAGTTTTTTGAGTCTTCTTTGATTTCTTATATGCATGATTGCTTATAGCCTCGTATTTCTTCTCCGATATTTGGGTTTTGTTTGGCCAACTTGATCTATTTATCTTGCAATGGGAAGAGGTGCTCTGTAGTGGGTTCGATCTTACGGTGCTTGATCCCAGTGACAGAAGGGGAACCAACACGTATGTATCATTGCTACTAAGGATAACAAGATGGGATCTATATCTTCGCAATAGATAAATGGATCTCGTCTACATCATGTCATCGTTCTTATTGCATTATTCCGTTTTTCATGAACTTAATACACTACATGCATGTTGGATAGCGGTGGATGTGTGGAGTAATAGTAGTAGATGCACGCATGAGTTGGTCTACTAATCTTGGACGTGATGCCTATATAATGATCATTGCCTGGATATCGTCATGATTATATGAAGTTCTATCAATTGCCCAACAGTAATTGTTTTCCCATCATTTGCTATTTTTCTCGAGAGAAGCCACTAGTGGAACCTACGGCCCCCGTGTCTCTTTTCATCATATTTGCCTTGGCGATCTATTTTCCTTTGCATATATTTTTAGATCTATTAAACCAAAAATATAAAAATACCTTGTTGCAATTTATTTGTTCCGCGATCTATTTATCCTATCTACCACTTTTACCTCACATTATTTGCCTATCTTGAGGCGCCGTACCCGAAAGGGATTGACAACCCCTTTAACACGCCGGGTTGCGAGTATTTGTTATTTGTGTGCAGGTGATGTTTACGTGGTGTGAGGAGGTTCTCCTATTGGTTCGATAACCTTGGTCTCATCACTGAGGGAAATACCTACCGTCGCTATACTGCATCATCACTTCCTCTTTGGGGAAATACCGACGTAGTTCTAGCAGACATCAGGGTCCATAGTTAGTAGCAGGATGGCTTCCTCTCTCTCTCTCTCTATTGATTCTCAATACAATGGTCTCTTGGAGATCCACATGATGTAAGTCTTTCTGCATTGTGGTTGGGATCCGATGAACTTTGAGCTTATGATCAGATCTATGTTTTTATCCATGAAAGTTATTCGAGTCTTCTCTTATCTCTTATATGCATGATTGATTATAACCTCGTATATCTTCTCTGATATTTGGTTTTGTTGGGCCAACTTAATCTGTTTATCTTGCAATGGGAAGAGGTGCTTTGTGATGGTTTCGATCTTATGGTGCTTGATCCCAGTGACAGAAGGGCAAACGACACATATGTATCGTTGATATTAAGGATAACAAGATGGGGTCTATTTCTACATAAATAGATCTTCTCTACATCATGTGATCTTTCTTATTGCATTAATCCATTTTTCCATGAACTTAATACACTAGATGCATGCTGGATAGCGGTCGATGTGTGGAGTAATAGTAGTAGATGCAAGCAGGAGTCGGTCTACTAATCTTGGACATGATGCCTATATAATAATCATTGCCTAGATATCGTCATGATTATTTGAAGTTCTATCAATTGCCCAACAGTAATTGTTTTCCCACCATTTGCTATTTTTCTCGAGAGAAGCCACTAGTGAAACCTATGGCCCCCGATTCTCTTTCCATCATATTTGCCCTTGTGATCTATTTTTCTTTGCTTTTATTTTCAGATATACTAAACAAATACAAAAATACCTTGCTGCACTTTATTTATTTTGTGATCTATTTATCCTATCTATCACAACTTTATCACGTATCCTCGCCAATTTGAGGCATCATTACCCGAAAGGGATTGACAACCCCTTTAACACGCCGGGTTGCAAGTATTTGTTATTTATGTGCAGGGGCTGTTTACGTTGTGTTGATTGGTTCTCCTACCGGTTCAATAACCTTGGTCTCATCACTGAGGGAAATACCTACCGTCGCTGTGATGCATCATCCCTTCCTCTTTGGGGAAATATCGACATAGTTCAAGCAGGCATCTAAAGGAATTTCAGGCGCCGTTGCCAGGGAGGATCTTCAACATCAACTAGGTTCCTAATCACAAATCTCATCTCCTCGCAATTTCCATTAATTTCCATTTGCCCCTCGTTTTCCTCTCCCCCAGTTCACAAAAAATTGCTGTTTTATTTGCCCTCTTTTTCGTTCGCCGTTTTCTTGTCAGATCTGTTTTTGAGTGTAATCTTGTTGTGAAGTCATCATGACTCAAGAGAACACCAAGTTGTGTGCTTTCTCAAAGACCAACAACAATGATTTTATTAGCACCTCGATTGCTCCTCCCGCCACTAGTGCGTAGTCTTGTGATATTAATACTATTTTGCTGAATCTTGTTATGAAAGATCAATTTGCCAGTGCTCCTAATGAGGATGTCGTGTCCCATCTTAACACATTCATGGAATTATGCGATATGCAAAAGAAAAAAGATGTGGACAATGATATTGCGAAATTGAAATTGTTTCCATTTTCTTTGCAAGATCGCGCAAAAATTTGGTTTTCTTCTTTGCCTCACAATAGTATCGATTCTTGGAACAAGTGCAAGGATGCTTTTATTACCAAGTATTTTCCGCCCGCAAAAATCATTTCCCTTAGAACCCAGATCATGAATTTCAAGCAACTTGAACATGATCATGTTGCACAATCTTGGGAAAGGATGAAATTGATGCTAAGGAATTGCCCAACTCATGGGTTAAATCTTTGGATGATCATACAAAAATTTTATGCGGGTTTGAATTTTGTTTCTCGTAATCTTTTGGATTCCGCCGCGGGGGGTACTTTTATGGAAATTACTTTGGGTGAAGCTACTAAATTGCTAGATAATATTATGGCCAATTACTCATAATGGCATACCGAAAGAGCTCCTACTAGTAAAAAGGTCAATTCGGTAGAAGAAATAAATTCCTTGAGTGAAAAAGTTGATGCTCTTCTGAAGTAGGTTGCTAATAAAAGTGCTCCTATTGATTTTAATGATGTGCCTTTGTCTACTTTGATTGGGCAAAATAGTGATGCCATAGATGTGAATTTTATCTCGCGAAACAATTTCAATAACAATGCTTATAGAGGTAATTTTAATCCTAAGACTTTTCCTAGTAATTCCTCTAATAATTATGGTAATTCCTATGGTAATCCTCCTTATAATAATAATAGAAACACCTCTGATCTTGAGAACAATATTAAAGAATTTATCAACACTCAAAAAGTTCTCAATGCTTCGATAGAAGAAAAGTTGAATAAAGTTGATGATATGTCTACAAGTATTGATATAATTTCTCATGATGTAGAAACTCTCAAGATGAAATTTTTTGTGCCTAAAGTTGAAGAATCAATTAAAGATCTTTATGTTTCTATGGATGAAAGTACGAAAAGAACCGCTATGCTTAGAGCCAAAAGAGAATTTTTGGAAAGAGCGTTTTCTAGTGATTACTTTCATAAAAGTGATGAAGATCTTAAAATGATTCGTGTTTCTTCTATTGATTCTTTGTTTAGTAAAATTAAGATTGATGAAAAAGGGACTAGAGAAGAGTCAACTTTAGCTAGAAGGCGTCCCTATGATTTGGAGGGTGAAAATCTTGTTGAAAAAATTGATAAAAGTGGGTTTGAAGAGGTCAAGACTTTAACTTGTGATGTGCCCACTATTTTGTATTACAAAGACTTTAATTATGATAGTTGCTCTTTGGTTGGTTGTATTTCTTTTATGTAATCCATGATAAATTCACCCCATGCTTATGAACAAAATAAAGCTTTTACTAAACATATCGTTAATGCTATGATGAAAGCTTTTGAAGAAAAATTGGAATTAGAACTTTCAATTCCTAGAAAATTACATCATGCTTGGGAACTCACCATCAAAGTGAAGATTAAAAATTATGACTGCTTTGCTTTATGTGACTTGGGTGCTAGTGTTTCTATGATTCCGAAATCTTTATGTGATGTGCTTGGTCTTACCGATATTGAAGAATGCTCTTTAGATTTGCACTTGTCGGATTCTACTATTAAAAATCCTATGGGAAGAATTAATGATGTTATTATACTTGCAAATAGGAATTATGTGCCCATAGATTTTATTGTAATTGAATTGATTGCAATCCGTCTTGTCCAATTATACTTGGTAGACCGTTTTAACGCACTATTGTGCCGTGATTGATATGAAAGAAGGCAATATTAAATTTCAATTTCCACTAAGGAAGGGTATGGAACACTTCCCTAGAACAAGAATTAAGCCACCATATGAATCAATCATGAGGGCATCATATGGATCTAGAACTAAGGATCACAAAACTTAGACCCTACGCGTTATGCCTAGCTAGGGGCGTAAAAGGATAGCGCTCGTTGGGAGGCAACTCAACTTGTATCTTTTTGCTTTTTGGTTTTCTTGTTGTTTTCAATAAAATACACAATTATGCCTCTGGTTAGATGTGTTTTTGTGGTTTAAATTAGTGTTTGTGCCAAGCAAGGCCTTTGGGATGATTTGGGTGAGAGTTGATTTGATCTTACTGAAAAACAGAAACTTTTCCGCTAACAAAATTATTTTTCATTTTTGAAAGAAGAGTGATTTTGAGTTTATTCTTTTTGTAGAATATTAATAAACAAATTATTCATGTCGTCTTAGAATTTTTAGAGTTATAGAAGTATTCGAAGTAGTCAGATTGCTACAGTCTGTTTTGTTTTTGACATATTTTGTTTTCTTTGCGTTGTGTGCTTCTTTTGATGATTCTATGGTTTTCTTTGAAGATTTTTTGCCATAGAAAAGTTGGAATACAGTAGATATAATGCAAAAACTAAAATATGAATGGGTTTGCAACAGTACTTGTAGTAGTGGTTTGCTTTCTTATACTAACGGATCTCACAAAGGTTTTGTTGAGCTTTGTGTGAATTAAGTTGTCAAGTTTTGGGTGATCTTACGATGGATGAAGGAATAAGGATTAGCAAAAGGTTAAGCTTGGGGATGCCCGAGGCACCAGAAGATAATATTCAAGAAGTAGCAAGCAACTAAGCTTGGGGATGCCCTCGAGTGGCATCCCCTCTTTCTTCTAACAACCATCGGTGTTTTTACTTGGAACTATATTTTTATTCGTCACATATTATAAGTTTTGCTTGGAGTGTCTTGTATGACATGAGTCTTTGCTTATTTTGCTTGGTGTTTTAAGTCCTGAATCCTTGTTGGAAACACCTTTTTGAGAGATCCAAAAATAATGCTATGCTTTCTCCTATGCTTCACTTAAACTTTAGAGCTGGAATTGCTCTAGTGCTTCACTTATAACTTTTCTAGCACGGTGTACTTTGTTATTTTTGAAGAAATGCTCTCATGCTTCACTTAGATTTATTTGGGAGTTAGTATTTTTTTTAGAAATCCTCTCTTGCTTCACTTAGATTATTTTTGAGAGAAAGAAATATCATGCTCATGTTCTTCACTTATATTTGTTTGAGCTTATCAAAAGCAACGTATGAAAATTGTCCCAAAGTGATAGATATCCAAGGAGGATATGATAAAAAGTTTCATGAAGATCATTGGACAAATTAAACTTGGTTCTTAGTAATGGTTTTGAGATATGACGATATGATATGTGAGTCATGTTGATGAGTAATTGTGCTTTAGTAAGAATATTGATGTTAAGGTTTGTGATTCCCTATGCA
Organism: Triticum dicoccoides; assembly: GCF_002162155.2. Lineage (NCBI taxonomy): Eukaryota > Viridiplantae > Streptophyta > Magnoliopsida > Poales > Poaceae > Triticum > Triticum dicoccoides. Next base: position 337,403,896 of record NC_041389.1, on the reverse strand, counting down.
AGCACAAAAATCAATAGTTATTCAATGAAATTTATATCCTACTTGTGGTGCATTATTCAGTGTTACTTATGCTTAATGCTTGGGTACGAGATTTGTTTTTCTTGGTTGGTCGCTTCTCAATCTTTTTGCTAGCCTTCATTTTGCACTAAGTATGATCACTACTTGTGCATCCAAAACCCTTTAAACCAGTTTTGCCATACGAGTACACTATATCTACCTATATGTGGTATTTTTGTGCCGTTCTAAGCAAATATGCATGTGCCAGCTCTAATTTTCAAAATATTTTTTTCTTTTATGTGCTCGTACCGCTCGCGAGGCGGTGAGGGGTGTCCAATATTTTCCATGCTAGATGTGTTATTCTCACGATGAGTGTTTATTCACTTGTCATTGCACGAGAGTACGACAAAGGTATTAGGGATGCCCAATCTCGAAATGAAAAATGAATTTATTTTATGTTGACAAATAATAAATTCTTTGGAAAGTGTTGGTATGGAGGGCACCCGTGGATACGGTTAGCCATGGAAAGTGAAAGTAATGGTGGAAAAAGGAACAAACTTTATTTTCTGTTTGGGAACCGCCTATCATGTATCTACCATGGAAAGACTTGGGAGCTCTAAGTCGTTATCGTTGGTGCAAAAAGTATGACTCCCAAAATGTTTTTATCTCTCAATTTTTGCTTTGAGCTCTGGCACCTATAGAAATCCCCACTTCCCTCTACGAAGGGCCTTTCTTTTACTTTATGCAATTTTTATTTTGAATTTGAGTCTCCATCTTCTCTTATAAAGCACCAACTAAGGGGCACTATGATTTTATTTGAGCATTGGGTGTAGCTATATTCGAGTGTGTTTCATGAATGGATCAATGGTTGAGCATAATGGGCTAGGGATAACTTGCTTTAGTGTTGATATTTTGAAAGACATGGTTGATTGTTGGTATGCTTGAGTATTAAAGTATTCATGTCAAAACTAGACTACTGATTTGAACCATATAAAAGTCCAACTGTCCATGCTACAAAGAAAAGAAATGTGATGAACATGTTAGGCAGCATTCCACATCAAAAATTCTGTTTTTATCATTTACCTACTCGAGGACGAGCAAGAATTAAGCTTGGGGATGCTGATACGTCTCCAAGTATCTATAATTTTTTATCGTTCCATGCTATTATATTATCATTCTTGGATGTTTTTACAATCATTTTATAGTCATTTTATATCATTTTTTGGTACTAACCTATTGACATAGTGCCTAGTGCCAGTTGTTGTCTTCTGCTTGTTTTTTTACATCACAGGAAATCAATACCAAACGGAGTCCAAACGCAGCGAAACTTTTTGTGGATTTTTTTGGACCAGAAGACATCCAGTGGGCCAAGAAAGTATGCGAGGGAACCTCTGAGGGGAGCACAACCCACCAGCGCGTGCCTGGGGGCCCAGGCGCGCCCTCCCGCACTGCCTCTTTGCTCTATAAATACCCCAATATTCCAGAAACCCTAGGGGAGTCGACAAACATCAATTCCAGCCACCGCAAGTTCCAGAAACACCAGATCCAATCTAGACATCATCTTGGAGGGATTCATCATGTTCATTGGTGCCTCTCTGATGATGCATGAGTAGTTCTTTGTAGACCTACGGGTCCGTAGTTAGTAGCTATATGGCTTCCTCTCTCTCTTGATTCTCAATACAATGGTCTCTTGGAGATCCATATGATGTAAGTCTTTTTGCGGTGTGTTTGTTGGGATCCGATGAACTTTGAGTTTATGATCAGATCTATGTTTTTAACCATGAAAGTTATTTGAGTCTTCTTTGATCTCTTATATGCATGATTGATTAAAGCCTCGTATTTCTTCTCCGATATTTGGTTTTTTTGGCCAACTTGATCTATTTATCTTGCAATGGGAAGAGGTGCTTTGTGATGGGTTCGATCTTATGGTGCTTGATCCCAGTGACAGAAGGGGAAACGACACGTATGTATCGTTGCTATTAAGGATAACAAGATGGGGTCTATTTCTACATAAATAGATCTTGTCTACATCATGTCATCGTTCTTATTGCATTACCCCATTTTTCCATGAACTTAATACACTAGATGCATGCTAGATATCAGTCGATGTGTGGAGTAATAGTAGTAGATGCAGGCAGGAGTCGGTCTAGTAATCTTGGACGTGATGCCTATATAATGATCATTGCCTGGATATTGTCATGATTATTTGAAGTTCTATCAATTGCCCAATAGTAACTGTTTTCCCATCATTTGCTATTTTTCTCGAGAGAAGCCACTAGTGAAACCTACGGCCCCCGGGTCTCTTTCCATCATATTTGCCTTTGCGATCTATTTTTCTTTGCTTTTATTTTCAGATCTACTAAACCAAAAATACAAAAAATATTTTGCTGAACTTTATCTATTTTCCTTTGCATATATTTTCAGATCTATTAAACCAAAAATATAAAAATACCTTGCTGCAATTTATTTGTTCCGCGATCTATTTGTCCTATCTACAACTTTTACCTCACGTTATTTGCCTATCTTGAGGCGCCGTACCCGAAAGGGATTGACAACCCCTTTAACACGTCGGGTTGCGAGTATTTGTTATTTGTGTGCAGGGACTGTTTATGTTGTGTTGCTTGGTTCTCCTACTGGTTCGATAACCTTGGTCTAATCATTGAGGGAAATACCTACCTTCGATGTGCTACATCATCCCTTCATCTTTGGGGAAATACCGACGTAGTTCAAGCATGCATCACTAGCTAATCCTTATGCAGGACATCAAACCGAACATCCTGATATGTACATGATATATGTGGATGAAATTTGTGGGTTATTTAAGCTTGCAGGTTTACCCGGAGATGAAGCTATGAAGAAGGGTTTGCCATTTATCTTTGAAGGGAAAATCATTGGCATGGTATAGGTTATGCGATGATATTGGATCTTGGATTTGGAATCGATTGAATTGGAATTTCACCAAAAGAATATCCCATGCATCTAGTTCATCATGATCGGAATTACATATATAATTTTTGGCGTTGTGAAGGAGAAAGTATTGCTCTAGCTTGTGGGAGGCTTAATTCAATGTTATATTCATGCCCCAATCATGAGCTCTCAAGAGAAATTATTATTCAGAATTTTTATGCTCGACTTTCTCGTGACGATCAATCCATGCTTGATACTTCTTGTACTGGTTACTTTATGAAGAAGATTATTGAATTCAGGTGAGATATTTTAGAAAGAATTAAATGCAACACTGAAGATTGGGAACTCAATGAAGGCAAAGTGTCAGGTATTAAGCTTAAGTATGATGGTGTTAAATCTTTTATGAATACCGATTCTTTTCAAAAGTTTAGCTCTAAATATGGACTTGAATCTGAGGTAGTAGCCTCCTTTTGTGAATCATTTTCTATTCATGTTGATCTCCATATGGAGAAGTGGTTTAAATACACCCACCTATTAAATAAGAAATTAAAGAACCGGTAATAGCTAAAGATGAAACTATTATTTATAATGTTGATCCAGCTGTTCCTACTATTTATATTGAAAACCACCTTTCCCTGTTAGGATAAAGGAACATGCTAAAGTTTCAACCGTGGTCAATAAAAGTTATATAAGAGCACCTAAACCTACTGAACAAATCAAGGTAGAACCTAGTGTTGCTTTGGTTAAAGATCTCTTGGAAGAAAATATTGATGGGCATGTTATTTACTTCTGTGATGAAGCTGCTAGAATTGCCAAACCCGATGAAAAATATAAACATAGACCTATTGTTGGCATGCCTGTTGTCTCAGTCAAAATAGGAGATCAATGTTATCATGGTTTATGTGATTTAGGTGCTAGCGTGAGTGCTATTCCTTTTACCTTATATCAACAAATTATGAATGATATAGCACCCGCTGAAATAGAAGACATAGATGTTACTATTAAACATGCTAATAGAGACACCATCACACCACTTGGGTTTGTTAGAGATGCTAAAGTCTTGTGTGGGAAAATAAAATATCCTACTGATTTTCTTGTTCTTGGTTCCCCACAAGATGACTTTTGTCCCATTATCTTTGGTAGACCTTTCTTGAACACCGTTAATGCTAAAATAGATTGTGCGAAACAAACCGTCGATGTAAGTTTTGGTGATGAGTCTCATGAGTTTAATTTTTCTAAGTTTAGTAGAAAGCATCATAAGAAAAAATTGCCTAGTAAAGATGAAATTATTGGTCTTGCTTCTATTGTCGTGCCTCCAACTGATCCACTAGAACAATATTAGCTAGACCATGAAAATGATATGCGTATGCATGAAAGAAATGAGATAGATAAAATTTTCTTTGAATAATAACCTCTGCTTAAACACAATTTGCCTATTGAAACTCTAGGAGGTCCTCCTCCACCTAAAGGTGATCCCGTGTTTGAATTAAAACAATTATCAGAAACTTTGAAATATGCTTATCTTGATGAGAAAAAGATATATCCTGTTATTGTTAGTGCTAATCGTTTAGAACATGAAGAAGAAAGATTATTGAAGGTTATGAAGAAGCACCAAGCTACTATTGGATATACTCTTGATGATCTTAAGGGCATTAGTCCCACTCTCTGTCAGCACAAGATTAACATGAAACTGATGCTAAACCTGTTGTTGATCACCAAAGACGTTTAAATCCTAAAATAAAAGATGGAAAAAACTGAAATATTGAAGCTTCTGGAAGCAGGTATAATCTATCCCATAGCTGATAGTATATGGGTAAGTCCCGTTCATTGTGTCCCTAAGAAGGGAGGTATTACTATTGTTCCTAATGATAAAAATGAACTTATTCCACAAAGAATTGTCACTAGTTATAGAATGGAAATTGATTTTAGAAAATTAAATAAAGCTACTAGAAAAGATCATTACCCTCTACCTTTTATTGATCAAATGCTAGAAAGGCTATCTAAGCACACACACTTTTGTTTCCTAGACGGTTATTCTGGTTTTCTCAAATACCTGTTTCACAACCTGATCAAGATAAAACCACCTTTACTTGTCCTTTTGGAACTTATGCTTATAGACATATGCCTTTTGGTTTATGTAATGCACCTGCTACCTTTCAAAGACATATGACTGCTATATTCTCTGACTTTTGTGATATTTTGATACGTCTCCAACGTATCTATAATTTATGATTGTTCCATGCTACTATATTATCTGTTTGGATGTTTTATATGCATTAATATGCTATTTTATATTAATTTTGGGACTAACCTATTAACCTAGAGCCCAGTGCCAGTTTCTGTTTTTTTTCTTATTTTTGAGCCTCAGAGAAAAGGAATACCAAACGGAGTCCAAATGGAATAAAACCTTCATGATGATTTTTCTTGGACCAGAAGACACCCAGGAGACTTGGAGTGCAAATCAGAAGAGCTACGAGGCGGCGACAAGGGGGGAGGGTGCAACCAGAGGGTAGGGCGCGCCCCCTACCTTGTGGGCCCCTTAGTGACCCCCTGACCTAGATCTTCCTCCTATATATTCACATATATTCCCAAACCACCAGAGGCATCCACGAAAACACTTTTCCACCGCCGCAACCTTCCGTTCCCGTGAGATCCCATCTAGTGGCCTTTTTCGGCATCCTGCTGGAGGGGGATTCAATCATGGAGGGCTTCTACATCAACTCTTTTTCCCTTCCGATGAAGCGTGAGTAGTTTACCACAGACCTACGGGTCCATAGCTAGTAGCTAGATGGCTTCTTCTCTCTCTTTGATTCTCAATACCATGTTCTCCTCGATGTTCTTGGAGATCTATCCGATGTAATCTTCTTTTGTGGTGTGTTTGTCGAGATCGGATGAATTGTGGATTTATGATCTGTTTACCTATGAATATGATTTGAATCTTCTCTGAATTCTTATATGCATGATTTGATATCTTTGTAATTCTCTTCGAACTATCGATTTAGTTTGGCAAACTAGATTGGTTTTCCTTGCAGTGGGAGAAGTGATTAGCTTTGGGTTCAATCTTGTGGTGTCCTTTCCCATTGACAGTAGGGGTAGCAAGGCACGTATTGTATTGTTGCCATCAAGGATAAAAAGATGGGGTTTACATCATATTGCTTGAGTTTATTCCTCTACATCATGTCACCTTACTTAAAGTGTTACTCTGTTCTTCATGAACTTAATACTCTAGATCCAGGCAGGAGTTGGTCGATGTGTGGAGTAATAGTAGTAGATGCAGGTAGGAGTCGGTCTAATTGACACAAACGTGGTGCCTATATTTCATAATCATTGCCTTGGATATCATCATAACTTTGCGCTTTTCTACCAATTGCTCGACAGTAATTTGTTCACCCATCGTATTATTTGCCTTCATGAGAGAAGCCTCTAGTGAAACATATGGCCCTCGTGTCTATTTTCCATCATAGTAGTTTCCGATCTACTATTTTCCACCATATTAGTTTCTGATCTACTATTTTGCAATCTTTTAATTTCAGATCTATAAACCAAAAAACCCAAAAATATTTTACCTTTTGTTTATCTATCTCTATCAGATCTCACTTTTGCAAGTGACCATGAAGGGATTGACAAGCCCTTTATCGCGTTGGGTGCAAGTTGTTTAATTGTTTGTGCAGGTATTGGTGGCTTGTGTGTTGTCTCCTACTGGATTGATACCTTGGTTCTCCAACTAAGGGAAATACTTATCTCTACTTTGTTGCATCACCCTTTCCTCTTCAAGGGAAAAACCAACGCAAGCTCAAGAAGTGGCATGTTTGCTTGTGATGAATTCAGATCTTACATTGTTCTAAAGTGATTGTTCACACTGATCATGCTGCTATAAAATATCTTATGAAAAAGAAATATGCTAAACCTAGACTCATTAGGTGGGTTCTCTTGCTACAAGAATTTGACTTACATATCACTGATAGAAAGGGATCTGAGAACCCCGTAGCTGATAACTTGTCTAGGTTAGAAAATATTCTTGATGACCCACAACCCATTAATGATAGTTTGAGTGATGAACAATTAGCTGCAATAAATGTTTCTCATAACACCCCATGGTTAGTACGCTTGAAGTATTATTGTTTTTACTAGGAAACATGCCCGTGCGTTGCTACGGGGTGGAGGGGCAGTGGTTGGAGATAGAGTGGGGCGCCCCCACGACTTCCATGATGTCTACTACACAACCTTCTTCTTGTAGACGTTGTTGGGCCTCCAAGTGCAGAGGTTTGTAGGACAGTAGCAAATTTCCCTCAAGTGGATGACCTAAGGTTTATCAATCCGTAGGAGGCGTAGGATGAATATGGTCTCTCTCAAAAAACCTTGCAACCAAATAACAAAGAGTCTCTTGTGTCCCCAACACACCCAATACAATGGTAAATTGTATAGGTGCACTAGTTCGGCGAAGAGATGGTGATACAAGTGCAATATGGATGGTAGATAAAGGTATTTGTAATCTGAAATTATAAAAACAGAAAGGTAGCAAGCGATAAAAGTGAGCGTAAATGGTATTGCAATGCTAGGAAACAAGGCCTAGGGTTCATACTTTCACTAGTGCAAGTTCTCTCAACAATAATAACATAATTGGATCATATAACTATCCCTCAACATGCAACAAAGAGTCACTCCAAAGACACTAATAGCGGAGAACAAACAAAGAGATTATGGTAGGGTACAAAACCACCTCAAAGCTATCCTTTTTGATCTATCTATTCAAGAGTCCGTAGTAAAATAACATGAAGCTATTCTTTCCGTTCAATCTATCATAGAGTTCATACTAGAATAACACCTTAAGACACAAATCAACCAAAACCCTAATGTCACCTAGATACTCCATTGTGACCTCAAGTATCCGTGGGCGTGATTATACAATATGCATCACACAATCTCAGATTCATCTATTCAACCAACACAAAGTACTTCAAAGAGTGCCCCAAAGTTTCTACCGGAGAGTCAAGACGAAAACGTGTACCAACCCCTATGCATAAGTTCATTGAACCCGCAAGTTGATCACCAAAACATACATCAAGTAGATCACGTGAATATCCCATTGTCACCACAGATAAGCACAGCAAGACATACATCAAGTGTTCTCAAATCCTTAAAGACTCAATCCGATAAGATAACTTCAAAGGGAAAACTCAATCCATTACAAGAGAGTAGAGGGGGAGAAACATCATAAGATCCAACTATAATAACAAAGCTCGCGATACATCAAGATCGTGCCAAATCAAGAACACGAGAGGGAGAGAGAGATCAAACACATAGCTACTGGTACATACCCTCAGCCCCGAGGGTCAACTACTCCCTCCTCATCATGGAGATCGCCGGGATGATGAAGATGGCCACCAGTGAGGGATCCCCCCCTCCGGCAGGGTGCCGGAACAGGGTCCCGATTGGTTTTTGGTGGCTACAGAGGCTTGTGGCGGCGGAACTCCCGATTTATCTACGTTGTCGATGTTTTTAGGGTATATGGGATTATATAGGTGAAATAATTCGGTCGGGGGGTGCTCGAGGGGCCCAGGAGACAGGGGCGCGCCCAGTAGGGGGGGGGCTCCTATCTCCTGGCCTCCTCGAGGCTCTTCTGACGTGAACTCCAAGTCTCCCGGATTATATTCTTCCCAAAAATCACGCTCCAGAAGGTTTTCATTCCGTTTGGACTCCGTTTGATATTCCTTTTCTTCGAAATACCGAAACATGCAATAAAACAACAATATGGGCTGGGCCTCCGGTTAATAGGTTAGTCCCAAAAGTAATATAAAAGTGTATAATAAAGCCCGTAATCATTCAAAATTGATAATAAAATAGCATGAATGCTTCATAAATTATAGATACGTTGGAGAAGTATCATTCCACAGTGTGCAGTTTTCACGACTTTGAAGCACATTTTTCAAGAGTCAATTACTAATTCAAATATTTTTAAAGTCAGAGCACATATGAAGTTTTTTGCCCGACTTCAAGATGACATTATAGATTAGACTATCAATATATAGTGACATTGCATATCTAAAAAATCCATACACGCAACATTTATGTTGAGTTACTGATATCACACAATAAAAATGTTGTGTACTTTGCCTAGCGCCCAAACCATGGTGTGTGTGTGCTAACCACGAAGTCCTTCTTGTATAGATGTACTAACTTCCTGTTCTGTCGCGATATATGCAGGATTCTTCATAGCAATTGAATCTTTGCTTAGTGTGTTGAGCCTCAATTCGCAACTAGCTGTAAATTGCTTTATTCTAACTTTTTTCCTGGTTGCATATTTGCGTATTTCTCCCGTTTTCATGCACACTTTCTTATATTCTGTGTTGGCTCCATGTTTGCATATATATTCTAACATTTTTTGCAATTGGGTCGAATCCGTTATTCTTTTGCTAAGTCGATAGGCTTTAAATGTTTTTTCAGTTTTCTTTATTGGTCATTAGTACATACCGCTCTTTATCATTTTTCCTTCTTTGTTCCTTGGCATCCATGAGATTACCATCCAAATTTCTTGCATGCATGAGAGTTTTGTATACTATATGAACATATTGTTGATTAAAAAGCTGATATAAATTTGCATCATAAATAGAGCATATGTAGCTACTTATAAATAAATTTAATTACGCAAGAGATAAGCATGAGAATATATGTGTTGTTTTCATGTTGAGGATCATCTTTTTCCTTCAAGCAATTTAGAAAGCAGAAAAATGATAACACAAGATGCAATCCAACTTATAAAAGAAAAAAAGTTGAACCAAACCCGGCAACTGTGTGCATGTAAATTCGCATAAGCAAACAAATGCATGCACGGAGAGAAAAGCTCAGGAGGGACGCGTGCATGCATATCAGCTGTAGACGACAATGATTCCATCAACTGTATCACGCCCGTGACGTGTATCGTTTGGCCACACGCGCTGCTGTCTATTCCTCCAACCTTATCTTCTCAGCTCCTCCCTAATCATCCCCTATCTCTCCCCAATGCCTTCTTCTCACTCACTCCCCGCAGCCCAAATCTCTCGAGCCTCCCGAGCACCTCCTCCTTCCTCCACATGCTCAGCACCTGATCCACCACCTCCCCCGCGCCCTCGCGCACACCGCACCACCGAGAACTCCGACGTATCCTAGATCCTCTCCTTTCTTATTCTTCCTAGCCCCCACGCACGCCGAACCACCGGAACTCCACTGCCTCCTAGATCCTCTCTCCTCTCTCCTTCTTCCTCTCTTCCTCCCAATTCTTTTTTTTCACTTGGCCATGAGCAGGAGAACGGACGCAGGGAGCCCTGCCGCATTGCCGCCGTGCCACTGCCACTACCACCATGGAAGTCGTCGCACCGCCGCCACCACCCTCTGCCTCACCTCCATGCAGGAGCACAACTATGACAACATCATTGACCGTACCAGGCCGTCCCTCGTCTCGCTTGCGTGGGACGCACTGCGGGCGGGAGTGGCAAGGCCGCTCACCGAAAGCATCTGATGTGCGGCCGAGACGTTAGTGCTTTATTATTACAAGGACTGCAAGTTAATTTCTTATAAACCGAGGGACTTTTATGCAAAATCGCTAGCAACAACGTACGACCAGAAACCCAATTTTCTTTATTATTAGGTAAAGATGTCAATATTAAACTTTTGTTTTGAATCTTATGGATCTGACATTCATGCTACAATAAATAAAATTACATGGATAAATATGTTAGGTAGCATTCCACACCAAAATTCTATTCTTTTATCATTTACCTACTCGAGGACGAGCATGAATTAAGCTTGGGGATGCTTGCACGTCTCCAATGTATCTATAGTTTTTGGTTGTTCCATGCTATTATATTATCTGTTTTGGATGTTTTATATGCATTAATATGCTATTTTATTGGGACTAACCTATTAACCTAGAGCCCAGTGACAATTCCTATTTTTTTCCTTGTTTTTGAGTTTCGCGGAAAAGGAATACCAAACGGAGTCCAAACGGAATAAAACCTTCGCGATGATTTTTCTTGGACCAGAAGACAACCAGGAGATTTGGTGATGAAGTCGGAGGAGCCACGAGGCGGCCACAAGGACATAGGGTGCGCCCAGGGGGATAGGGTGCGCCCCCCACCCTTGTGGGCCCTCCGTGACCCTCCTAACCTAATTCTTTCGCCTATATATTCCCATATATCCCCAAACCACCAGAAGCATCGCCACCGCAACCTTCTGTACCCATGAGATCCCATCTAGGTACCTTTTCCAGTGCCCTGCTGGAAGGGGATTCGATCATAGAGGGCTTCTACATCAACTTTATTGCCCTTCCGATGAAGCGTGAGTAGTTTACCACAGACCTACGAGTCCATAGCTAGTAGCTAGATGGCTTCTTCTCTCTCTTTGATTCTCAATACCATGTTCTCCTCGATGTTCTTAGAGATCTATTCGATGTAATATTTTTTTGTGGTGTGTTTGCCGAGATCCGATGAATTGTCGATTTATGATCAACTTATCTATGAATGTTATTTGAATCTTCTCTGAATTCTTATATGCATGATTTGATATATTTGTAATTTTCTTCGAACTATCGGTTTGGTTTGGCCAACTAGATTGGTTTTCTTGCAATGGGAGAAGTGCTTAGCTTTGGGTTCAATCTTGCGGTGTCCTTTCCCAATGATAGTAGGGGCAGCAAGGCACGTATTGTATTGTTGCCATTGAGGCTAAAAAGATGAGGTTTACATCATATTGCTTGAGTTTATTCCTCTACATCATGTCATCTTACTTAAAGCGTTACTCTATTCTTCATGAACTTAATACTCTAGATGCAGGCACGAGTCGGTCGATGTGTGGGGTAATAGTAGTAGATGCAGGCAAGAGCCGGTCTACTTGACATAGACGTGATGCCTATATTTCATAATCATTGCCTTGGATATCGTCATAACTTTGCACTTTTCTATCAATTGCTCGACAGTAATTTGTTCACCCACCGTATTATTTGCCTTCATGAGAGAAGCCTCTAGTGATACCTATGCCCCCCCGGGTTTATTTTCCATCATATTAGTTTCTAATCTACACTATTTTCCATCACATTAGTTTCCGATCTACTATTTTGTAATCTTTTGCAAGTGACTGTGAAGGGATTGACAACCCCTTTATCGCGTTTGGTGCAAGTTGTTTGATTGATTGTGCAGGTATTCGTGGCTTGTGTGTTGTCTCCTACTAGATTGATACCTTGATTCTCTAACTGAGGGAAATACTTATCTCTACTTTGCTGCATCACCCTTTCCTCTTCAAGGGAAAAACCAATGCAAGCTCAAGAAGTAGTGCTACCTCTTGAGCTTGCGTTGGTTTTCCCTTGAAGAGGAAAGGGTTTGCAGCAAAGTAGCATATGTATTTCCCTCAGTTTTGAGAACCAAGGTATCAATCCAGTAGGAGACAACGCACAAGTCACTGAATACCTGGACAAACAATCAACAACTTGTATCCAACGCGATAAAGGGGTTGTCAATCCCTCGACGATCACTTGCAAAAGTGAGATCTGAAAGAGATAGATATAAGGTAAAGTAAATATTTTTGGTATTTTTGGTTTATAGATCGGAAAGTAATAGAGTTCAAAATAGTAGATCAGAAACTAGCAAGATGTAAACGAGATTCAATAATATGGAAAAGAGACCCTGGGGCCATAGTTTTCACTAGTGGCTTCTCTCAAGATAGCAAATATTACGGTGGGTGAACGAATTACTGTCGAGCAATTGATAGAAAAGCGCATAGTTATGATGATATCTAAGGCAATGATCATGAACATAGGCATCACGTCCGTGTCAAGTAGACCGACTCCTTCCTGCATCTACTACTATTACTCCACACATCGACCGCTATCCAGCATGCATCTAGAGTATAAGTTCATAAAGAACGGAGTAACGCATTAAGTAAGATGACATGATGTAGACGAATTAACTCAAGCAATATGATGCAAACCCCATCTTTTTATCCTCGATGGCAACAATACAATATGTGCCTTGTTGCCCCTACTGTCACTGGGAAAGGACACCGCAAGATTGAACCCAAAGCTAAGCAGTTCTCCCATTGCAAGAAAGATCAATCTAGTAGGCCAAACTAAACCAGTAATTCGAAGAGACTTGCAAAGATATAAAATCATGCATATAAGAATTCAGAGAATAACCAAATAATATTCATATAATCTGATCATAAATCCACAATTCATCGGATCTCGGCAAACACACCGCAAAAGAATATTACATCGAATAGATATCCAAGAACATCAAGGATAACATGGTATTGAGAATCAAAGAGAGAGAAGAAGCCATCTAGCTAATAACTATGGACCCGAAGGTCTGTGATAAACTACTCATGCTTCATCGGAGAGGTAATGGTGTTGATGTAGAAGCCCTCCATGATCGAATCCCCCTCCGGCAGGACACCGGATAAGGTCCCTAGATGGGATCTCATGGGTACAGAAGGTTGCGGCAGTGGAAAAGTGGTTTCGTGGCTCTCCTGGATGTTTTCACGGTATAAGAGTATATATAGGCGAAGCAACTAGGTCAGGGGAGCTACAAGGGGCCCATGAGGGTGGGGGCATGCCCTCCTGCGTTGTGGCTTCCTCGTTGCGTCTCCGACTTCATCTCCAAGTCTTTTGGTTTTCTTTCGGTCCAAGAAAGATCATCGCGAAGGTTTCATTCCATTTGGTATTCCTTTTCTGCGAAACTTTAAAATAGGAAAAAAAACAGAAACTGGCACTTGGCCCTCAGTTAATAGGTTAGTCCCAAAAAATAATATAAAAGAGGATATAAATGCCTATTAAACATCCAAAACAGATAATATAATAGCATGGAACAATAAAAATTATAGATACATTGGAGATGTATCAAGCAGCAGGAAGAATTTCTTGCGCTGTTGCCGGAGAGATCTACGCCAAGTCAAGACATACGAAGTACCCATCATAAAACTCTCATCTCTTGTGTTACATTATTTGCCATTTGCCTCTCATTTTCCTCTCCCCCACTTCTAAAATTATTTCCAAAAATATTTTCCCTTTTCTTCGCCCTTCTTCTGTTCGTCTCCTTCATTGCTTTCCGCTCATTCGTGTGTTGGTGTGCTTCCTACCTTCATGGCTCAACCAAAGAATGTTGTGTTGGGAAAGGTAGCATTTAATTTTTTAAAAAATCCTATGCTCACGCAAGATCTATCTTGGAGATGCATAGCAACGGGAGGGGGAGAGTGTGTCTAAGTATCCTCATAGATCGAAAGCTGAAGCGTTTGCCAACGCGGTTGATGTAGTCTAACTTCTTCTCATTCCTACCAATCAAGTACCAAACATACGACACCTCCGAGTTCTGCACACGTTCAGCTCGATGACGTACCTTGAACTCTTGATCCAGCAGAGTGTCGAGGAAGTAGAAGAGTTCCATCAGCATGGCGGTGTGGTGACGGTGATTGTGAAGTTATCCGCGCAGGGCTTCGCCTAAGCACTACGTGAATATGAACGGTGGAGTAAACTATGGAGAGGGACGCCGCACATGCCTAACAATCATTGGTGTGTGTTCTAGGTGCATCCCCCCTTCATATGTTTTGGTGGGAGGGAGAGGGAGCAGCCAGGGGGGCGCCCAGGTAGGAGGAATCCTACTTGGGGCCCTAGTCCTATTCGCCCCCTACCATAATTACCAGAGGGGGAAGGAAGGAGGAGGGAGGAGGGAAGGAAGGGGGAGGCCGAATCCCTCCCCTTCCTTTCTCTCTTCCCCTCTTTCCTTCCCCTCCAGGTTCGGCCTATATGGGAGCGCAGCAGCTGATACGTCTCAAACGTATCTATAATTTTTGATGTATTCATGCCATGTCTATAATGTTTCTTCATGATTTTGGTATGATTTGGTTAGAACTAACCCGGACTGACGTTGTTTTCAGCAGAACTACCATGGTGTTGTTTTTTGTGCAGAAATAAAAGTTCTCGGAATGCGCTAAAAATCAACAGAGATTTTTTTGGAAAATATAAAAAATACTGGAACGAAAAGTTATCGGAGGGGGGTACCATGGGCCCCACGAGGGTGGAGGGCGCCTCCACCCCCCTAGGGCGCGCCCCTGTGCCTCGTGGACTCTTCATGGGGCCCCCTTGTCGGTGTCAAAATTGGCAGATCTCGGGTAGGGGGTCCCGAACTGTGCGTCTAAGGATCGAAGGTAACAAGGAGGCAGGGGACACGATGTTTTACCCAGGTTTGGGCCATCTTAATGGAGGTAATACCCTACTTCCTGCTTGATTGACTATGATGAATATAGGGGTTACAAGAGTTGAGTTACCTCGAGATCATAAGGGCTAAACCCTAGATGTCTAGCTTGTATGATTATGATCTTTCCCTACGGACAAAACCCTCCGATTTATATAGACATCGAAGGGATCTAGGGTTGTACATAGTCGGTTACAGAGGAAGGGAAATATATGATCCGAATGCCAAGCTTGCCATCTATGCAAAGGAGAGTCCCATCTAGACACTGGGAGATTCTTCTATCTTGTATCTTCATGGCCCATCAGTCCGACCCACATCACACAGCCCGGACGCCCGAGGACCCCTTAGTCCAGGACTCCCTCAGTAGCCCCTGAACCAGGCTTCAATGACAATATATCCGGCGCGCGGACTGTCTTCAACATTTTGAGGCGGGTTTCCCTTTTCCGAATACTTCAACATAGTTTTCCGCACACAAGAACTGTGTCCGGCCTTGCTTAACACGTACAACCTTAAGCTGTAAAAAGCAATAATTCTTATAATAACTGTGTTCGTGGGCCACTTTTTTGGCGAGACGTTATGTTCTAGCCTTGTTATGGTTCTGAACTGTTTTACAACCATGTTTCGTATTTTGAGGCACGACCATTGACACGTCTTGTCAAAGCAGAGATCATGCCCCCTTATCACGGGATTTTCATCATGAGGGTTTGGGTTATCCAACCGTGTTGTTCACACGTCCCCTAGGGAATAGGCAAGATTTAAGGCTTGGGAGGAGGCACTTTACATTCACTGCCTTTATAAGAAGATAAGGTTCCACCTTTTTACCCCACGCCTTCTCCTTCCTTTGCCTATCCGCCGCTCGAGCTCCAGTGCCCAAGTCTCATTTCTTTCCTTTGCCCCCAAGCACTCCTGTCCATGTCCAGATCTGGAGCGCAGGGCAAGTGGATGGTCTCCTCTGTTACAGAGGAGAACATCACAGAGCTCCGAGAAGCTAGGTACCTAGCCACAGACATAGTCCACCGGTTTCTTGCCAAAAGGCAGATCATCCCCACTCCAGAGCCTAATGAAAGGGTAGTGTTCATCCCCCATTTCCTTCACGGACTAGGGTTTCCCCTTCATCCTTTTGTCTGCGGTCTTATGTTCTATTACGGGCTAGATTTTCATGCTCTAGCCCCAAATTCCTTCCTCAACCTCTCGGCGTTCATCATTATGTGTGAGGCATTCCTCCGCATCCCTCCCCACTTTGGTCTATGGCTCAAGGTCTTCAATGTGAAGCCGAAGGTGGTCGAGGGCCAACACGCAGAGTGCGGCGGCGCCATGATGAACAAGCTCCCCAACGTCAATTGGCCAACAGGGACCTTTGTGGAGAGCACCAAACGATGGTAGTAGGGGTGGTTCTATATCATGGAGCCCCGCGACGCCACATGGGCCGCCGATCCCGAGTTCAAATCTGGGCCCCCAATGCGGGATCCTGGCTTAATAAGGGCCTGGATTGGGAATCACCTGACGAGGTGACAATGCTGGAGAGCCACATCAAGGGCGTGATAAACAAGAAAACCAGCCTCCCCAGCGTGATTCAGGTGATGCTTTTTCGCCGGATTCTCCCCTGTCAATGCCGATCTCAATATATGTGGGAATTCGACCCGGCCGGTCCTTGGACCGTGCAGCAGTTCTTTGGCACAACACACGAAGACATATGGAAGCTGCTCTTCAAGACTCAAAAGTCGTGGCCAGAGTCAACTGAAGACTGCGGCTATAACTGCACGCGCCCAGCCTTTCCGGTAAGTTTTATAATAACTTTTATTTGCAATTCCAAGGAGAATATTAAACCCTCTTACTTCCACAGGGCTGGACAAATAACGCGGATCAGATCAATTGTCCGGCTCCGCTTCCTGAAGACCAGGCCACTCCCTTGCTGACCAAGATGTTGGTTCCGGCGACGTACAAGGCGCCGGACAAGAAGGCCAAGAAGAAGGGCAAGGAGACCAGAGGTGGTCTCCGTTGTAAGGGTACTTCGGACGTTATGTCCGAAGACTCCGAAGCCTCCTCCTACCATGATGAAGAGGTAGAGGGGGAAGAGAGTAACTCTCCCCCCAAGGGGGGGGGGAAGAAGAGGGGGGCTCCCGCGACTCTGGAGGCGAAGGCGGCCAAGAAGGGAAAACCTTCATTTTCGGACGACTCTGAAGCGGACGCTGATGCCACCCCAAAGCGGCACCCCAGGTCGAAGCCCTTGGCTTAATCGTAAGTATCCGAAGACACCATATACATATCCGATTTCGTACCTTATTGTTTTACCATACTAAAGTGAGCATTTACATCCCGGCATGCGATCTCCCCCAACGATCATCGTCATCTGGGAGCTCGCTAGGGACGAATGCGATGGAGAGCGAGTCACCCCCGCATATCTCTCCACCCACTGCTCGGGATAACACCGAAGTGATATCTCGAGAGACCGTGAAGGTGGTGGCAGTGGGTAATGCCTTTGTTGTCGAAGAGAGGGGGAAATCCACCCCTAGGAGACCGGTGATGGGGGAAAAGCTCAGTTTGGCCCCCAACTGAATATTATTCCCGAGACCAACACGACTCCAGAATCAGAACAACCACCCTCTTCAAGGGAGGGGGTGCGCCTTCTCCACCGGTGTCCTCTATTAATCCAGAGGCACCGGACAGTCTGATGGAAGCACTTCAAGGTGCTTCCATTGTGGAGGAGCACCGTACCCTGATGGGTACGGTGGTTGAATTTTTTTGGTCAAAAGCGGATTAAAAGCCTACACCAGCCTTCTAACATGCTTTGAGGTATGTGAAGTAATGTATTTTTGGTTATTTACAAAAGGAATAACTGTGTATAGGTAGTAGCCCCTAAGACTCTGTTCGGTGTTTCCCGAAGAAGGGCCTAGCAGAGGATCAAATAATATATCACAGGACCTAACATATATGTCTATGTTGATGAGCAGGCTGCGAAGTTGGCGGCGGCCTTGCATGTAGCCGAAGTCTCCGAACTAAAGCGGAGGCTGGAGGCAAAACAAGGTATGTTATACCGAAGCTTGAACTGATATGAGTTCCAAGTTCTTATCTGACTAAGCTTTATATTTATGCTCATAGCTGACTCTTCTGAGGTCGAAGCCCTCAAGAGTTCGCTAGCCGCAGCCAAGACGGAGGTGAACGAGGAACGCACCGCTCGCCAAACACATGAGGCGAGGTTGGAAGAAGTCCAACAACAGCTCACAGATGCCATAAAGAAATGTGAGTCTTTGGAGCGCAAGGTGTCGGATCAAGAATCTGATCTTACTGAGTGCTCCAAAGTGCAAAGGAGGCCCGGGTTGAAGCCCAAGGTGCCTATTAGGAGATCCACAAGGCCAAGAAGATCGCGGCTGGTAAGACTTTTAATATGCAAAGCAAATATGCAAGGAGAAAGTATACCTTCTTGACACGCATTTGGAGTTCTCCAGGAGCATTTGTGGATTTTCCCCGAAGTGTTGTAGATGCTGTGGATTTCTTCCGAGCTAAGGAGGGGAGCTCAACAGAGAAACTGTTCTGGTTAGAATACCGTGAGCCAGAGCAGCCCTTGCCCCTCAGCGATCAGCTGAAACAGCTGACCGAGCTGCATAGGATGGCCGAGCTGGCCATGAAGGATGTCATAATCCGTTTTTGGCCAGCCGAACCAATACCTAATAGCTACTTCAGGCTTGTGAAGCGGCTGGTTGATGCCTGCCCAAGGTTAGATGCTATTAAGCGGTCAGTCTGCATCGAAGGTGCCCGGATTGCCTTCGCCCGTGTCACGGTACAATGGGTGAAGATGAATGCCACTAGTCTTGCAACCGAAGGACCACCCGCGGGCAAGGAGCATCGTACGCTGGAGAAGTAGTTCAATGACGTCCTTGAAGGATCCCGTATTATAGAGGGCCTGTGCTCGAAGGACATGATGTTTGAATGATTGTATCCGCAATGCTCAAGCTGTGTAATGAAAAACACAACGTTCATATAATGTTAGTCTTGTTTTATCTGAATTTATTTATCCTCCATTGCGGCTGTTTATTAAATCTGAGAGTTGGCTAGTCATCAGCTTCATCTCCTCACGCAGATATTACGGGGGTGTTCGGTATAGCACAAAAACACACTTAACCCAACAATTTGGTCCTTGAAGGAGGTGCTAGTGCAGCGAACCAGGCAATCAGACTATGCAGCTTTATCACTCTCACTTAGCCATAGGAGTTTGACAAAAGAATTATAGGCGCAACCCCTGGTATTGATCGGTGATCCGAACTTGGGCACTGGAAACACCTGACCAGGTTAAACTAGTCCTTTGTGTAACACGAAAAAAATTGCAAGAGATTTATACTGAGTCACCGAATAGTTGATCAGCTCTCGCCGCATCATGGCAGTCAGTTTTCGGCTTTCTATACTGAGGTGTTTGTCCGGCCAACCAGAAATACAATCGCAGTAGTTCTCCCTTTACTTCCTTAGCCGAACAATCGGAACATAAGGTAGTAACCACAGGAGCCGGGCAATCCAAGTATTAACCCAAGACATGATTCGGAGCTGATGCATATAATGCTAAATCCGGGACGCCGAATTGCGCTTGTGAAAGTGTTCGGACTTATAATAAATGTAATAGATGTACATGGCTGAATGGAGCCCCTGGTGATTTATGTCGGGCCAAGGTGTACATGGCAATCAAATGATAAAAAAGAATACGACAAAAGGAATAAGTCAGTACCAAGTAATTTGGGCGAAAAACTGCTTCCATGATAGTCTGATTGATTACGTCAAAACGTATTAATGCCATAAGCATCGAGGCTATTTTACATGTCGAGCGCAAAGGAAAGCTATGTACAGATATTTAAAATCATTGGGGGAGGCGATCTTAAAAGATCATTTAGGTACCCCCGCCGTACATTTGTGCTTCTTTTTCGCCTTGGTGTGTGATCCTTTGAGAGGATTAATGAAATAAGTTTTCATAAGGGGCCGGCAAAGGGGGCCCTTTGACACCATAAAAAGTGCGATCTAGGCTGTAATGATCCTGAAAAGGAAAACAAAGTTAAGAAAAATATAGATGGGGGTTCGGACACGGTTGACCCATATTGTGGACCTCATCCTCGATATACCTTTGTCTTCGCCCATTTTATTTTTAGTGCGTAATTATGAGCACGCGATACAAACGCCACTGTTTGGTTGGGGCAAAGACAGAGGCCGGATTGCTAGTCAAGCTCCTGGTTGGCTGGAATATCATTCTGTGGGGTAGTTCAGACTCGTTTGACAGGGTCCGGTGGATTGGATGCCGATGTGGAGTTCGGCGTGATAAAGCCGACCTGTACTTCTGCTGCGAGGGCCGTGGTGTGTTCCTCAGTATGGAGGGAGCGATCCATGTTTCCATGAACTGTTATAACACCGCGCGGGCCCGGCATTTTGAGTTTTAGATAGGTGTAGTGTGGAACCGCATTGAAGCGGGCAAACGCGGTTCATCGAGCAGTGCATGATAGCCACTGCGGAAAGGGACGATGTCGAAGATCAAGTCTTTGCTTTGGAAGTTGTCTGGCGAACCGAATACGACTTCCAATGTGATTGAGCCCATGCATCGGGCCTCTACACCAGGTATTACTCCTTTAAAGGTAGTTTTAGTGGGTTTGATTCTTGACGAGTCAATACCCATTTTCCGGACTGTGTCCTGATAGAGTAGATTAAGACTGCTGTCGCCGTCCATGAGGACTCTCGTGAGGTGGAATCCTTTGATAATAGGATCGAGGACTAATGCGGCTAATCCTCCATGACGGATACTGGTCGGATGGTCCCTGCAATCGAAGGTGATCGGGCATGCTGACCACGGGTTGAATTTTGGGGCGACTGGCTCTATCGCATAAATGTCCCTTAATGCGCGCTTGCGCTCCCTTTTGGGGATGTGCGCTCTCGCGTATATCATGTTCACCGTCTTGACTTCGGGGGGAAATTTCTTTTGTCCCCCCTGTGTTCGGTGGGCGAGGCTCCTCGTTGTCGTCCTCGCTGAGCGACCCTTTCCCCGTGTGTTCGGCGTTCAACTTGTCGGCCTGTTTGAAGACCCAACTGCTTCTGTTGGTGTGGTTAGGAGGCTTGTCAGGGGTGCCATGAATCGGGCAAGGTCGATCAAGTATTCGGTCCAGGCTAGATGAGCCGTCCTTGTTTCTTCTGAATGGCCTCTTCCATTGACCGGGCTTGGAGCCACTGAATCTGGCATTGACCGTTGTGTCTTCCGTATGGTCAGTGTTGCTTCGACGCTTGTTTTTGTTGCATCGGGGCCTGCGGTTTCTGTTCTTTACTTCGGAAGTGCCAGGATCACTGGTACTGTTGCTGCTACGTGCAAGCCAGCTGTCTTCCCCCGTGCAAAAGCGGGTCATGAGTGATGTGAGGGCTGCCATAGACTTCGGCTTTTCTTGGCCGAGGTGTCGGGAGCCACTCGTCACGGATGCTGTGTTTGAATGCTGCTAGAGCCTCAACGTCCGGATAGTTGATAATTTGGTTCTTTTTAACTAGGAACCGGGTCTAGAATTTTCTGGCCGACTCTCCGGGCTGCTGGACTATGTGACTAAGGTCATCGTCGTCCGGAGGTCGGATATAAGTGCCCTGGAAGTTGTTTCTAAAGGCGTCCTCCAGGTCTTCCCAGCTTCCAATAGAGTTTTCTAGGAGGCTGTTTAGCCAGTGCCGAGGTGGTCCCTTAAGCTTGAGAGGGAGGTATTTGATGGCATGTAGATCATCACTGTGAGCCATGTGAATGTGGAGAAGGAAATCTTCGATCCACACTGCGGGATCCGTCGTGCCATTGTATGATTCGATGTTCACGGGTGTAAACCCTTCTGGGAACTGGTGTTCCATCACCTCATCATTGAAGCATAGGGGGTGCATGGTGCCTCTATATCGGGCCACGTCACAGCGCAGTTGGATGGAGTCCGTATGCGATTTTCAGCCCGGGTGAAGTTATGCTTGTCGCGCAAGGCTTGATGGCCGTCTTCTCGCGCTGGGGCTCGGCCCCTTGATCCATATATGGATCTGGTCTAACCAACTCTATTATCTAGGTCCTATCGTAGGTCGTAAGTGTATCCTAAAGCTGTTGTCTCTTTACCTTTACGGTGGGGTGGTGCAGGCGGATGTTCGGCTTGAGTTGTCGCTCTGTCTCAGCCACGTGGTGGTCGATCAGGTCCGTCAGTAGCATTACGCTTGGGAGGTATAGGCTCTGGGGCCTCGTTGTTGAATTGGGGTAGCAGCTTTCGCTTCGGGTAACTCTTGGTTGGGCATCTGAGGCCGTATTCCTCGGCTGCTAGGACATCAGTCCATCTGTCATTGAGTAGATCCTGATCAACTTGAAGCTGTTGCTGCTTCTTTTTCAAGCTTCTTGCAGTGGCTATTAGTCGGCACTTAAATCGCTCTTGTTCGAAGGGTTCCTCTGGCATGATGAATTCTTCGTTGTCGAGGCTCTTGTCTTCTTCAGAGATTGGTATGTAATCATCATCCTCCGAACCCTCGTTCCTGATGGGACTGTCGGGGTTGACTTGCCCCTCCTCCCAATCATCATGTTAGGTTGTTGGTTCGACCGGGGCTTCTTGGTCTTCGGCGTTATCCAGAGTATTGTTGCCTTCGGTGCCTATATTACTATCTTTTTCTCAGCGTGGTTTAGAGCGGCACTTATGACAACGACGCTTTGGTGGTGCCTCAGGAGAATTATTCTTGACTGGGTCCGTCCCATCTTTGTCGTCATCCTCTTTGGGTGTATCCACCATATACACGTCATAAGTAGAGGTGGCCGTCCAACGTCCGATAAGCGGCGGGTTTGGTAAGCGCCCGGTAAGAGGTGGCCGTCCAGCGTCACTGCTCTCAGCCCATAGTGCGGGTTGGGCATAGTTCGGCAGCGATTCTTCCATAATGGCGAATGATCGCATTAGGTCAAGAGCCTCGTTTAAGGGCAAGGTATGGACAAGGAAGCAAGGATCCATGGAGCGAGACGGTACAAGAGTTCCCTGGCCGGGCTCGTGGAACACATAGCTTGAGAGTTCGGAGTTGGTGCGCGGAGGTGAGTTTGGCTTAGTGAGGATAAAGGGAGCCAGGAGTGACATCGGGCCGGCCGGTGAAGCGATTCCCTCCATATCTCCGGTATTAAGCTCTATGGTTGTGAAAAGCCCGGCGGGTTCCAACCTCCCATCTTCGGACTCGGTGAGGAGTTCCGGATCTGAGGCCGGAATAGTGGTTGGGGCCGCGAGCCCTTGGAAGATCAAGTCTCCTCGGACATCATCGACATAGTTTAAGTTTCTGAAACTGATCTGATGACCAGGGCGTAGCTGTCGATCTTCTCCAGATGGCCAATCGAATTGGCACATAGTGCGAAGCCGCCGAATACGAAGATTTGGCCAGGAAGAAAGGTCTCCCTCAGGGCGGTGTTAACGTGGATGTTTGATGGAGCCATCGAGCCTTCTGGTGACGACACTGTGGAACTCTTAATGAAAGCACCAATGTCGGTGTCAAAACCGGCAGATCTCGGGTAGGGGGTCCTGAACTGTGTGTCTAAGGATCGAAGGTAACAAGGAGGCAGAGGACACGATGTTTTACCCAGGTTCGGGCCCTCTTAATGTAGGTAATACCCTACTTCCTGCTTGATTGACTATGATGAATATAGGGGTTACAAGAGTTGATCTACCTCGAGATTGTAATGGATAAACCCTAGATGTCTAGCCTATATGATTGTGATCTTGCCCTACGGACTAAACCCTCCGGTTTATATAGACACCGGAGGGATCTAGGGTTTTACAGAGTCGGTTACAGAGGAAGGACAATATATGATCCGAACGCCAAGCTTGCCATCCACGCAAAGGAGAGTCCCATCCGGAGACGGGGAGATTCTTCTATCTTGTATCTTCATGGCCCATCAGTCCGGCCCACATCACATAGCCCGGACGCCCAGGGACCCCTTAGTCCAGGACTCCCTCACCGCTGACTTGTTCTCGACGCCAACCTCTCCTATAAATGCCCAAACCTCTAGAAAATAACCTAGATCGGGAGTTCTGCCGCCGCAAGCCTCTGTAGCCACCAAAAACCAATCGGGACCCTGTTCCGGCACCCTGTCGGAGGGGGGATCCATCACCGGTGGCCATCTTCATCATCCCGGCGCTCTCCATGACGAAGAGGGAGTAGTTCACCCTTGGGGCTGAGGGTATGTACTAGTAGTTATGTGTTTGATCTCTCTCTCTCTCTCTCTCTCTCTCTCTCTTGTGTTCTTGATTCGGCACGATCTTGATGTATCGCGAGCTTTGCTATTATAGTTGCATCATATCACGTTTTCCCCCCTCTACCTTCTTGTAATGGATTGAGTTTTCCCTTTGAAGTTATTTTATCGGAGTCTTTAAGGATTTGAGAACACTTGATGTATGTCTTGCATGGGATACCCGTGGTGACTATGGGGTATTCTATTGATTCACTTGATGTATGTTTTGGTGATCAACTTGCGGGTTTCGTGACCTTGGGAATCTATGCATAGGGGTTGGCACACGTTTTCGTCTTGACACTCTGGTAGAAACTTTGGGGTACTCTTTGAAGTTCCTTGTGTTGGTTTGAATAGATGAATCTGAGATTGTGTGATTCATATCGTATAATCATACCCACAGATACTTGAGGTGACATTGGATTATCTAGGTGACATTAGGGTTTTGGTTGATTTGTGTCTTAAGGTGTTATTTTACTATGAACTCTAGGGATGTTTAGGAATATCCCAATGGATTGATCGGAAAGAATAACTTTGAGGTGGTTTCGTACCCTACAATAATATCTTCGTTTGTTCTCCGCTATTAGTGACTTTGGAGTGACTCTTTGTTGCACGTTGAGGGATTGTTATATGATATAATTATGTTATTATTGTTGAGAGAACTTGCACTAGTGAAAGTATGAACCCTAGGCATTTCTTCGAAGCATTGCAATACCATTTTTGCTCACTTTTGTTACTTGCTACCTTGATGTTTTTATAATTTCAGATTACAAAAACCTATATCTACCATCCATATTGCAGTGGTATCACCATCACTTCGCCGAACTAGTGCACCTATACAATTTACCATTGTATTGGGTGCGTTGGGGACACAAGAGACTCTTCGTTATTTGGTTGCAGGGTTGTTTGAGAGAGACCATCTTCATCCTATGCCTCCCACAGATTGATAAACCTTAGGTCATCCACTTGAGGGAAATTTGCTACTATCCTACAAACCTCGGCACTTGGAGGCCCAACACTGTCTATAAGAAGAAGGTTGTGTAGTAGACATCAAGCTCTTTTCTAGCGCCGTTGCCGGGGAGGTTAGTGCTTGAAGCTATATCTTTAGGTCTTGCAATGGAATAATTTTTGTTTCTTGTTTTATCACTAGTTTAGTCTATAAAAGAAAATTGCAAAAAATGGAATTAAGGGTGCCTCATATGCTTCATCTTTTTAATATCTTTTGTGAAAATGATGGAAAGGAAAATTGTGCTCAAGTGTTAGAAGAAGAATGCATTAAAATGTTTGGCACTAAATATTTGAATGATGAGTATGATTGCAATGTTGTTAGTATGAATTCTTTGAATATCCATGATGCTAATGATATGCAAAGCCACAAGCTTGGGGATGCTATGTTTCATGAAGATGATATTTTTAGTGCCCCAAGTTTTGATGAGAAAATGTATTATGATGATAGCATGCCTCCTATTTATGATGATTATATTGATGAAAGTGGGTTTGGACTAGTGTCAACTTTAGAAAGTAATGATCCCACTATTTTGGAGGATGTTCAATCTTATTATAATGATAAAAGTGGATTTGGAGAGGCAATGACTTTATTTAGTGATGAATCCACTATTTCGGAAGAGGTTCCAATTGAATATGAGAACAAAGTTGCTATCTATGATGATTATTGTGATGACTTTCATGCTATAAAGAATAATAATAACCATGAAACTTGTCATCATGATTTTAATTTTCAATTTGATTATGCCTCACATGATAGTTATTTTGTTGAGTTTGCTCCCACTACTATTCATGAGAAGAAGTTTGCCTATGTGGAGAGTAATAAAATTTGTATGCTTGTAGATCATGAAAAGAATGATTTATGTGATGGTTATATTGTTGAATTTATTCATGATTCTACTGAAAATTATTATGAGGGAGGACTTTATGCTTGTAGGAATTGCAATAATATCAAGTTTCCTCTGTATGTGTTAAAAATCTTGAAGCTATGCTTGTTTTGCTTTCTTATGCTAGGTTATTTATGTTACCATAAGTTGTTTTCTCACAAAACCCTATGCATAGGAAGTTGGTTACACTTAAATGTGCTAGTCATATGCTTCATGATTCTCCTGTTATGTTTCAATTCTTATCTTTTATGTGAGCATCATTGTCATCATCATGCCTAGCTAAAAAGGCATTAAAGAAAAGCGCTTGTTGGGAGACAGCCCAATATTTACCCCTACTATTTTTGTGTGTTCACATGTTTAAGCTAATTTATTAATCATGTTTTATAGCTTTTGTTTCAATAAAGTGCCAAGTAAAGCCTTTGGGAAGACTTGGGTGAAAGTTACTGTGATCTTGCTGTAAAAAACAGAAACTTTGCGCTCATGAGAGTAGCTGTCTTTTTTTTACAGAAGAGTGCATTTAAGTTGATTAATTTTTTTTATAAGATTAATAGACAAATTAATCACGTCCACCAATTTATTTCAGAATTTTAGTTACAGAAGTATTCGAGAGTTACAAATTACTACACGTTGTTCTGTTTTTGATAGATTCTGTATTCTATGTGTTGTTTGCTTATTTTGATGAATTTATGAGTACTATCGGAGGGTACGAACCATAGAGAAGTTGGAATACAGTAGATATTACACCAATATGAATTTATAATGAGTTCACAACAGCACCAAAAGTGGTGATTTATTTTCTTATACTAACGAAGCTTACGAGTTTTCTGTTGAGTTTTGTGTTGTGAAGTTTTCAAGTTTTGGGTAAAGATTCGATGGACTATGGAATAATGAGTGGCAAGAGCCTAAGCTTGGGGATAACCAAGGCACCCCAAGGTAATAATGAAGGACAACCAAGAGCCTAAGCTTGGGGATGACAAAGGCACCCCAAGGTAATAATGAAGGACAACCAAGAGCCTAAGCTTGGGGATGCCCCAGATGGCATCCCCTCTTTCGTCTTTGTTCATTGGTAACTTTACTTGGGGCTATATTTTTATTCACCACATGATGTGTGTTTTGCTTGGAGCGTCATTTTATTTTTATTTTATTTTGCTTGCTTTTTGAATAAAGTACTTAAGATATGAAATTATTAAATGTTAGGAGAGTCTTCACATAGTTGTATAATTATTCAACTACTCATTGATCTTCACTTATATCTTTTGAAGTAAATTGTCGTTTGCTCTAGTGCTTCACTTATATCTTTTAGAGCACAACGGTGGTTTTATTTTTGAAGAAATAGATGAACTCTCATGCTTCACTTATATTATTTTTAGAGTCTTAAATAGCATGGTAATTTTCTTAGGTTATGAATTTAGTCGTAATATGAAGGGCATCCAAGAGGGATATAATAAAAACTTTCATATGAAGTGCATTGAATACTATGAGAAGTTTGGTTCTCTATGATTGTTTTGAGATATGAAGATGATGGTATTAGAGTGATGATAGTGGAGTAGTTGTGAATTTGAGAGATACTTGTGTTAAGGTTTGTGATTTCCGTAGCATGCACGTATGGTGAACCGTTATATGATGAAGTTGGAGCATGATTTATTTATTGACTATCTTCCTTATGAGTGGCGGTCGGGGACGAGCGATGGTATTTTCCTACCACTATATCCCCCGAGGAGCATTCTTTTTGATAACTAATAGATTTTTGCAATAAGTATGTGAGTTCTTTATGACTAATGTTGAGTCCATGGATTATACACACTCTCACCCTTCCACCATTGCTAACCTCTCTAGTACCGCGCAACTCTCACCGGTACCATACACCCACCATATACCTTCCTCAAAACAGCCACCATACCTACCTATTATGGCATTTCCATACCCATTTCGACATATATTGCCATGAAACTTTCCATCGTTCCATTTATTATGACACGCTTCATCATTGTCATATTGCCTTGCATGATCATGTAGTTGACATCGTATTTGTGGGAAAACCACTGTTCATAATTCTTTCATACATGTCACTCTGATTCATTGCACATCCCGGTACACCGCCAGAGGCATTCATACAGTCATATTTTTTCTAAGTATCAAGTTGTAATTCTTGAGTTGTAAGTAAATAAAAGTGTGATTGTCTTCATTATTAGAGCATTGTCCCAGTGAGGAAAGGATGATGGAGACTATGATTCCCCCACAAGTCGGGATGAGACTGCGGACAAAAGAAAAAATCGGCCAAAAAAAGAGAAGGCCCAAACAAAAAAATAAAACAAATATGAGAGAAAAATAGAGAAGGGGCAATGCTACTAGCATTTTACCACACTTGTCCTTCAAAGTAGCACCATGATCTTCATGATAGATAGTCTCCTATGTTGTCACTTTCATATACTAGTGGGAATTTTTCATTACAGAACTTGGCTTGTATATTCCAATGATGGGCTTCCTCAAATTGCCCTAGGTCTTCGTGAGCAAGTGAGTGGGATGCACACCCACTTAGTTTATTTTTGAGCTTTCATACACTTATAGATCTAGTGCATCCCTTGCATGGCAATCCCTACTCACTCACATTGATATCTATTGATGGGCATTCTCCATAGCCCTTTGATACGCCTAGTTGATGTGAGACTATCTTCCTCTTTCTGTCTTCTCCACAACCATCATATTCTATTCCACCATAGTGCTATGTCCATGGCTCACTCTCATGTATTGCGTGAAACTTGAATAAGTTTGAGAATACTAAAGTATGAAACAATTGCTTGGCTGAAACCGGGGTTGTGCACGATTTAAATATTTTGTGTGATGAGGATAGAGCATAGCCAGTCTATATGATTTTGTAGGGATAGCTTTATTTGGCCATGCTATTTTGAGAAGACATGATTGCTTTGTTAGTATGCTTGAAGTATTATCGTTCTTATGTCAATATTAAACTTTAGTTTCGAATCTTATGGATCTAAATATTCTTGCCACAATAAATAAGATTACATTGATAAGTATGTTAGGTAGCATTCCACATCAAAAAAATTCTTTTTATCATTTACCTACTCGAGGACGACCAAAAAATAAGCTTGGGGATGCTGACACGTCTCCAACGTATCTATAATTTTTGATGTATTCATGCCATGTTTATAATATTTCTGGATGATTTTGGTATGATTTGGTTAGAACTAACCCGGACAGACGCTGTTTTCAGCAGAACTACCGTGGTGGTGTTTTTTATGCAGAAATAGAAGTTCTCGGAATGCGTTGAAAATCAATGGAGTTTTTTTTGGAAAATATAAAAAATACTGGAACGAAAAGTTATCGGAGAGGAGTCCTGTGGGCCCCATGAGGGTGGAGGGCGCCCTCAGCCCCCTAGGGCGCGCCCCTATGCCTCGTGGACTCTCCGTGGGGCCCCTGACTTGTTCTCGACGCCAACCTCTCCTATAAATCCCCAAACCTCCAAAAAATAACCTAGATCGGGAGTTCCGCCGCCGCAAGCCTCTATAGCCACCAAAAACCAATCGGGACCCTGTTCCGGCACCCTGCTGGAGAGGGGATCCATCACCGGTGGCCATCTTCATCATCCCGGTGCTCTCCACGACGAGGAGGGAGTAGTTCACCCTCGAAGCTGAGGGTATGTACCAGTAGCTATGTGTTTGATCTCTCTCTCTCTCTCTCATGTTCTTGATTCAGCACGATCTTGATGTACCGCGATCTTTTCTATTATAGTTCGATCATATCATGTTTTCCTGCTCTACCTTCTTGTAATGGATTGAGTTTTCCCTTTGAAGTTATTTTATCGGATTGAGTCTTTAAGGATTTGAGAACACTTGATGTATGTCTTGCGTGGGATACCCATGGTGACAATGGGGTATTCTATTGATTCACTTGATGTATGTTTTGGTGATCAACTTGTGGGTTCTGTGACCTTGGGAATCTATGCATAGGGGTTGGCACACGTTTTCGTCTTGACTCTCCGGTAGAAACTTTGGGGCACTCTTTGAAGTACTTTGTGTTGGTTTGAATAGATGAATCTGAGATTGTGTGATGCATATCATATAATCATACCCGTGGATACTTGAGGTGACATTCGAGTATCTAGGTGACATTAGGGTTTTGGTTGATTTGTGTCTTAAGGTGTTATTTTACTACGAACTTTAGGGCTGTTTAGGAATAGCCCAATGGATTGATCGGAAAGAATAACTTTGAGGTGGTTTCGTACCCTACCATAATCTCCTCGTTTGTTCTCCGCTATTAGTGACTTTGGAGTGAATCTTTGTTGCACGTTGAGGGATTGTTATATGATCTAATTATGTTATTATTGTTGAGAGAACTTGCACTAGTGAAAGTATGAACCCTAGGCCTTGCTTCGAAGCATTGCAATACCATTTTCGCTCACTTTCGTTACTTGCTACCTTGTTGTTTTTATAATTTTAGATTACAAAAACCTATATCTACCATCCACATTGCACTGGTATCACCATCTCTTCGCTGAATTAGTGCACCTAGACAATTTACCATTGTATTGGGTGTGTTGGGGACACAAGAGACTATTTGTTATTTGGTTGGGTTGTTTGAGAGAGACCAACTTCATCCTACGCCTCCCACGGATTAATAAACCTTAGGTCATCCACTTGAGGGAAATTTGCTACTGTCCTACAAACCTCTACACTTGGAGGACCAACACCGTCTACAAGAAGTAGGTTGTGTAGTAGACATCAACAACCCATGCTGGCTGTTGCATTTCCCCTCTTGGCCCATTAGGCCCATACCTTTGCCGGGGGTGCCCGGTGACCCGATACGTACCTGGTACCCCCAGAACACTTTCGGTGTCCGAATACTATCGTCCTATATATCAATCTTTACCTCTCGACCATTTAGAGACTCCTCGTCATGTCCATGATCTCATCCGGGACTCCGAACAACATTCATTCACCAAATCACATAACTCATATAATATTAAATTGCCATCGAACGTTAAGCGTGCGGACCCTACGGGTTCGAGAATTATGTTGACATGACCGAGACACCTCTCCGGTCAGTAACCAATAGCGGAACCTGGATGCTCATATTGGCTCCCACATATTCCCTTTGTCCGTTATGACAACATACGTTATTCCCTTTGTCATCAGTATGTTACTTGCCCGAGATTCAATCGTCGGTATCTTCATACCTAGTTCAATCTCGTTACTGGCAATTCTCTTTACTCATTTCATATTGCATCATCCTGCAACTAACTCAATATTCACTTTGCTTGCAAGGCTTCTTATGATGTGCATTACTGAGAGGGCCCAGAGATACCTCTCCGATACTCGGAGTGACAAATCCTAATTTTGATCTATGCTAACCCAACAAACACCTTCGGAGATACCTGTAGAGCATCTTTATAATCACCCAGTTACGTTGTGACATTTGATAGCACACAAGGCATTCCTCTGGTATCCGGGAGTTGCATAATCTCATAATCGGAGCAATATGTATTTGACATGAAGAAAGCAATAGCAATAAAACTGAACTATCATAATGCTAAGCTAACGAATGGGTCTTGTCCATCACATCATTCTACTAATGATGTGATCCCGTTCATCGAATGACCACACATGTCTATGGTTAGGAAAATTAACCATCTTTGGTTAACGAGCTAGTCTAGTAGAGGCTTACTAGGGACACAGTATTTTGTCTATGTATTCACACATTATCAAGTTTCCGGTTAGTACAATACTAGCATGAATAATAAACATTTATTATGAAATAAGGAAATATAAAATAACAACTTTATTATTGCCTCTAGGGCATATATCCTTCAGTCTCCCACTTGCACTAGAGTCAATAATGTAGTTCACATCGCCATGTGATTAACACCCATAGTTCACATCGACATGTGACCAACATACAAAGGGTCAATAATCTAGTTCACATCGCCATGTGATTAACACCCAAAGAGTACCAAGGTGTGATCATGTTTTGCTTGTGAGAGAAGTTTAGTCAATGGGTCTGTCACATTCAGATCTGTATGTATTTTGCAAATTTCTATGTCTACAATACTCTGCAAGGTGCTACTCTAGCTAATTGCTCCAATTTCAATATGTATCCAGACCGAGACTCGGAGTCATCTAGATTAGTGTTTAAAGCTTGCATCATAGTAACCCTTTATGATGAACCCTTTATCACCTCCATAACCGAGAAACATTTCCTTAGTCCTTTAAGGATAATTTTGACCGTTGTCTAGTGATCTACTCCTGGATCACTACTGTAACCCCTTGCCAAACTCATTGGCAAGGCACACAATAGGTCTATGAGGACTCACAAGTATAGGGGATCTATCATAGTCCTTTCGATAAGTAAGAGTGTCGAACCCAACGAGGAGCAGAAGGAAATGTCAAGCGGTTTTCAGTAAGGTATTCTCTGCAAGCACTGAAATTATCGATAACAGATAGTTTTGTGACAAGGTAATTCATAACGGGTAACAAGTAACAAAAGTAAACAAGGTGCAGCAAGGTGGCCCAATTCTTTTTGTAGCAAAGTACAAGCCTGGATGAACTCTTATATAAAGCAAAGTGCTCCCGAGGACACATGGGAATTATTGTGAAGCTAGTTTTCATTATGCTCATATGATTCACGTTCGTTACTTTGATGATTTGATATCTGGGTGGACTGGTGCTTGGGTGATGTCCTTACTTGGACAAGCCTCCCACTTATGATTAACCCCTCTCATAAGCATCCGCAACTATGGAAGAAGAGTTAAGGCAAACCTGACCATAGCATGAAACATATGGATCCAAATCAGCCCCTTATGAAGCAACGCATAAACTAGGGTTTAGGCTTTTGTCACTCTAGCAACCCATCATCTACTTATTACTTCCCAATGCCTTCCCCTAGGCCCAAATCATGGTCAAGTGTCATTGTAGTTGACGTTCACATAACACCACTAGAGGAGAGACAACATACATCTCATCAAAATATCGAACGAATACCAAATTCACATGATTAATTATAACAAGACTTCCCCCATGTCCTCAGGAACAAACATAACTACTCACAAAGCATATTCATGTTCATAATCATAGGGGTATTGAATAGCATTATGGATCTGCACATATGATCTTCCATCGAATAAACCAACTAGCATCAACTACAAGGAGTAATCAACACTACTAGCAACCCACAGGTACCAATCTGAGGTTTTGAGTCAAAGATCTGATACAAGAGATGAACTAGGGTTTGAGAGGAGATGGTGCTGGTGAAGATGTTGATGGAGATTGACCCCCTCTCGATGAGAGGATCGATGGTGATGATAATGGCGATGATTTCCCCCATCCCGGAGGGATGTTTCCTCAGCAGAACAGCTCCGCCGGAGCCCTAGATTGGTCC
Organism: Triticum dicoccoides; assembly: GCF_002162155.2. NCBI lineage: Eukaryota > Viridiplantae > Streptophyta > Magnoliopsida > Poales > Poaceae > Triticum > Triticum dicoccoides. The sequence goes on along the minus strand of NC_041389.1, from coordinate 337,370,282 downwards.
TACCCAGGTTCCACCTCAAGAAGGAGGCACTTCGTCCTGAAAGCTTCTCTCTGATTTTTTCCAGGGTAAAATACACTATATAACAGAAGATGGGAGTCGGAGGCCTGCTAGGGGGCCCACGAGGTAGGGGGCGCGCCCAGGGGGTAGGGCGCGCCCTCCACTCTCGTGGCTGACTGGTGGCCCCCCTCTGGTGCTTTCCTTGCCAAATATTTTTAATATATTCCAAAACTGATCTCGTGAAGTTTGAGGACTTTTGGAGTTGTGCAGAATAGGTCTCTAATATTTGCTCCTTTTCCAGTCCAGAATTCCAGCTGCCGGCATTCTCCCTCTGCATGCAAACCTTATAAAATTAGAGAGAAAAGGCATAAGTATTGTGGTATAATGTGTAATAACAACACATAATGCAATAAATGTTGATATAAAAGCATGATGCAAAATGGATGTATCAGTCTGGTACACAGCATGGCATACTTTATAGAACCTGAGGCATAGGGAATGACTTTCATTTTCGCTCTATCTTCTGCCATGGTTGGGCTTTGAGTCTTACTCAACTTCACACATTGCAATACAAACAAGAACCCTTTCTTTGACTGATTCATTTTGAACATCTTCAAAACTTTGCCAAGGTATGTGCTTTGTGAAAGTCCTATTAAGCGTCTCCTATAGATTTGATGCCCAATATGTAAGTAGCTTCACCGAGGTTTTTCATTAAAAAATTCTTATTCAAATATCCTTTTATGATATCCAGAAATTCTATATCATTTCCAATCAACAATATGGCATCCACATATAATATCAGAAATGCTACACAGCTCCCACTCACTTTCTTGTAAATACAGGCCTCACCATAAGTCTATATAAAACCATATGCTTTGATCACCTTATCAAAGTGTAAATTCCAACTCCGAGATGCTTGCACGAGTCCATAGATGGATCGCTGGAGCTTGCACACTTTTCTAGCACCTTTAGGATTGACAAAACCTTCTGGTTGCATCATATACAACTTTTCTTTTAATATCCATTAAGGAATGCAGTTTTTTGACATCTATTTGCCAGATTTCATAATCATAAAATGTGGCAATTGCTAACATGATTCAGACAGACTTTAGCATCACTACGGGTGAGAAAGTCTGATCATAGTCAACTCCTTGAACTTTGTCGAAAACCTTTTGTGACAAGTCAAGATTTGTAGATAGTGACATTACTATCAGCGTCACTCTTCTTCTTGAAGACCTATTTATTCTCAATGGCTTGCCGATCATCAGGCAGTCCACCAAAGTCCACACTTTGTTCTCAAATATGGAACCTATCTCAGATTTTATGGCCTCAAGTCATCTGTTGGAATCTGGGCTCATCATAGCTTCTTCATAGTTCGTAGGTTTGTCATGGTCAAGTAACATGACTTCCAGAATAGGATTACCATACCACTTTGGTGCTGATCATGCTCTCGTTGACCTATGAGGTTTAGTAGTAACTTGATCTGAAGTTTCATGATCATTATCATTAGCTTCCTCTCTAGTTGGTGTAGGCATCACGGGAACGGATTTCCCGGATGAGATACTTTACAAATTGAGAGAAGGTACAATTACCTCATCAAGTTCTACTTTCCCCCCTGAGGGAGTCCTGGACTAAGGGGTCCTCGGACAGCCAGACTATATACTTTGGCCGGACTGTTGGACTATGAAGATACAAGATAGAAGACTTCGTCCTGTGTCCGGATGGGACTCTCCTTTGTGTGGAAGGAAAGCTTGGCAATTTGGATATGTAGATTCCTTTCTCTGTAACCGACCTTGTACAACCCTAGCCCCCCGGTGTCTATATAAACCAGAGGGTTTGGACTTCTAGGGTTGAGCAACAATCATAATCATAGGCTAGCTTCTAGGGTTTAGCCATTATGATCTCGTGGTAGATCAACTCTTGTAACACTCATATTAATCAAGATCAATCAAGCAGGAAGTAGGGTATTACCTCCATAGAGAGGACCAGAACCTGGGTAAACATTGTGTCCCCCGCCTCCTATTACCATTAGCCTTGGACGCACAGTTCAGGACCCCCTACCCGAGATCTGCTGGTTTTGACACCGACATTGGTGCTTTGATTGAGAGTTCCACTGTGTCGTCACCGTAAGGCTTGATGGCTCCTTCAATCATCTACAACAACGCAGTCCAGGGTGAGGTCTTCCTCCCCGGACAGATCTTCGTATTCGGAGGCTTCGCACTATGGGCCAACTCGTTTGGCCATCAGGAGCAGATCCACAGCTACGCCCCCGGGAATTAGGTCAGGTTTGGAAGCTTGAACTACACCGCCGACGTCCGCGGAGATTTGATCTTCGACGGATTCAAGCCCATGACAGCCGCACCCTGCCGCCACGATGAACATGACCCAAATCTGTCATCAGACTTTGCTCAGGAGATAGCGCATGTAACCGCTCTGGCCCTAGATCCAGAGCAGAGCGCGCCATCCGAGGACGGGAAGCTCAACCTCGCCATGGAAGCCACAGACTCAGCGGCGCTAGAGCCGAACACAGATCTGACCTCCTACGAGCCATGTGTCATCGGAACCTCGGACTCATCTCCGGCCATAGGCTCCGAACCGCATGTATCCGCACCCATCGAATCTGACTGGGCGCCGATCTTAGATTTCAGCTCCGCGGACATCTTCCAGCACTCACCCCTAGGTGATGTGTTAAACTCATTAAAGTCTCTCTCCTTGTCATGAGATTCTTGGCCGAACTATGTCTAGCTTGAGTGGGAAGCGGATGACGAAGAATTTCGTTCCCCACCCACCACCCACTTGATAGCCACTGTCGATGACTTGACCGACATGCTTGATTTCGACTCCAAAGACATCGACGGTATGGATGACGATCCCAGTGAAGAACAGGAACCACCGCCCACAAGGCGCTGGATAGCCACCGCCTCATACGACATATACATGGTGGATACGCCCAAAAAAGACAATGGCAATGACAAAAAGGATCTAGTTGAGGATAAACCTCCTGAGAAACAGCCGAAGCGCCGACGTCAGCGGCGCCGCTCTAAACCACGCCATAGTAAAAATAGCGATACCGGCACAAGAGAAAATAGCACTCCGGACGATGCCGAAGATAATGAAGACCCCGCTGAGCCAACCTCCAAACAGGAGGAATGGGACGATGGGCGAGTCAGCCTTGGCGAACAGGCCATGAACAAAGACTCGGAGGATAGCAACTACCTTCCGCTCTCTGAAGACGAGGTTAGCCTTGGTGACGGAGATTTCATCGTGCCTGAAGAGCCCGCCGAACAAGAACGCTTTAAGCGTCAGCTAATTGCCACTGCAATAAGCCTGAAAAAGAAGCAGCAGCAGCTTCAAGCTGATCAAGATCTGCTCAACGAAAAATGGATTGATGTCCTGGCAGCCGAGGAATACGGCCTCGAGCGCCCAAGCAAAAGCTACCCAAAGCGCAAATTATTACCACAGTTCGATGACGAGGCGCTGGAACCCAACCTACCAAGGTGCAATGCAGCCGACCGACCACCACATGGCCGGGATAAAGAGGCACCTCGAGCCAAACACCAGCCCGCATTACCTCACCGAACAGACAAAAATACAACAACTCGAGGGTACACACATGACCTGCAACGTGACTTGTGAAAGAGAGCAGGTCAGACAAGATCGATCTATGGATCACAGGGGCATGCCCCGACGTGCGATGATGGCCATCTGGTCGAACATGACAAGCATAATCACACCCGGGCCAAAAACCGCAAACGAGCTCCATCCGAGCTACGACGCGACCTGGCTCGATACAAAGGCGCTGCACACCCCCTTTGCTTCGCTGACGAAGTAATGGGACACGATTTCCCAGATGGGTCTAAATCCGTAAACATCGAATCATATGATGGCACAGCAGACCCCGCGGTGTGGATTGAGGATTTTCTTCTCCACATTCATATGGCCCACAGTGACGATCTTCACGCCATCAAATACCTCCCGCTCAAACTCAAGGGACCAGCTAGATACTGGTTAAACAGTCTGCCCGGAAACTCCATTCACAGCTGGGAGGAATTGGAGGACGCCTTCCTCGACAACTTCCAAGGCACATATGTCCGACCTCCGGATACCGATGACCTAAGTCATATAATCCAACAGCCCGGAGAGTCAGCCAGGAAATTCTGGACTCGGTTCCTAACCAAAAAGAACCAAATCGTCGACTGTCCGGACGTCGAAGCCCTAGCGACCTTTAAACACAGCATCCGCGATGAATGGCTGGCCAGACACCTCGGCCAGGAAAAACTGAAGTCCATGTCAGCCCTTACGGCACTCATGACCCGCTTTTGTGCGGGCAAAGACAGCTGGCTAGCCCGTACCAACAACAATACAAGCGAACCTGGCACTTCTGAAGCCAGAAAGAGCAACGGCAAGCCCCGACGCAACAGACATAAGCGTCGAAACAACGGTGACAGTACCAAAGACACGATGGTCAACGCCAGATTCAGCGGCCCTAAGTCCGGTCAGCGGAAGAAGCCATTTAAAAGGAACAATCCGGGCCCGTCCAGTCTGGACCGCATACTAGATCGACCATGCCAAATCCATGGCACTCCAGATAAACAAGCCAATCATACCAACATGGAATGTTGGGGTTTCAAACAGGCTGGCAAGTTAAATGCTGGAAATAAGGAGAAATGGTCGCAAAGCAAGGACAATGATGAGGAAC
>NC_041389.1:337361309-337365087 GCF_002162155.2 Triticum dicoccoides | reverse complement strand
CATGATATACGCCAGCCACATCCCCAAGAGGAAACGCAAGCGCGCACTCAGGGATGTCTACGCGATGGAGCCAGTCGCGCCAAAGTTCAACCCATGGTCCTCCTGTCCGATCACCTTCGATCGCAAGGACCATCCAACCATTATCCGTCAGGGCGGTTCAGCCGCAGTAGTCCTTGACCCAATTATTGATGGATTCCACCTCACACGAGTCCTCATGGATGGTGACAGTAGCCTGAACCTGCTCTATCAGGATACAGTGCGCAAAATGGGTATCGATCCCTCAAGGATCAAGCCCACATAAACCACCTTTAAAGATGTCATACCAGGTGTAGAGGCCTATTGTACGGGCTCAATCACACCGGAAGTGGTCTTCGGATCCCCGGACAATTTCCAAAGTGAAGAGTTAATCTTCGATATCGTCCCCTTCCGCAGTGGTTATCATGCACTGCTCGGACGAACCGCATTTGCTCGATTCAATCTGGTGCCGCACTATGCCTACCTCAAGCTCAAGATGCTCGGACCTCGCGGTGTTATAACAGTCAATGGAAATACAGAGCGCTCCATCCGTATTGAGGAGCACACCGCGGCCCTTGCAGCAAAAGTACAGAACTACCTTCTTAGGCAGAACCTCAGTTCGGCAATAAAGCCCTCGGACACCATCAAGCGAGTCTGAACTGCTCTGCAGCAGGACCATCCAGCTCGTCCAGAGCTTAACTAGCAATTCGGCCTCCGTCCTAGTCCCAATCAAGCGGTGAAATTCGTACCGTGCATGCACAATTACGCACTTAAAGTATCATGGGCGTGGATGGAGGCACAGCTAGACTGCGGTCCACAATGCGGCTCAACCGCCCCTGGATCCGCATACCTTCACCTTTTCTCTTCCTTTCATATTTTTCTCTTCTTGAGGCTTTTTTGATAACCTGACCATCGGACCGATCGCGGGATGGATACACCAAGAAGGCAAGAGGCTTTCACGTACAAGGGAATCCCCAGATGGTCTCTACTAATGATCGTTATACCTGTTTTACATACCCGAGCGCAACTCGCTCTTGGTCATGGCATGTCAAATAGCCTTATTTGCTTACCACACTACTTGTACACATACGCCTTGACGTATTAATCAAATTACAATGGAAAATAATTTGCAGCGTCCGCTTTTTACTTAAAATTTTCCTTATCTTTGTATTTATTATTAATCGCACATGTACATTCTGGTACGCCTCAATTCGCCAAGGGCTTCATGCTACCCCATAACACGGCAGGAAAGTCCGAACACTTTTATAGTACAGTTCGGCACCCCGAACTTATAGCATTATATGCATCGGCTCCGAATCATGTCTTTGGTCAATAGTTGGGTTGCCCGGCTCCTGTGCTTGCTACCTTATGTTCCGCTATATCGGCAAGGGTAGTAAAGGGAGAACTACTGCGATTGTGTCCCGGTTCTTCCGAATGAGCACCTTAGTAGAGAAAGTCGAAAACTGACTGTCATGATGTGGCAAGAGCTGGTCGCTGTTCGAGAGGTCTCAAATCCTTAGAGATTTTTTCCGCTTTATGCAAGGAATCGGTTTTTGTCTGATTAGGCGTGTATAGCGCCCCAAGTTCGGTCTTTCGAATACTAGGGGCTGCGCCAAAATTTAAAATTATAGAACTCCTATGGCTAAGTGAGGGTGATAAAGCCCTATAGTCCGATTGCCTTGTTCATTGTGCTAAACACCTCCTTAAAGGACCAAAAACTTGCATAAAGAGTGTTTAGATTTATCTCGAACACCCCTGTACTAGCTACGTGGGGGCAGAAGCCGACGACTGGCCAACTCTCAGATTTCCTAAACGGCCGCATAGGAGGTAAAATTTTAAATAAACAAGCATTACATTATGTAAAGATCTTGTTTCATATTACAGGGCAGGATCAAATGAATGTTTTCACGGGAATATGATATCCTTGGCACATTGCTCCGCCACAAGGCAGGATCCCTCCAGAACACTTTCATAGTATAGTTTGGGTCGGTGGTGCTCTTTGCCCTTAGGCGGCCCCTCGGTCATCAGCATCATGGCGTCCATCTTGGCCCAATGCATCTTAGCGCGGGCAAACGCCATCCGTACACCTTCAATGCAAACCGATCTCTTTATGACTTCAAGTCACGGGCAGGCACTGACAAGCCGCTTCACGAGTCTGAAGTAGCTATTGGGCATGGGCTCAGCAGGCCATAGCCAGATTATTAGGTCCTTCATGGCCAGTTCGGCCGCCTTGTGCAGCTCGACCAGTTGTTTCAGCTGGTCACTAAAGGGCACCGGATGTTCTGGTCCAAGGTATTGAGACCAGAACAACTTCTCCGTAGAGCTCCCTTCTTCGGCTTGGTAGAACTCTGCAGCATCTGATATGCTGCGCGGCATCAAACGCTCCTGGAGAACTCCAAATTCAGGTAAGCAAAAGGAATGTCTCCTTCACATGCTTGCTTTGCATAATGAAAGCCTTACCCGCCGTGATCTTCTTGGCCACCTGGATTTCCTGGAGGGTGCTCTGGGCTTTGGCTCGGGCGTCTTGCGTGCTCTGGAGGGCCTTGGCAAGTTCGGACTCTTGAGTCTTAGAATCACGCTCCAAGGACTCATACTTCTTGACGGCGTCCTGGAGCTCTTGATGTACCTCACTGACCCGGGCCTCTTGTGTCCGCGCGTGACACGTTCCTTGGCCACTCTGTCCTCGGCCTCGGCTAATGCCTTCTTAAGGGCCGCCACATCGGTCCTGGCCCCTAATAAAGTTCATGCCACTTTCATCAGCACGAACTATTCATCCTTCCTAAATATACACGCAGGTTACTAAATACCTTTGCTTTCTTCAAGCTGCTTCTACACGAGGCCGAGCTCTTCCTTGGCCCGCTCCAGGTTCTGCTTCAGTCCGGAGACCTCCGCAGTATGTGTGGCAGCAGCTAGCAGTGATGCCTGCTTATTCACCTGGACATCTTCTGTTAGACTCCTGCAAAAATTATTTGATCCTCTGTTCAGCTTTTCTTTCCAAACACCAACAGAGCATCAGGGGCTACTCTCTACATTGTGATATTCTTTTTTACAATTGCATTACTTACCTCAAAGCCTATTAAAAGGCTAGTGCAGGCTTCAGTCAGTCCGCTTTTGGCGGACTGGATCTTCTCGATCACCGTACTCATAATAGTACGGTGTTCTTCAACAATGGAAGCGCCTCGTAGCGCTTCCAGCAATCTATCCGGTGCCTCTAGATGGACAGAGGCCACCGGTGGAACTGGCTCGCCCCCCCTCTTTCGTAAGAGGCAGCCAGCCAGAGTCCGGAACCACGTGGGTCTCCGGAGCTGTATCCGGCTGGGGATTACGGCCCCCGTGGTCTATGGGGGCTTGTTCCCCCATGTGTCCGGCCCTCTTGGCCCTGTCCCCCGCCTTCATCGGGACGACCTCTTGAGCCTCTCCCTGGCCCGGGATCCTTTGAGACACCACCTCGGTGTTGACCGTGGCCTTGGGTGAGGAGGCCGTTGGAAGGGACCCGTTGTCCATTGCCGAAGGGTCCAACGACCCATCCGAAGAGGAGGATAGCTCGATGTTGGACTGGGCCGGACTACAAGTGCATGATCTAGCATGTTAAAATGATAAAGTAAGAAGGCCAAAAATATTACCGTGTCCGGATACTTATGATTTCTCTAGGGACTTGACCCTAGGCTCCCACTCTCTGCTACTGTCGGTGGTTGCGGCGGAGTAGTCCGGAAGGGAGGTTTTTCCCTTCTTGGGCGTCTTGGCCCCCCCCCATGTGTGGGGA
>NC_041389.1:337302570-337360758 GCF_002162155.2 Triticum dicoccoides | reverse complement strand
GGAGGAGAGATCTTTGATGTCTTCGGACATTGTGTCCGAAGCGTCCTTGCGTCGGAGACCCTCTCTGGCCCCTTTGGCCGTCTTTTTGGCCTTCTTCTCCGGCACCTCATAAGGCGCTGGAAACAACATCTTTGTTAGAAGAGGCGTTTCTGGATCTTCGGGCAGTGGAGCTGGGCAGTTAATCTGCTCCGCTATATTTACCCAGGTCTGAAAGATGGGTAGGGAGACTCAGATTCCTCCCTCAGATATGCCAAGTAAAGGATATACTTTGAAAGCATGAAAGAACTTACCGTGTTAGCCCGGCATTTTGAGCTAAGCCCAGGATCCTCGGTTGTGGGCGGTGGTACCTCGCTGGCCTTAAAAAGCACCTTCCAGACATCTTCATGCATCGTGCCGAAGAGCTCCAGCAGCGTCTGGTGCTTGGCCGGGTCGAACTCCCGCAAATTACAAGTCCGGCTCTAACACAGAAGAATCTGGCCGAAGAGCATAACATGGACCATGTTGACGAGCTTGATTTTCATGCTTACCATGTTCTGGATACACGTTTGGAGCCTAGTCAGTTCTTCTGCTGAGCCCCAGGCCATGCCCTTCTCTTGCCAGGAGGTGAGCCGCATGGGGACTCCGTATCGGAATTCGAGGGTCGTCGCACAGCTTGTGCTGCGCGGCTCGATGATGTAGAACCACCCCGATTGCCACACCTTTACAGTCTCCACGAAGGAGCCTTCGGGCCAGGTGACATTGGGCATCTTGCCCACCATAGCGCCACCACACTCTGCTTGTTGGCCGCTCACCACCTTTGGCTTCACATTGAAGGTCTTCAGCCATAGGCCAAAGTGAGGAGGGATGTAGAGGAAGGCCTCACACACGACAATAAATGCCGAGATGTTGAGGATGGAGTTGGGGCCAAGTCATGGAAGTCCAACCCGTAGTAGAACATCAGTCAGTGGATAAATGGGTGGAGGGGAAATCCCAGACCACTGACGAAGTGTGTGAGAAACACAACCCTCTCATGGGGCTCTAGGGTAGGGACGATCTATCCCTTGGCCGGAAGTCGATGGGCGATGTCTTTGGATAAGTACCCGGCCTCCCGGTGCTTCTTGATGTCCTCCTTCTTGACGGAGGAGGCCATCCACTTGCCTCCAGCACCGGATCCGAACATGATTGGAGTGCTTTTTCGGGTGGAGAAGGCGAGAGCTTGGGCGCTGGAGCTCAAGAATGAATGAGTAGAGGAAGGAGAAGGCGTGGGTGAACGAGGATGAACCCTTATCCCCTTATAAAGACGTCGAAAGTCATGCGCCTCCCACCTCACCTTCAAATCCGCTTATTTCCCGAGCGCCGTGCAGATGACACAATTGGGTTACCCGTGCCCGTATTGATGAGAATCCCGTGATAAGGGGACATGATCTCTGCTTCGACAAGATGTGCCAATGAAACCACGTCTCGAAATATGGAGCGGTAGGCTAAAAAAGGTTCAAATTATGACCGGATAGTGGTGTGATGTCACGCTTCGAAAAAGTTGTCAGCAGGTTAGACTCATGGAATATTATACTCTCTACGGTAGTGTGTGGTACTTGTTTTGCAGAGCACACGTTTCCTGTGTTTAGAAGACAATGTTGGAATATTCGGAGAAGGACCCGCTTTGCAATGCCAAAGACAATCTGCGCTCCGGACTCATCGTCATTGAAGCCTAGTTCAGGGGCTACTGAGGGAGTCCTGGACTAAGGGGTCCTCGGACAGCCGGACTATATACTTTGGCCGAACTGTTGGACTATGAAGATACAAGATAGAAGACTTCGTCCCGTGTCCGGATGGGACTCTCCTTTGCGTGGAAGGCAAGCTTGGCGATTGTGATATGTAGATTCATTTCTCTGTAACCGACCTTGTACATCCCTAGCCCCCCGGTGTCTATATAAACCGGAGGATTTGGACTTCTAGGGTTGAGCGACAATCATAATCATAGGCTAGCTTCTAGGGTTTAGCCATTACGTTCTCGTGGTAGATAAACTCTTGTAACACTCATATTCATCAAGATCAATCAAGCAGGAAGTAGGGTATTACCTCCATAGAGAGGGCCCAAACCAAGGTAAACATTGTGTCCCCCGCCTCCTGTTACCATTAGCCTTAGACGCACAGTTTGGGACCCCCTACCCGAGATCCGCCGGTTTTGACACCGACACCCCCACACACTTGTTTCGAGAGAAACTCCTACTCTAGAAAGGTTCCTGTCAGTGTCAAAACCGGCGGATCTCGGGTAGGGGGTCCCGAACTGTGCGTCTAGGCGGATGGTAACAAGAGACAAGGGACACGATGTTTTACCCAGGTTCGGGCCCTCTTGATGGAGGTAAAACCCTACATCCTGCTTGATTGATATTGATATTGTGGATGTTTACAAGAGTGGATCTACCACGAGATCAAGGAGGCTAAACCCTAGAAGCTAGCCTATGGTATGATTGTAATGGTTGTTGTTGTTGGGTCCTACGGACTAGAGCCATCCGGTTTATATAGACACCGGAGAGGGCTAGGGTTACATAGAGTCGGTTACAATGGTAGGAGATCTACGTATCCGTATCACCAAGCTTGCCTTCCACGCCAAGGAAAGTCCCATACGGACACGGGACGAAGTCTTCAATCTTGTATCTTCATAGTCTTGGAGTCCGGTCGATGATGATAGTCCGGCCGATGATAGTTCGGCTGATGATGATAGTCCGGCTATCCGGACACCCCCTAATCCAGGACTCCCTCAGTAGCCCCTGAACCAGGCTTCAATGACGATAAGTCCGGCGCGTATATTGCTTGGCATTGCAAGGCGGGTTCCTCCTCCGAATGATAGAAGATTGTGAACACCAGGATAGTGTCCGGCTCTGCAAAATAAATTCTTTCCACCGTAGAGAGAATAACATATACACAAGTTCAATCTGCTGACGTTTTTTGCGGCATGACGTCACACCACTACCAAGCCATTACTTGAATCATTTTTTACTCTACCACCTCAGTGCATTTAGCGAAGCGGTTTCCTTGGCACGTCTTGTCGAAGCAGAGATCGTGTTCCCCCTTAATCCGGGATTCTCATCAATACGGACATGGGTAACCCAACCGCGCCATTGATGGTGATGCTTGGGGGATAAGCGAGTTTTACCAGGCCGGTGGGGGACGCGTAGACTTCGTCCGCCCATATAAGGGATAAGGATTCACCTTGTCACCTACGCCTTCTTCCTCCTTTGCTTATCCATCTCCGCGCACTCGAGCTCCAGCGCCCAAGCCCGCACATCTCGTCTCAACCTTCCCCAGTTATGTCCGGAGCGGGAGGCAAGTGGATGACCTCCTCCGTTAAGGAGGAGCACATCGAAAGACTGCGCAGCGCCGGCTACCTGTCCGGCAACATCGCGCACCGGCTGCCCGACGAGGGGCAGCTCATCCCCACCCCCAGGCCCCATGAGAGGGTCGTTTTTCTTCCCCACTTCCTCCGCGGACTGGGCTTTCCACTTCACCCCTTTGTCCGAGGGCTCATGTTCTACTACGGCCTGGATTTCCATGATCTGGCGCCAAACTTCATCCTCAACATCTCGGCGTTTATCGTCGTGTGCAAGGCCTTCCTCTGCATCCAGCCCCACTTCGGCTTGTGGCTCAAGACCTTCAATGTCAAGCCGAAGGTAGTGAAGGGCACTCAAGCGGAATGCGGAGGCTCCATGTTGGGCAAGATGCCCAACATCCTTTGGTTCGAAGGGGCCTTCGTGGAATCCATCAAGGGGTGGCAATCGGGGTGGTTCTATATCACCGAGCCGCGCGACCCTACGTGGGCGGCGGCCCCCGAGTTTAGATCTGGTATCCCCACGCAGCTCACCTCCTGTAAAGAGAAGGGCTTGCTGTGGGGTAGTTTGGAGGAGCTGACGGGACTCCAAGCCTGTATCCAGAAGCTGGTGAAGAAGCTCAGGCTGGTTAATGTGGTCCAGGTCATGCTCGTCCGCCGGATTCTCCCATGCCAAGAGCGGGCATTCAATCTGTGGGAGTTCAATCCGGAACAGCACCAGGCGCTGAGCGGGCTCTTCGACACGACGTACGAAGGCGCCTGGAGGGTGTTGTTTAAGGGCGCCAAAGCCCCCGCATCCGCGACTGAAGATCGCGGATTTCGCTCGCAGCGCCAAGCCGACGAGGTAAGTGATTCTACCCCTTTACAGGGCACTTGCTATTCATAGTTTGACTCTATGCAGGTTTTAATTTCCCCTTTTCCTTTGATAGGACTGGATGAGGAAGGCGGAGCAGATTATCTGCCCGGCTCCTATGCCAGAAAACCCAGTAGACGCCCGTCTAGCGAGGCTGCTGGTTCCGGCACCGCACGTGGTGCCGGAGAAGAAGGCCAAGAAGGAGGCCACGGGTGCTCGAAAGAGTTCCCGTTTTCAGGTGTCCGACGACTCCGGGGCGGACTCCTCCCCCGAAAACGAGGAGGATAAAGAGGACTCTCTCCCAGAGGAGGGAGAGAGGAAGAGGAAGGCTTCCCCAACAAGGGAGGCCGAAGGGTCCAAGAGGGGAAGGACTATTCCCCCGGACAGCTCCGCCAACATCAACGTTGGTGAGGAAGAATGGCCTTCAAGGGCCAGGCCTCCAGCGAGATCGTAAGTATCCGGATTCCTGAGCGATTTATAATTTCTTTTTCTGTGTCACATGGTGTCATTTTGATGCCGCATGCTGCCTGTAGTCCGGCCAATGATGATCTCCCTGCTTCATCGAGCGGGTCGTTGGCTCCGTCGGATGTAGACTCCATCCCGACCGCCTCCACCCCTCATGACACCGAGGACGCCAAGGTGGGATCCCTAGAAGGGACCCATCAGGGGGAGGCTCCGGAGGCGCCACAAGGCGTCCTCCCGGACTTTGCGCCGGACTCCATATCAGAACCCGCAGTGGTTCCAGAGTCCGGCCGGCGGCCCCTTCGCACGAAGGGCAAGACCGTGACGCCGGCGGCTTCCGTCCAACCGGAGGCGCCGGACAATTTGTTGGAGGCGCTGCAGAGCGCTTCCATCGAGGAAGAACACCGCACTATTATGAGTGCGGTGATTCAGAAGGTACAACTTGCCAAGAGCGGGCTGACCGAAGCCTGCAGTAGCCTTCTATCAGGCTTTGAGGTAAGAAGTTAAAAAATATGCAATGTAATACCGCATAGACAGTAGCCCCTGATGCTCGGTTCGGTGTTCGGAAAGAAAAGCCGGACTGAGGATCTGAAAAAAAGAAGATATACGCAGGGTTGCTAAAAAATTATGTCAATATGGGTTGTAGGCTGCGCTGCTGACCTCTGCCGCACTGACTGCGGAGGTCGGTGCTTTGAAGCAGGAGCTCAAGCGGTCCGAGCAAGAGCTCGGCCGCGCCAAGAAGCAGCTCCAGGACAAAGAAGGTGAGTAACACCACTTTGAACTTGTACCTTACAGAAAAGGATTTAGGTTGCAACAAAAAATAACAAGGATAACATGGGTACTGCAGGGGCCATGAACGAGGTGGCGACCCTGAAGGAGGCCGTGTCTGCGGCCGAACGCAATGCGGCCGCGAAACGGGCAGAGCGAGAAAAGCAGGAGGCGCAGGTGGCGGTGGTTCAGCAAGAGCTCCAGGCTCTCATGGAAAAGCATGAGAGTTTGGAGCGTGACTCAAAGACTCGAGAGTCCGAGCTTGCCTCGGCTCTCGAAAGTGCCAAGACTGCCAAGGCCGATGCCCATAAGTCCCTTTAGGATTTTGAGTTGGTGAGGAAGATAGCGGCGGGTAAGGCATTTTTCATGCAAAGCAAGCATGTGAATGTAAATTACGTGTTACTTACCCGAATTCGAAGCTCTCTAGGGGCATTTGCAGATCTGCCTCGCAACGTGTCTGATGCCGCCGCATTCTACTGAGCCGAGGAGGGGAGCTCAACGGAGAAGGTCTTCTGGTCTCAGTATGCTGAGGCCGGCCATCCGGTGCCCCCTAGCGACCAGCTGAAGCAGCTGGTCGAGCTCCACAAGGTGGCCGAGCAGGCCATGAAGGGCCTCATAGTCCGGCTGTGGCCTGGAGAGGCCATGCCTAGGAGCTACTTCGGTCTCGTGCGACGGTTGGTGGATGCGTGCCCCTGGGTGGAGGTTATCAAGTGCTCCGCCTGTATTGAAGGTGGTCGTCGGGCCCTTGCCTGCGCAAAGGTGCATTGGGGCAAGCTGGATGCGGAGAAGCTAATCACTGACGCGCCACCAGCGGGCAAGGAATATCGTACGCCCGAGATGTACTATAAGACTGTCCTGAAGGGTGCCCGCAAAATTGCGGATGAGTGCCCCAGGGATGTAATTATTGAGTAAATTCACAATGTGTTATCCTGTGCGCTGAAAACTTTGTTCATATGCGCTAAGCAACGCTTGTTAATTTAAAATATTACCTTATGTGCGGCCGTTTATTAAATCTGAGAGATGGCTAGTCGTCGGCTTCAGCCCCCATGCCACGAGTGCTGGGGTGTTCGGGATAAACTTGAGCACTCTTGTTCCCATTTTTGGGTCCATCTAGGGAGGCGCTCAACACAACGAACAAGGCAACCGAACTTATAGTGCTTGAACACTCTCACTTAGCCATAGAATTCTATAATTTTAAATTTTGGCGAAGCCCCTAGTATTCAGAAGACCGAATTAGGGGCGCTATCCACGCCTTCGTCGGACATTATCCGGAACTTCGCTCGAAGCGGCGTAGGTCTTTAAGGACCCGAAAGGACCTCTCGAACAGCGACCAGTCTCTCGCCTTATCATGACAGTCAGTTTTAGCTTTCTCCACTGAGGCGTTAACCCGGCTCAACCGGGGCGCAATCGCAGCGGTTCTCCCAGTGCTACCTTAGCCGATAGAACGGAACGTAAGGTGCCAAACATGGGAGCCAGGCAAAACCAACTATTGACCCAAGACATGATTCGGAGCCGATTCATATAATGCTATAAGTTCGGGGTGCCGCACTTGTGAAAGTGTGCGGACTTTATCACACCGTAATGCGGGGAATATAAGCCCCTGGTGTATTTGGCCGTACCAAAATGTACGGATGCAACATGTCGGAAATGAACATATATATATAAGGAAATGCAATTATGGGCAAAAAGTGCTGCATTTTATTCGAGAAGATCTGCTATGAGTGCGGAATGATACAAATAGTGCGAAAAGCAAGGGATTGGACGAATTAAAGGCGTCTCCCTCCAGGGGTAGGCCGCGGAATGGTGTATTTAACAAATTTAATGCTCGTAATGGAGACCACCTGAGTGTTCGTCACAGCCTTTGTCCCTCCCTGGCTGTTGCATCATGAGTTCGGCAGGTTCGCCACCGGACAGAGTTCTGTATAAAAAAGAGAGAAATAAAAGATAAAAAGAGCAACACACTTGGGAGCCCCTGGTGTGGTCGAACCGCACTCTGGGTCTGTTGTGGTTGTGCCTCTCCCCCTATGCCCATGGTATCTCCAGGGCGTAATTATGTACGCGGAGAGTTTGTCTTACAATTGTGCGAGGGCTGGGGTTGAGGCCGCATTGCTACACGTGCTCGGAACGTGCCAGGTGGTATTGGTTGATGTTGCTCCGGGCGCGTTTGGCCGTGTCCGGTCTTTTAACGGCTGGACTCGAAAATTGCCTTAAAAGGCTGCTCTGTACTTCTGCCGCGAGAGCCGCTGTATGTTCCTCCGTTCAAAGGGAGCGTTCCGTGTTTCCGTTGACCGTGATGACTCCACGAGGGCCTGGCATCTTGAGCTTAAGGTATGCATAATGCGGCACCGCGTTGAATTTTGTGAACGCGGTTCGTCCGAGCAGAGCGTGATAGCCGCTGCGGAATGGGACTATGTCGAAGATTAACTCCTCGCTTCGGAAATTATCCGGGGATCCGAAGACCACTTCCAGTGTAACTGAGCCTGTACAACTGGCCTCGACACCTGGTATGACGCCTTTGAAGGTTGTCTTTGTAGGTTTAATCCTTGAAGGGTCTATGCCCATCTTGCGCACTGTATCCTGATAAAGCAGGTTCAGGCTACTGCCGCCGTCCATCAGGACTCTCGTGAGGTGAAATCCATCGACGATTGGGTCTAAAACCAATGCGGCGAATCCGCCATGGCGGATACTGGTCGGATGGTCTCTTCGATCGAAAGTGATCGGGCAAGAGGACCATGGGTTGAATTTTGGGGCGACTGGCTCCATGGCGTATACGTCCCTTAGTGCAAGCTTCCGCTCCCTCTTGGGAATATGCGTTGCGTATATCATGTTTACCGTCCGAACTTTAGGGGGGAATCCCTTTTGTCCTCTGTTGTTCGGCAGCCGGGTCTCTTCCTCGTCATCGTTGTGTAGCCCCTTGTCAGTGTTTTCGGCGATTAATTTGCCTGCCTGCTTGAATACCCAACAATCTCTGTTGGTGTGGTTAGCTGGCTTTTCGGGGGCTCCATGTATTTGACAAGAGTGGTCGAGTATTCGGTCCAAATGGGACCGGCCCGGAGTGGTTCTTTTGAATGGCTTCTTCCGTTGACCGGGCTTGGAGCCTCGGAATCCGGCGTTGACTGTCGTATCTTCGTTGCTGTCGCCGTTAATGCGGCGTTTGTTTTTGTTTCGACGCAACCTGCCATTGCGGTCCTTGGTATCCGGACTGCCAGCGTTTTTGCTGAGGTTGTTGCTGCGAGCTAGCCAGCTATCCTCTCCCGCACAGAAGCGGGTCATGAGTGATGTGAGGGCTGCCATGGATTTCGGCTTCTCCTGTCCTAGGTGCCGGGCCAGCCACTCATCGCGGATGTTATGTTTGAAGGCAGCGAGGGCCTCTGCATCCGGACAGTCGATGATTTGATTTTTCTTTGTTAAGAACCGTGTCCATAATTGCCTGGCCGATTCGTCTGGCTGCTGGATTATGTGGCTTAGGTCATCTGCGTCCGGTGGTCGCACATACGTGCCCTGGAAGTTGTCGAGGAATGCGGCTTCCAGGTCTTCCCAGCATCCAATTGACTCTGCGGGCAGGCTGTTAAGCCAATGCCGAGTTGGTCCTTTAAGCTTGAGTGGGAGATATTTGATGGCGTGAAGATCGTCGCCGCGGGCCATATGTATATGGAGGAGATAATCCTCAATCCAAACCGCGGGGTCTTTTGTGCCATCATAGGATTCGATATTAACGGGTTTAAACCCTTCAGGGATTTGATGATCCATTACTTCGTCAGTGAAGCATAGTGGGTGTGCGGCGCCTCTGTATTGAGCAATATCGCGACGTAGCTCGAGAGAGCGTTGTCTGCTGTGGTCGGCCCGGCCGGAGTAGTTGTATCCGGCGCGACGGTATTCGTCGTGGGTCTTGGGGCGCCCACGTGATCCATAGATAGATCTGGATTGTCTTGCCTCGTCCTCCAATATATCCCGCAAGTCCGGCCCGTTCCCCCGTGGCTTCATGCTTTTTGAGCGATGTCGGGGTACGGTTTTGGTGGAGGGCTTGCATGCCTCTCTGTCGCGGCCACGAGGTGGTCGGTCTGCCGTATTGTGCGCTGGTGATGCAGGTTTGTAAGCTTCCTCCTCTAGTCGGGGGAGCAACTTGCGTTTTGGGTAACTTTTGGAGGGGCGTTCGAGTTCATACTCTTCGGCCGCGAGGACCTCGGTCCATCTGTCGGCCAGTAGGTCTTGATCAGCTTGAAGCTATTGCTGCTTTTTCTTTAGGCTGTTTGCCGTGGCCATTAGCCTGCGTCTGAAACGCTCTTGTTCGACGGGATCCTCAGGCACGACGAATTCATCGTCGTCGAGGCTTGCCTCATCTCCGGAGGGAGGTAAGTAATTATCATCCTCGACCTCTTCGTCTGCCGCCCTCTCGCGAGGGCTTGCTTCTGCCTCCTCCTGTGCTGGATCGTGCTAGAGGGGGTTTTCTTCGGCACTTTCTGGGGTGTTATTATCTGCTGTGCCGGAATCTCCATTCTTGCTGTGGCGGGATTTAGAGCGGCGCCGCTGACATCGGCGCTCGGGCTGTTTCTTTAAGGAATCGGCCTCCGTTGCTTCTTCGCCGTCCCCATCTTTTGGGGTGTCCACCATGTATATGTCGTATGACGAGGTGGTCTTCCAGTGTCCTGTAGGCACTGGTTCTTGATAGTCTCCGGCATCATCGTCCATACCGTCGATGTCTTCGGAGTCGTAGTCGAGTACGTCGGTTAGATCGTCGACGGTGGCTACGAAGTGGGTGGTGGGTGGGCTCTGAATTTCTTCGTCGTCTGCGTCCCAACCATCCTGGCCGTAGTTCGGCCAGGGCTGTCCGGATAGCGAGAGATGCTTCAGCGAATTTAAGATATCGCCGAAGGGTGAGTGCTGAAAGATGTCCGCAGCCGTGAATTCCATGATCGGTGCCCAGTCGGGTTCGACTGGCAGGGGCGCAGGAGGTTCGGAGTCTGGCAGAGAGTCCGGCACCTCGGAGTCATGAGCTTTATGCGGGACAAGGTAAGTGTTCGGCTCCATCGCCGTAGAAGTTGCAGCTCCCGAGGCGGTGTCCAGCCATCCGTCCTCGATCTGAGCGATCGGCTCCGGACTATGGGTCGGAGCGGATTCGTGTGCGGCCTCCAAGGTGCTGTCCGGCGGCAGAGTTAGGTCATGCCCATCGTGACAGCATGGCACGCGCGGCTGTGGCTCAGATCCATCAAAGATCAAGTCCCCGCGGATATCGGCCATGAAGTTTAGGCTTCCAAACCTGACCTGATGGCCAGGGGCGTAGCTTTCGATCTGCTCCAGATGGCCAAGTGAGTTGGCCCGCAGTGTGAAGCCGCCGAATACGAAGATTTGTCCGGGGAGAAAAGTCTCACCCAGGACTGCGTCGTTGTCGACTGAAGAGGCCATCAAGCCTATCGGTGACGACACAGAGGAACTCTCAATGAAAGCACCAATGTCGGTGTCAAAACCGGCGGATCTCGGGTAGGGGGTCCCGAACTGTGCGTCTAGGCGGATGGTAACAGGAGACAAGGGACACGATGTTTTACCCAGGTTCGGGCCCTCTTGATGGAGGTAAAACCCTACATCCTGCTCGATTGATATTGATATTGTGGATGTTTACAAGAGTGGATCTACCACGAGATCAAGGAGGCTAAACCCTAGAAGCTAGCCTATGGTATGATTGTAATGGTTATTGTTGTTGGGTCCTACGGACTAGAGCCATCCGGTTTATATAGACACCGGAGAGGGCTAGGGTTACATAGAGTCGGTTACAATGGTAGGAGATCTATGTATCCGTATCGCCAAGCTTGCCTTCCACGCCAAGGAAAGTCCCATACGGACACGGGACGAAGTCTTCAATCTTGTATCTTCATAGTCTTGGAGTCCGGTCGATGATGATAGTCCGGCCGATGATAGTTCGGCTGATGATGATAGTCCGGCTATCCGGACACCCCCTAATCCAGGACTCCCTCAGTTCCATTCTTGGTAACAAAGATCTTGCCTTCGGATCTGTGGTAGAAGGTGTACCCAATTGTTTCCTTATGGTATCCTATGAAGACACACTTCTCTGATTTGGGTTCGAGCTTATCAGGCTGAAGTTTTTTTCACATAAGCATCGCAACACCAAACTTTAAGAAACAACAACTTAGGTTTATTACCAAACCATAGTTCATACGGTGTCATCCCAATGGATTTAGACGGTGCCCTATTTAACGTGAATGCAGTTGTCTCTAATGCATAACCCCAAAACGATAGTGGTAAATCGATAAGAGACATCATAGATCGCACCATATCTAATAAAGTACAGTTACGACGTTCGGACACACCACTACGCAGTGGTGTTCCAGGTGGCGTGAGTTGTGAAACTATTCCACATTGTTTGAAATGAAGGCCAAACTCGTAACTCAAATATTCACCTCCACGATCAGATCGAAGAAACTTTATTTTCTTTCTTACAATGATTCTCCACTTCACTCTGAAATTCTTTGAACTTTTCAAATGTTTCACACTTGTGTTTCATTAAGTAGATATACCCATATCTGCTTAAATCATCTGTGAAGGTCAGAAAATAACGATACCCACCGCGAGCCTCAACACTCATCGGACCACATACATCGGTATGTATTATTTCCAATAAGTCATTGGCTCGCTCCATTGTTCTGGAGAATGGAGTTTTATTCATCTTTCCCATGAGGCATGGTTCGCAAGTATCAAATGATTCATAATCAAGTGATTCCAAAACTCCATTTGCATGGAATTTCTTTATGCGATTTACACCAATATGACCTAAACAGCAGTGCCACAAGTATGTTGCACTATCATTATCAACTTTGCATCTTTTGGCATCAATATTATGAATATGTGTAGGATCGAAAGTATGTCTAGAGGGGGGTGATTAGACTACTTGACCAAATAAAAACCTAGCCTTTTCCCAATTTTAATTCTTGGCAGATTTTAGCAATTTAGCACAAGTCAAGTGATACGTCTCCAACATATATATAATATTTTATTGTTCCATGCTATTATATTATCCATCTTGGATGTTTTATATGCATTTATATGCTATTTTATATGATTTTTGGGACAAACCTATTAACCTAGAGCCCAGTGCCAGTTTCCGGGTTTTTTCCTTGTTTTTGAGTTTTACAGAAAGGAATACCAAACGGAGTCCAATTGACGTGCCAATTTTTTAATGATTTTTATGGACCAAAATAAGCCCCCGAAGTAAAAGAGTTGGGCCAGAAGAGTCCTGAGTGTAGGATCGAAAGTATGTCTAGAGGGGGGGTGATTAGACTACTTGACCTAATAAAAACCTTGCCTTTTCCCAATTTTAATTCTTGGCAGATTTTAGCAACTTAGCACAAGTCAAGCAATCAACCTACACATGCAATTCTAGAGTATAGCAGCGGAATGTAAGACAATTTCATATGAAGGTAAAGGGGAGGAGTTTGAGGAGGCAAACGCAATTGGAGACTCGGAGATTTTTGAGTCATGGTTCCGATAGGTGGTGCTATCGTACATCCACATTGATGGAGACTTCAACCCACGAAGGGTAACGGCTGTGAGAGTCCACGGAGGGCTCCACCCACGAAGGGTCCACGAAGAAGCAACCTTGTCTATCCCACCATGGCCGTCGCCCACGAAGGACTTGCCTCACTAGGGGTAGATCTTCACGAAGTAGGCGATCTCCTTGCCCGTACAAACTCCTTGGTTCAACTCCACAATCTTGTCGGAGGCTCCCAATTGACACCTAGCCAATCTAGGAGACACCACTCTCCAAGAAGTAACAAATGGTGTGTTGATGATGAACTCCTTGCTCTTGTGCTTCAAATGATAGTCTCCCCAACACTCAACTCTCTCTCACAGGATTTGGATTTGGTGGCAATAAGATTTGAGTGGAAAGCAACTTGGGGAAGGATAGAGATCAAGATTCATATGGTAGGATTGGAATATCTTTACCTCAACACAAGTGTAGGTGGTTCTCTCTCAGAAAATGTAAGTTGGAAGTGTAGGCATGTTCTGATGGCTCTCTCCATGAATGAAGAGTGGGTGGAGGGGTATATATAGCCTCCACACAAAATATAACTGTTACACACAACTTACCAATCTCAGTGGGACCGAATCCTAAAACTCGGTCGGACCGATTTAGCAAATAATGTGACCGTTAGGATTTTCCGTGGGACCGACATGTCAACTCGGTGGGACCGATATGGTTAGGGTTAGGGAAAAACGTAATCTCGGTGAGACCAATTACACAAACCCGGTGGGATCAATTTTGGTAATAAGCTAACCAGAGAGTTGGTCAGGAAAACTCGGTGGGACTGATTCGCTCATCTCGGTGAGACCGAAACGTTACGAAAGGGAAACAGAGAGTTTACATTGCAATCTCGGTGGGACTGATCGCTCATCTCAGTTAGACCGAAACGTTACAAAGGGAAACAGAGAGATTAAAATCCCATCTTGGTGAGACCGAGATCCCTATCAGTGAGACCGATTTGACTAGGGTATGTGGCAGTGGCTATGAGATGTGAACTCGGTGGCACCGGATTGAAAGAATTGGTGGGGCTGAGTTTGACTTTTGGTTTAGGTCATATGTGGATGTGAGAAAGTAGTTGAGGGCTTTGGAGCATATCACTAAGTATTTTGAGCAAGAACCTCATTAAGCAACACCTCATCCCTCCTTGATAGTATTGGCTTTTCCTATAGACTCAATGTGATCTTTGATCACTAAAATGGAAAATGTAGAGTCTTGTGCTTTGAGCTTGAGCCAATCCTTTTGTCCTTAGTATTTTGAGGGGTCCACATTTCTCATCCATGCCATGCTAATCATTGAGCTTTTCTAAAATATTTATCTTGAAATAGCATTAGCTCAATGAGCTATATGTTGTTAGGAATTACCAAAACCACCCAGGGATAGTTGCACTTTCAATCTACCCCATTTTGGTAATTGATGACAACATATAGATCAAAGCTTCGATAAATGATAATAAGATTGAAAGACATTATCGCTTTGAGAAGTATGTGAAAAGTAAGAGCTCCCCCTAAATTTGTGCATTATTTAAGATTTGCTTTGGACTGCAAATGCACAATGAGTTAGGACCATGGGTTACTCTTCCATGTCACATACATCTTGGTGGAGCGCTCAAAATGATAATAATTAAACACATACACTCATCACCAAGCAAAGTGAATGATCATATGAGAATATGAGAGATAATATCATCCAACAAGCATTAATGCAGCATAGCATATGATCAAACACATGATCATCCAAGTATCTCACAAAAGACATAATGTATCAAGAAAACAAGAAAATAAGAAGTTCAACCACCAAAAACAAGAGAGAACAAATGCAACACTCTCTCTCGAAGCCTATGATCTATACATTTTCTCCCCCTTTGGCAACAAGTTACCAAAAAGTTCATAAAAAATGCATAGTGCTAATCGACTCTCAGGCTTGGTCTTGATGAGGTGGTGTAGAGATGACTCCAAGGACGAAAGCATCAGTTGATGTAGATGGAGCTGGTGGAGTGGCTGCTGGAGCTAGTGGCACTGAAGTTGCAGCTGGTGCAGAAGATGTAGCTCTAGTGTCTGTAACAGGCACTGCAGCAGATCTCTGTCCTCTAGGCACTCTAGCAAATGCATCTGTCGTAGACTTGCCCTTCTTCTCCTCCACTTCCTCCTGAAGTTGCTCAAGAACTGATTGGATCTCAGTGACTTTCACATCAAGATCATAGAACTTTTGCTCTATGATTCTCTCCAAGCTCTCCTGGTTTTGAGTCAGGGTGGCCAAGCCCTTCTCAATCCTCAAGGTGGAGGCAATCAAGTAGCCAAGCTGATCTTGCTTGCTCTTCATGAAATACTGAGATGCCTCTTCAGCAGTTGGCATCTTAGCAGCTTTCTCTGCCCTTGCTTTCTCCTTCTTCTCTTGTGCTTGCACAGATGATGGTTCATTTTCATCCATCACAATGGTATTATCCTCAAAATCAGGGTAGATGGGCAAGTGTTCTTTGTCCAAAAGATATGTGCCAGTGCCCATCTTGGAGTTTATGAGCTCCTGAATTTGTGGGGCATATCCACATGATCTCTTCTGATCAGCAGCAGCCCTTTTGATTGTTTCCACAATAAGACTCATGACTTTGAATTTCTGATGCACATCAAATATATGTAGCAAGTTGATTGCATGGCCTCTGATCATCTTGTGATCTCCTGACTTGGGCAATAGAGTGTGCCTTAAGATCCAGCTGATAG
The DNA here is from genome assembly GCF_002162155.2 of Triticum dicoccoides. Classification (NCBI taxonomy): domain Eukaryota; kingdom Viridiplantae; phylum Streptophyta; class Magnoliopsida; order Poales; family Poaceae; genus Triticum; species Triticum dicoccoides. The sequence goes on along the minus strand of NC_041389.1, from coordinate 337,345,120 downwards.
TTGGCAATCCTGACAACAGATAATGTACAGCTCCAAACTTATGTGTCTCAAGAGCAGCATCTGGGATCTCTCTGTACATACTAGCCATGGAGTTATGGTCTTGCTTCTTCTTGGCATAGACATCCAAGTCATCCTCATTCTCTTTTGGAGCATTTATCAATTTGGACCATTCCTTAATAGTGGATTGGTACCTAGTACTCTCAGACATCCAGATAATCTTCCCATCTGGGTAGAAATGAGTTGTGGAGTAAAACTACATAATGAACTCATCGTTCCACTTGGTGAGCTTCTAGCCAACAAAGTCATCTACTCCACAAGCATTGAAACTATCATATACTCCTGGATAATGTTGTTCATTCTTCCTGACGTACTCCCAGTCAACCCATCTCATGTCACATACTATGGGCTTCTTGTCAAGCAAGACGTCTCATAGAAATCTTGTCAAGCAAGACCATCTTGTCAAGCAGTTCTTCTTTTGGCAGCATAGGGATCAGTCTGTCTCCACAGTCTCGGACCTACATCCTTCCTGAGCTTCATGTCCTCTGCTACTGGATGAGCATCATTATGATCAGGTATCTTGGCTTCAACTTTCTCAAAACAAGAGAATCTTCATCTTCTTCATTTGCATCCTCAGGCACTAGGGCCATGCTCTTTTCTTCAGCTAGAATGCTCCTAGTGTTCCTCTTGCGTGCAATCTTGGGCTTAGGAGCAGCAGCTGTGGGAGCATCTTTGGGCTTAGATGGAGCAGCCCCTGATCTAATAGCATCTCCCATCAGCTTCTGAGATTTAGGTGCTGGTGCAGCAACCTCTTCCTCTTCTTCCATCATAGAGGGCTTTCCAACAACTCTGGCCACTATCTTCTTGACCCTTTCTTTCCTTTTTTTCCCCTTCTGGAGCAGCCTCTTTGGGTTCAGATTCCAAAGGTATTTGAGTTGAGGCTCTGGCTTTAGACATGGGAATCCTTCTTGCAGGTGCTTTGGTCTTCATGCCAGGCTTAATGGCAGCAGTTGTGCCAAATTCCTTCTTTTGCACCTTCTTATTTGATGTGGCTTCATCATCAACTGCCACATAGTCCTCATCTTCAGATTCTGAGGTTCTCTTCTTCCTTATCCTAGTAGCTGCCTTGGGTAAGTTACTAGGTGTGCTCCTGCTACCCTCATCTGAGGTACTGGAGGGACTAGTGCCCTCACTCATCTGAACTTGCTCCTCAGACCTGTTCTGGCTGTCACTCTGATCTGACATAATGCAAACTCTGACAGCAGACCCTGTGAATAGATGTAGATGAGGTAGAGTAGATGAGAATCACAAAGCACATAGGTTTTTGCAAAACATTGAGTCAAAAACTTAGTTTTCGTTTTCCATAGAAAGCATTTCGGAGCTACCGATTTGTAAACTCGGTGATACCGAAGCAGCTCCTAAACTAGTGAACTCGGTGAGACCGAGTCACAGTTTGGTGGCACCGAGACTCCTAGGGTTTCATAGAGAATCGATCTCGGTCGCACCAATTTGCAATTCTCGGTCAGACCGAGAGTCACATGTGCAATGGCCTAAGCCAAATCGGTGAGACCGATTTCTACAACTCGGTCGTTCTGAGATGAATTCGGCGGAAACCTAACCTTAAATTTTCAGTCCAAGTCTAAACTAAGGAGTATTTTCACTGGATAGGAAGATTTCAATCGTGACAAGATGCATGGCAATGCAATGTGCTAGGAATTGGAGTGACAATAGCGCAAAGATCAAGTCCATACCCTAATGCGGCGGTGGACTTGCTACGGTGACAAGGCAAAGACGAATCCCGTTGACGGCGGCGGAGACCAGTGGCTGGAGGTCGCTAGCGACGAGGAGGACAATCCGGAGACCAGATGAGGCAGAGCAGGCTGTGCGCGGGCGAAGAGTTTCGGAAGAATTTCCAAAATTTTGACCCGTGAGTATATATAGCCCGACCCTATCGGTGTGACCGAGTGGAACAACTCGGTGGTACCGAGATGCAAAACTGCAAGCAGTTACTCCAACTCGGTGTGACCGAAAAGTTCAAATCGGTTGCACCAAGATTGAAAACCTAGATCAACTTAGTGATCTCGGTATGACCGAAATGGATGAATCGGTCAGACCGAAACGCACAAAGAGGTTTTGGAAGTTTAAGTCTATGACGAATTGGGGACTCCGAGTGCTCCTCACACAGAGTGGTTCGAATCTAACTTTATCAAACTTTGTGATATAGCATGAATAGAGTTTGAGACAAGAAGAGCATAGATAGCTAGAGAAGGTTCTTAGGCATTCTTGTCCATCCACTTGGCAAAACAAAAGAAGCCAAACAAGCAAAACAACAAGTGGATGTCCTCGAATGAGTAAAATATGCAAACTACATGCTCACACAATAAAATGGCAAATGAAATATGTGACAAAGCATGCACAACCAATTCTAGCATCTATCAAGCAATTGGCGATGACTAGGTCATCTATATATGAGTATATTGACTTAGGAGTCAAATGAGAACATTTGATCATAGCTCATACACATCGTTTAAGAACAAGTGGGGTTACCACTTTTACATAATGCATTGTTGTGTTCACAACATTAGAGTTGCTTTAGCACAATTCTTAGAGCAAATCTCCCCCTAGATGTGAGATCCCCCCTAAGAGGGATGAATTAACCTTGGGTTTTGTCGATGAAGACTTCATGTAGGTGTTGAAGATGTGGATGCTCTATGTTGATGTAGATCATTTGGAGAAATCCTTTGGAGTGAGTTGCACTTTCAATACCTACACGGGTTAGTCCCACAAGGAACAAACAAGGATATCCATAGACATAGAGTGATGCACACACAAGATGATGTCTATGAAAGCTTTAGGTTACCTTGTCCCTTGTCTTTCCAACAAGAGGGTTTGTGACTCCATGAACTAGTGCAAGATGTGGAAGTTGGTTGCACTTGTCCTTGCCAAAATGATAAAAGTGAAGTGTGTTGGCGAAGTCACCCTCAAGAACTCTCTAGTTCTTCTTCTTCGGGATCCACACCATCTTGATGGGAATCCTTGGGGTTGTAGTCGTACTTGATGAAGTAGAACTTAATGTAGTCTTGGGAACCCACTTGACCAAGGCCTTAGGAGCTTCTTCAAATGCATCAATCTCCTCTTGAAGTTTGTCCTTGCCTTTCTATCTGTGGTCTTGTGGTGGAAGATCATCTTGATCTTGTGTCCCTTTGAAAGAAGTAGGATCATACTTCTCTTGTTGAGGAACAAACTTCGTCTTGGGGTATTGATCTTCTTCCCACTCAACTCCATTGGCATTGAACTTTCTTTCAAAACCAACACCTTGGTTCTTCCGTTGCCTTCATTGCTTGCGTACAATTTCCTCGAATTGCTTACTCCTGGCAAGGCTTTTGTAAACACCTTTCTCTATAATTCCCTTCAATAAGCTATTTTCTTGCTCAAGTGTAACTTGGCTAAGAGAATTGTTAGTGGAATCAAGAGAACTACTAGAAGCAACAACATTGGATTTAGCATGATAATTGTTGTTACTACTAGAGGAAGAATCTTTCTTGTTCTTGTTACTAGACTTGACTTGAGCCATGTAAGTAGATAAGAGTAAACGCTTGGCAATGTAAGAAGAACTTTTCTTGCGAAGATCATCATTGATAGCCTTTAAAAACTCATGCTCTTGCTCAAGGTTGAGCTTTTCAAAGCGTAACTTCTCATGAGTCCTTAAAAGTTCTCGATAATCTCCTAAGATAGTTTCATGAGCTAACTTAAGAGTGTTTAGTTCTTTAGTTAGGAGCTCAATCTTCTCCTTATAATTGTCATTTGTTTCATCTTGATTAGCATGATTATTTGACGTTTCATCATAGTATTCATCACTAGAGTTGTCAACAAGTAAATCATCATCACCTAGCAAGTCATCTTCATCACTATTGAAATCAACATACTCGGGGTGTAATACCTTTGGGCCTTTAGCCATGAAGCATCTCCCAAGTCCTTCATTTGGTGAGTCAAATATGTCGTAGGAGTTGGTTGACACAAGTGGTAGACTGGCTACACCTTCATCTTGAGTATGTTCTGAGTCAGAGTGATAGCTTCTCTCGGAGTGATGGTCGGAGTCGGAGCCGGATCCCGTTCACCAACGTGAGCTTGATGTCTTCGCTTTGTGTAGCTCTTTGGTGATTTATCCTTCCTTTCTGAATCCTTGCTTCTCCGGGATGTTCTTCGTTCATAACGATCATCTCTACTCCTCCTCTCTCTTGGTGCTGATTCTTCTCTTCTACTTCTTCTCTTTGGAGATTCTTCTCTTCTTTTGTAGGGAGCCGTGCACTCATTGGAATAGTGTCCGGGTCTCCCACAATTGTAGCAATTACGCTCACGACTAGATGATCTTTTGTCATTGTAGGACCTTGACTTGGAACTTCTTTCCTTGCTTCTACTCTTGTAGAACTTGTTGAAGTTCTTCACCATTAGGCTCAATTATTCATTGAAGGGTTGTTTCTCACTTGATGATGTGGGAGCTTCACATGAGGCTTTTTAAGCACCACTTGACTTGTTGTGAAGCTCTTCCTTATCCTTGAGTGACATCTGATGAGCAACAATTCTACCAATGACTTCCATTGGCTTAAGATTCTTGTAATTGGGCATCATTTGGATCAATGTTCACACGGTATCATATTTTCCATCCAAGGCTCTTAGGATCTTCTTGATGATGAATTTGTCGGTCATCTCTTCACTTCCTAAGCCGGCAATCTCATTTGTGATGAGAGCAAGCCTAGAGTACATTTCAGCGACGCCTTCACCATCCTTCATCTTGAACTTGTCAAGTTGACTTTGAAGCACATCCAATTTGGATCCCTTGATGGAGTCGGTACCTTCATGCATGTCAACCAAAGTGTCCCAAATTTCCTTTGCATTCTCAAGACGGCTGATTTTGTTGAATTCTTCGGGGCACAATCCGTTGAAGAGGATATCACAAGCTTGAGCATTGTATTGTAGCATCTTCAACTCTTCCGCGGTAGCTTCACAACTCAGTTCTCTCCCATCAAAGAATTTACCTTGCAAGCCAATACACACAATAGCCCATATGGCAGGGTTATGCCCAAGAATATGCATTTTCATCTTATGCTTCCAACTAGCAAAATTAGTACCATCAAAGTAAGGACCTCTACGGTGATAATTTCCCTTGCTAGACGCCATACTCTCCTAGGTTGTGAAACCAAGGCTATGACTACCAAAAGCTATGGAAATCAAAGCAAATGGAGAACAAAGCTCTGATACCACTTATAGGATCGAAAGTATGTCTAGAGGGGGGTGATTAGACTACTTGACCAAATAAAAACCTTGCCTTTTCCCAATTTTAATTCTTGGTAGATTTTAGCAACTTAGCACAAGTCAAGCAATCAACCTACACATGCAATTCTAGAGTATAGCAGCGGAATGTAAGACAATTACATATGAAGGTAAAGGGGAGGAGTTTGAGGAGGCAAGCGCAATTGGAGAAACAGAGATTTTTGAGCCGTGGTTCCGATAGGTGGTGCTATCATACATCCACGTTGATGGTGACTTCAACCCATGAAGGGTAACGGCTGCGAGAGTCCAGGAGGGCTCCACCCACGAAAGGTCCACGAATAAGCAACCTTGTCTATCCCACCATGGTCGTTGCCCATGAAGGACTTGCCTCACTAGGGTTAGATCTTCACGAAGTAGGAGATCTCATTGCCCGTACAAACTCCTTGGTTCAACTCCACAATCTTGTTGGAGGCTCCCAAGTGACACCTAGCCAATCTAGGAGACACCACTCTCCAAGAAGTAACAAATGGTGTGTTGATGATGAACTCCTTGCTCTTGTGATTCAAATGATAGTCTCCCCAACACTCAACTCTCTCTCATAGGATTTGGATTTGGTGGAAAGAAGATTTGAGTGGAAAGCAACTTGGGGAAGGCTAGAGATCAAGATTCATATGGTAGGATTGGAATATCTTGACCTCAACACAAGTGTAGGTGGTTCTCTCTCAGAAAATGTAAGTTGGATGTGTAGGCATGTTCTGATGGCTCTCTCCACGATTGAAGAGTGGGTGGAGGGGTACATATAGACTCCACACAAAATCTAACTGTTACACACAACTTACCAATCTCGGTGGGACCGAATCCTGAAACTCGATCGGACCGATTTAGCAAGTAATGTGACCGTTAGGATTTTCGGTGGGACCGACATGTCAACTCGGTGGGATCGATATGGTTAGGGTTAGGGCATAACGTAATCTCGGTGAGACCGATTACACAAACTCAGTGGGACCGATTTTGGTAATAAGCTAACCAGAAAGTTGGTCCGGCAAACTCGGTGGGACTGATTCGCTCATCTCGATGAGACCAAAACGTTACAAAAGGGAAATAGAGAGTTTACATTGCAACCTCGGTGGGACCGAACGCTCATCTCGGTTGGACCGAAACATTACGAAGGGAAACAGAGAGATTATAATCCCATCTCGGTGAGACCGAGATCCCTACCGGTGAGACCGATTTGACTAGGGTATGTGGCAGTGGCTATGACATCTGAACTCGGTGGTGCCGGATTGAAAGAATTGGTGGGGCCGAGTTTGACTTTTGGTTTAGGTCATATGTGGATGTGAGAAAGTAGTTGAGAGCTTAGGAGCATATCACTATGCATTTTGAGCAAGAACCTCATTAAGCAACACCTCATCCCTCCTTGATAGTATTGGCTTTTCCTATAGACTCAATGTGATCTTCGATCACTAAAATGGAAAATGTAGAGTCTTGTGCTTTGAGCTTGAGACAATCCTTTTGTCCTTAGTATTTTTAGGGGTCCACATTTCTCATCCATGCCATGCCAATCATTGAGCTTTCCTAAAATATTTATCTTGAAATAGCATTAGCTCAATGAGCTATATGTTGTTAGGAATTACCAAAACAACCCAGGGATAGTTGGACTTTGACTGAGCCATCCACGAGGGTGGAGGGTGCACCCTACCCCCTGGGCACACCCACCTATCTCGTGGATGACTCGAAGACCCCCCTAACTTGAGGCAGACGCCAAAAATTCCTATAAATACATGAACCCCCGAAAAGTAACCTAGATCGGGAGTTCCACCGCCACAAACCTCTGTACCCACCAAAAACCTCGCGGGAGCCTGTTCCGGCACCCTGCCGAAGGGGGAATCCATCGTCGGTGGCCTTCTTCATCATCCCGGCGCTCTCCATGATGAGGAGGGAGTAGTTCACCCTCGGGGCTGAGGGTATGTACCAGTAGCTATGTGTTTGATCTCTCTCTCTCTCTCTCTCTCTCTCTCTCTCTCTCTCTTGTTCTTGATATGTCACGATCTTGATGTAGCGCGAGCTTTGCTATTATAGTTGGATATTATGATGCTTCTCCCCCTCTACTCTCTTGTAATGGATTGAGTTTTCCCTTTGAAGCTATCTCATTGGATTGAGTATTTAAGGATTTGAGAACACTTGATGCATGTCTTGCATGTGCTTATCTGTGGTGACAATGGGGTATTCACGTGATCTACTTGATGTATGTTTTGGTGATCAACTTGCGGGTTCAGTGACCTTGTGAACTTATGCATAGGGGTTGGCACACGTTTTCATCTTGATTCTCAGGTAGAAACTTTGGGGCACTCTTTGAAGTTCTTTGTGTTGGTTGAATAGATGAATCTGAGATTGTGTGATGCATATTGTATAATCGTACCCACGGATACTTGAGGTGACATTGGAGTATCTAGGTGGCATTAGGGTTTTGGTTGATTTGTGTCTTAAGGTGTTATTTTACTACGAACTCTAGGGCTGTTTGTGACACTTATAGGGATGACCCAATGGATTGATTGGAAGGAATAACTTTGAGATGGTTTCGTACCCTAAAATAATCTCTTCATTTGTTTGCCGCTATTAGTGACTTTGGAGTGACTCTTTGTTGCATGTCGAGGGATTGTTATATGATCTAATTATGTTATCGTTGTTGAGAGAACTTGCACTAGTGAAAGTATGAACACTGGGCCTTGTTTCGAAGCATTGCAATACCGTTTTCGCTCACTTTTTTAACTTGCTACCTTGCTGTTTTTATATTTTCAGATTACAAAAACCTATATCTACCATCCATATTGCACTTGTATCACCATCTCTTCTCCGAACTAGTGCACCTATACAATTTACCATTGTATTGGGTGTGTTGGGGACACAAGAGACTCTTTTCTATTTGGTTGCAGGGTTGTTTGAGAGAGACCATCTTCATCCTATGCCTCCCATGGATTGGTAAACCTTAGGTAATCCACTTGAGGGAAATCTGTTACTGTCCTACAAACCTCTGCACTTGGAGGCCCAACAACGTCTACAAACCAAAAAACCCAAAAATATTTTACCTTTTGTTTATCTATCTCTATCAGATCTCACTTTTGCAAGTGACCATGAAGGGATTGACAACCCCTTTATCGTGTTGGGTGCAAGTTGTTTGATTGTTTGTGCAAGTATTGGTGGCTTGTGCGTTGTCTCCTACTGGATTGATACCTTGGTTCTCTAATTGGGGGAAATACTTATCTATACTTTGCTACATCACCCTTTCCTCTTCAAGGGAAAAACCAACGCAAGCTCAAGAAGTAGCATGTTTGCTTGTGATGAATTCAGATCTTACAATGTTCTAAAGTGATTGTTCACATTGACCATGCTGCTATAAAATATCTTATGGAAAAGAAAGATGCTAAACCTAGACTCATTAGGGGTTCTCTTGCTACAAGAATTTGACTTACATATCACTGATAGAAAGGGAGCTGAGAACCCCTTAGCTGACAACTTGTCCAGGTTAGAAAATATTCTTGATGACCCACAACCCATTAATGATAGTTTTCCTGATGAACAATTAGCTGCAATAAATGTTTCTCATAACACTCCCTGGTATGCTGACTATGCTAATTATATTATTGCTAAATATATACCACCTAGCTTCACATACCAACAAAAGAAAAAAAATCTTCTATGATTTAAGACATTACTTTTGGGATGACCCACATCTTTATAAAGAAGGAGTAGATGGTATTATTAGACATTGTGTACCTGAGCATGAACAGGGACAAATCCTACGGAAATGTCACTCTGAAGCTTATGGAGGGCATCATGCGGGAGACAGAACTGCTCACAAGGTATTGCAATCTGGTTTTTATTGGCCTACTCTCTTCAAGGATCCTCGCTAGTTTGTTTTATCTTGTGATGAATGTCAAAGAATTGGTAATATTGGTAAGCGTCAAGAAATGCCTATGAATTATTCACTTGTTGTTGAACCATTTGATGTTTGGGGTTTTGATTACATGGGACCTTTTCCTTACTCTAATGGGTATACTCATATTTTGGTTGTTGTTGATTATGTTACTAAGTGGGTAGAAGCTATTCCAACTAGTAGTGTTGATCACAACACCTCTATTAAAATGCATAAGGAAGGTATTTTCCCAAGGTTTAGAGTCCCTACATATTTAATGACTCATGGTGGTTCACATTTCCGTAAATGCTTGCTAAGTATGATGTTAACCATAGAATTGCATCCTCCTATCGTCCTCAGTCTAGTGGTCAAGTTGAACTTAGCAATAGAGAAATGAAATTAATTTTACAAAAAATTGTCAATGGGTCCCGAAAGAATTGGTCTAAGAAATTAGATGATGCACTTTGGGCTTATAGAGTAGAATACAAAAATCCTATGGGTATGTCTCCTTATAAAATGGTTTATGGAAAAGCTTGTCATTTGCCTCTTGAGTTAGAACATAAAGCATATTGGGAAATTAAAGAACTCAACTATGATTTCAAACTTGCCAGTGAAAAGAGGTTATTTGATATCAGCTCACTAGATGAATGGAGAACCCAAGCTTATGAAAATGCCAAGTTATTTAAAGAAAAAGTTAAAAGATGACATGACAAAAGAATCCAAAAGCGTGAGTTCAAAGTTGGAGAATATGTTCTTTTGTACAACTCTTGTTTTAGATTCTTTGTAGGAAAACTCCTCTCCAAATGGGAAGGACCCTATGTTATCGAGGAGGTTTATCGATCTGGAGCCATCAAAATAAATAATGTCGAAGGTACTAACCCGAAGGTTGTCAATGGGAAAAAATAAAACATTATATGTCATGTATGCCCAATAATATTGAAAGCAATATTATACAAACTATGACACTGGAAGAACACATAAATAAAACCTTCTGGAATACTCCAGGATCGTGAAAAAGGAGGAGGTACGTGATACGGTACGTAAACGGACTCCGAAAAATCCGCACAAATATTTTCTGTTAGTTTTGGAATATATTAAGAATTAGGAAAATAAGAAACAACTAGGAAGGTAACCTTGGTGGGCAGAAGACACCAGGGCGCGCCTGCCAGGTGCGCCCAGGTGGGTTGTGCCCACCTCGGGTACCTTCCGGACTCTGTTTTCTTCCGTTTGCTTGTTTCCCAAAATAAAAAAAATCTTTATATACCCCCCGAACCTATTGACCACCGTATCGCCGAGAAAATCTTCTGTTTTCTTTTCTTGTTATTTTCTGATAGATCTAATTCACCATGGCCGCTTCGAACTCCTCCAAGGACAAGTTCTTCGAGAATGTCATCAACCCATATTTGCGGGAGGTGTTTGTGATGCCCCCGATTCAATCGTACACTAATCATGCACACAAATGTGTATGATCAAGATCAGGGACTCGCGGGAAGATATCACAACACAACTCTAAAAATGAAATAAGTCATACAAGCATCATATTACAAGCCAAGGGACTTGAGGGCTCGAATACAAGTGCTCGACATAAACGAGTCAGCGGAAGCAACAATATCTGAGTACAGACATAAGTTAGACAAGGTGCCATAAGATGGCTAGCACAAACTGGGATATAGATCGAAAGAGGCGCAGGCCTCCTGCCTGGGATCCTCCTAAACTACTCCTGGTCGTCGTCAGCGGCCTGCATGTAGTAGTAGGCACCTCCAGTGTAGTAGGAGTCCTCGTCGACGGTGGCGTCTGGCTCCCGGGCTCCAACGTCTGGTTGTGGCAACCGAGAATCAGAGGAAAAGGAGAGAGCAAAGCAACCGTGAGTACTCATCCAAAGTACTCACAAGCAAGGATCTACACTACATGTGCATGGGTATATGTGTAAAGAGACAATATCGGTGGAGTAAACTGCAGAATGCCAGAATAAGAGGGGGATAGCTAGTCCTATCATAGACTACACTTCTGGCAGCCTCCGTCTTGCAGCATGTAGAAGAGAGTAGATTGAGGTCCTCCAAGTAGCATCGCATAGCATAATCCTACCTGGCGATCCTCCCCTTGTCACCCTGTGGGAAAGCGATCACCGGGGTGTCTCTAGAACTTGTCTAGGTGTGTTCTATTAAGTATCCAGTTCTAGTTCTCATAAGGTCAAGGTATAACTTCGGGTCGTCCTTTTACCGAGGGACACGGCTATTCGAATAGATAAACTTCCCTGCAGGGGTGCACCACATAACCCAACACGCTCGATCCCTCTGGCCTGACACACTTTCCTGGGTCATGTTCGGCCTTGGAAGATCAACACGTCGCAACCCCACCTAGGCACAACAGAGAGGTCAGCACGCTGGTCTAAATCCTATGCGTGTAGGGGTCTGGGCCCATCACCCATTGCACACCTGCATGTTGCGAACGCGGACGGTGAGCAGACCTAGCCTCCCTTATACAATGGTAGGCGTTCTAGTCCAAGCCGGCGTGCGCCGCTCAGTCGCTGACGTCAAGAAGGCTTCGGCTGATACCACGACGTCGAGTTCCCATAACTGTTCCCATGTAGTTGGTTAGTGCATATAGGCCAGTGGCCAGACTCAGATCAAATACCAAGATCTCGTTAAGCGTGTTATTATCAAGTAACCGTGAACACCGACCAGGGCCAGGCCCACCTCTCACCTAGGTGGTCTCATCCTGCCCTGTCGCTCCGCCACAAAGATCCATTCAGAGGGCCATCGAGAAAGTATGTCCTTTCAGCCCCCAATCCGTGAATCAACCGCGGGTACTCAACGAGCCGACCCGACTTTAGTCAACATCTGTATAATATGTACGTATAGTATAGTATATACCCGTGATCACCTCTCGAGTGATCAAGGACCGATAGTATAGCAAGGCAGACTGACAAGAATGTAGGGTCGCAGATGATAAACTAGCATCCTATACTAAGCATTTAGGGCTATGCAGCAGAATAAGATTAATCGAAAGTTGTAACATGCTATACTACTCTAATGCAAGCAGTAGAGGGAAGAATAGGCGATATCTGGTGATCAAGGGGGGGGGCTTGCCTGGTTGCTCTGGCAAGGAGGAAGAGTCGTCAACGCCGTAGTCGAACTGGGGGTCGCCGGCAGTCTTGGGGTCTACCAGAAAGAAGTAACGGAGGGGAAACACAATAAATAATAGAGAAATCAAAGCATCACAAAGCATACCATGGCAATACATGGTGCTAGGTGTGCCCTAACGCGATAGTTGGTGATACCGATGTAGAGGGGAAACATCTGGGAAAGTATCCCCAGCATTTCGCGTTTTCAGACAGATGGATCGGAGGTGAAATGTTGCACATTCTCTATGCTAGGGGCCTGTGGCTGACGAACAGGCTGCATATTCGGATCCGTCTCGTCGTTTTGAGCAACTTTCATGTACAAAGTTTTTTCATCCGAGTTATGGAATATTTTATATGATTTCCTAAACTTTTAACAATATTTTGGAATTATTTTAATTCAAAAATAAAAGTGAAATTGCTAAGTGTACACAATAAGTGTACACATCCTGGTCATTAGAGGCTGACCGCGGGCCCTGTTGACCTGGTCAACTGCTAGCCAGTTGATTGGTCAACTATGCACGGGACCCACATGTCAGTTTTCTATTAGTGTTAACTAATTAGCCATTTAGGTAGTTAGGGTTAATTTAAGCAGAATTAACTTAGTTGCTTAACTAATTAACTAATTAATTAATTTAATTATTATATATATATATATTATTTTTTTAATCTTTTTGTTTTGGGCGTGGGTCCCCTAGACAGTGGCCCGAGGGGGCCTTAATGATCGTGGTTAGCGGGCGCTAGCGCCTAGCCCGAAAGGGGCACCCGCTCCGGCTAACAAGGGGGAGGGCGATGGCGATGGCAGGGCACCGGAGCGGTGCTGCGAGGAGGGTGCGACCGGTAGGCATGGCAGGTCGGGTGGCGCATGCAGCGGGGTGGCGAGGGCGGTTGTGGGCGCGTGCGGGGAACGGCGGGCGCGGCCGAGTAGTGGGCCATGGTGTGGGCGAACGGGCATGGTCGACGCAGCGCCAGAGTTGGCCACGAGGGTGGCGGTGGTCGGCACGAGTTCAGACTTGAGTGGGGGCATGCGCGCGTGGAGGCGGCAGCAGTGGCAGAGGCAGGACGGAGTGGCAGGGGAGCAGGGCGCCGACATGGGGCGAGCAGCGGGCGCATGGGGCGGCCGGAGTGGCCCCGGTAGTGGTGAGTGAGGCGAGAGGGGTGAGCAGGGGGTGAGGGGGGTACGACATGTGGGAGGGATGGCCCGGGGCTGCGGTGTGCGCGACCGGCGCAGGGGAGGCGGGCGCGTGCGCACGTGGTGGCACGTCGGGCGGGGCGAGTGCGTCCCGGAGCGTGAGCTCCGTCGCGGGCGCGTTCGGTGGCGAGCGAGCAGAGGGGAAGGGGAGCGAGCTCACGAGCATTGGAGGGGAGGGGGTCGGCGTGGCTCGGGGTTGGCCGGCGAGGAGACATGAGGAGGCAAGGCGACGACGACAGGGTCGGCGACTGGGTGGCTCCGTCAAGGCTCACGAAGCTCCGGGTGGCGGTGGACGGCGACGACGTCCATGGGAGCCACGGCAAGGCGCACGATATCGGGGCCCCATGCCCTGATCCGATCAGGATCGGGGGGTGAGGCAAAGGAGCAGTGGGACGAGGGGGGAGTGGGGGCAAGTGGGAGTAGTGGGGAAGGGTCGCGCTAGGGTTTCAGAGGGTGGGTGGGTTAGTAGGCGCGGCTGGGCCGGCCTGGTTGGCCAAGTGGCCAGCTGGGCCGAAGCCCAGTGAGGGGGGGCTTTTCCTTTTTTAACTCTCCTTTTGTTTGTTTCTTTTCCTTTTTCTAATTTTTCTTTTCTGTTTTAATTCATATCAAAGTATTTAGGCATTTTGAAAAAGCGTGATTTCTTCACCCTAATTACCTATGCAATATTTGGCGCACTCCAAACATTTTAGTTCTAATGTTTGAATTATTTTTGATGTTTGTCAAAAATTCAAATTTGAATTCGAATCATTTTGAACTAACGCGAGACTATCAACAGTAAACGAGGTGATGTGGCACCATTAACGTGGGATTACTCTAGCCTAATTATCTGGGCGTCACAATTCTCCTCCACTACAAGAAATCTCGTCCTGGGATTTAAGAGGCGGGGTAAGGGGGAAGAAGGTCCAGGTTACGAAATTCTAGCGAGTGTTCTCAGTCGTGGTTGCTCTTCTCGAAGAGGTCGATCCATTACATTGATGACTTCATTCCTCTGTTTTAGGACATCATGTTGAAGTTGTCATTCATCCTTCGGGAACTGCATCGTACATACGAAAAGGATAAGGGGTAGCTTTGAAAGATCGGACCTCTACAAGGTCGCTTATCTGATAGACAACATCAGGGAAGGTGTCGGAAGGTAACTCTCAAATTGATACTTAAGAAAATATCGAGAGCAATGTAAGAATGTAACATGAGAAGTTTCGAATGGGCACGCAATCGTTTGGTGCCTAATCAGAAGGTGAAAGGGGTTCAGAACAACGAGAATAAGTATTGCGTCTGATACCAGAATTGATGATCTCATTGGAAGGTGGCTCGTGATTTACATACGAAGTCATGCTCGAGGAATAACTATGGCAATAGGGTGTACAGGAGAGTCAGGTTTCGATCATGTGGAACTGTGGGTTATGGGCCCACCATGTGGGTTAAAGGTAGAAAGGGGGCTGACATCTTGCATGGTCATGATAGCAAGGCATGTCAGAGGGTAGCATGTCAGTTATGTCGGCAACAACGTCGGTACCAAGGGAGAGGGACAAAGAGAACCATTTTCCTACTCGTAGAACGAGGCAGACCAATAGGTAAAGTTGTCATCCATCGGTGGCTATCGGAATGTCATCAACAATAGTAACAAGGTCTTACTGACAGAGTTGTACACCGAGGTGTTTACACAAGCAGGGAATAATACTGCTTATATCATAAGATCACAATAAGGGTTTAAACAAACCAATGGAAAGGAAAAAGTGGTTATCGGATTTAACCAGAACAATGGAAAGGAAAATGTGTTTAAACACATATTTCAGGGGCATATCCTTCCCAAGGACAAGCAGAGCATGATATCCATGACAGGATATAACGTAGAAAACCCTTTAGGTAAGGGGAGAGAAATTTCATGACATTACCCATACAATGGTGTTTGGATAATTAAAAAGGAAAATTTAGCATTGTGCTTTAAATGTTTTTATTGAAAAATCGGAGTACCACAGACATGCTTCGAGATAGCATTAACATGATCACTGGGTAAAGATCAGACTTTGGATACACAAAGGATCCATCAGGAAAAACATATAGAATAAGTCTTACAATTTCCTCATGGAAGACTGGCTAACCTTGCCAAAAAGTAAGATCTATAACAATAGGTCCTCCGGCCAGGTGTGCTAGGCATGACATCACCTTACCGGATCATATAAAAACCAATGATATAACACTTGGATATATGTTCCAACCATCATATCTGACCGAGATTCAGATCTGATTGGTGTAAGGAGACCTCAGACTCAGGATGCCTGAGAACAAAGGTGCAACACAAATTGTCGAGATGACAATGTAAGATTCTCGGGAATTGTACTATGGAAGCGAGTTCCGAAACAAGAGTTCATCATTAAGTCAACGGGGGGTGAGGAGCTGGCTGATTGACTCAATGACAATTCATTGAGATTTCCAAAAGGATGGATTTCCACAATTAAGTGAACAAGGACATAACATTAGTTAGATCAAATGATATAATGATGTATGTGTCACACCCTAGCTAGTTCATGCATTAGAGTGTTGCATCATGTCTATTTTTCTCAACAGAAACTTGAAATGGGGATGACAGAACCCCCAGCCCCCTCTGAATCCAACTAGGGTTTACTAAAAATATTTTCAATGAACCTGAAATGCCCTTCCAAAATGTCCATCATTTTTGTCTTGGTTCAGAACCTCTGCCAAAAGTGATGCACAATTTTCTAGGTCATCCTAAGGTCTCTGAATTAAATCATAAGTATTAGAATTTGGGCATTTAAAATTTATAAAATATTTCAAATTCTCAAATATTCCCAAACTAAAATGTTCCATGCTGGAATTATTCCAACTAAGGACCAGGTGCAGTTTGGTGATTTTTGGAATTTCTTAGGTATTTTTAAAAATGCAACAAACCTGCAGAATAAATAAAAAAACAGGAAGAAGGGAAAGTCTAACCTGGCGCCACCTAGCAGGCCCACCTGCCGGCCCAGCCCAGCCACCGCTCCAGCGAGCTGCTTGGCTTGGCCAGGCAGGCAGGCAGCTGCTCGACGGCGAGCACAGCATGTGTGCCACGCAGCTGCCCGCCGCCTCGCTGCTCCCCTCGTCCAGCTGATGACGGGGATCGAACCTTCTCCCTCTCCCCGACCCCGCAGAGACCAGCCCCTTCCCCCAGCTCCTCTCCCTCGCTCTCCCGAACCATGGCCGACACCACCGCAGCCGCACCGTCGCCATAATCGCGCTCTCCGTCGTCCTTGCGCCGCGCCACCGTGTCCAGGAGCTTCGCCGCCCTCCGCTCCTTCGAGCAAGCCGAGCCCCGAGCGCTCGCTTGCCCTGAAGCCACTGCCCCGACCTTGTTCGACCTCGCCACTGTCGGAGATCCCCTTCGCCGTCGCCGCCGCACCAGCTCATCTCCGACCGCGTCGTCTGCTTCCTCAAGACCGCTGTGAGCCTGGCTACCTCCTCCCCCTTCCCTTTCTCGTTCTCGTGCACCACCGCGAGCACACGTAGCTCACCTGCACGCGCCGCGGCGGAGCTCGTCGCCGACGTGTCTTCGGCTAACCACCGGCCACCCCACCATGTCTAACGCACTCACCGCGTCCCCAGGGGCCCAACGCACCTCACCACGTGCATCACCATGCCCCGTAGCCTCGGATTCATCTTCACCCGACTCCGGCGACCGCCAAAGTCGTCGCCGGCGACGTCTCTGGCCACCCCGAGCTCAACCACCGCCACCAAGAGCTGCGGCTTGGTCCCAGCTACCCGCAGATGCTCTCCGCCGCCCATTTGGTCGCCGGAATGCACAAAACCACTCTCGCCGCCGCGTTCAGCCTCGCCGGCGGCTAGACGCCGGCGTGTTTTACCTTGATTTTGACTAGGGTGGGTCCAGGTTGACTCCCCTGAGTCTATGACAAGTGCCCCCCCCTCCTCTGCTAATTAACCAGTTTAGATTTAACTAAATTTAGTTAGTTAATTAACTACTGACATGCGGGACCCACTGGTCAGTTTGACCTGGACCGGCCTGTTGACCTGCTGAGGTCAGCATGACATCATGCTGACGCAGTAATCCTTTTCTGGAATTAAAATAAATCCAGAATGATTTATAAATTCCAGAAAATACCCCAAACTTCAAAAAATCATAGTAAATCAACCGTAGCTCCAAATGCAAAGTTTTATATATGAAAAATGATCAGAAAAATCTAATATATCCATCTGTACTGGTTTCATGCATGTTTAAGCAAGCTAACCTGATGTTTAGAGCAGAACTAGATAAAGCACATATAAGGGGCCACATATGAGTTTGAAACTTGAATCTTTGATCCAAAATGGTTCAAACCCATCTGGTCTTAGTTGCATTAGCCCAATACACTCATGTTCCATGTCTCATGCATGCATCATATTGTTGCATATTGTTTGGTGATGTTGTGTATCGGTGCTCTTTGCGGCAGGTTCTGCCTCCGAGGAGTACCACGATTACCCTAACGAAGAACAATATCAGTGCATCGACCCTTCAGGCAAGCAACCAACCATTTGATCATATCGATACAATCCCATGTTCTCGCTCCTGCTCTCTTTTACTGCATTAAGACAACGCGTTTCAAACTGCTGTGTGCTACGGTAGTTGACCCATTTCCTCTGCATGACCTGTCATTGCCACAGTAACTAGATGAAACCCACTAGTATGTGTAGGAGTTGATTGAGCCATATGTATGTGTTGTTCCTACCTTGCTGTGCCTGCTATGCTTAGAGTCGTGTCAGGTCTGGTTCATCTGGGTGATGGGCTAGAGTGAAATGATCATGCCGGTAATGAGAATGATGTGGTGAACACGATTTGGTAAAGGTATCAATGAAAGGCCATGTAGGAGTACATGGTGGGTTATTTCATTGAAGCCGACCTTAAGCACTGAGATCTGTATGTGTGATTTAAGATACAGCTACTACCATGCATTGGGCCCTGAAATATGACCCCGCTAGACTTCTTATTCACTCTAGTCCTCTGTCCAGGAGTTGCAAGTAGTTTCTGGTGTTTGTAGCCTACTGGAGGCCGTGGACAGCGCTGACCGTAGGGGTGGGCTGTGATGCGGTAGGTACGTGGCCGGGAATACCGGGCACCCGTTAGGTGTCACGGAACCCTGTACACATCGTTCGGGGCCATATGGGAAACCTCGGTCGGACTCCCTGCGGATGGAACCTGGATAGGCGATAAACCTGGACTAGAGACTTAGGTGTTTAGGTAGGTCGTGGTCTACACCCACATCGGCTTTTGCTTGAAGTCTGCCAAGCACATGTCGTGTGCAGACGCTAAGTGGTGGAAACATGTATGAAGACGTACACCCCTGCAGGGTTAACATGATCTATTCGAATAGCCGCGTCCGCAGTAAAGGACTACTTGGTTGCCTATACAGTTCATAGACAAGTAAATGGATACTACTAAAAATCTCAAGATAAGCGTGAGTGCCGAGGATGGCTCTTCCGTAGGATGACAGAGGTGGATCCTCGGTGGTGTATTGAAATGGTGAGTAGTGGACTCGTGTGCGCAAAACCATTTCAAGTTGGTGTATCGTAGGATAGCTTAGCCAAGAGTCAAAGTTGGCTTGCTGCAATAACCCCACCAACCCTTCTTGATAATGTGCATGTATGTAGGATCTGATGTAAGTCTTGCTGAGTACCTTTGTACTCATGTTGCTTTAATTTACATTTTTTCAGAAGACGCTGCAACCCCTTCTGATGGGTTCTTCGTAGACGTTGACATCGATGAGTAGACTGAGGCCCAGGTGGTGACCCTGAGCTTGTGAAGGACCACGTAGTATAGCCAGGCTTTCCCAAGCCTCTTTTATTTTACTAGTTATCTGTACTCAGACAAGTTACTTCCGCTGTTGGCTTGTATGTCTGTATGACTTGAATGTGGGTCGTGTGACCCGTACTTGTGTGTATGCTATGTATGGCTCTCTGAGCCCTTAAATAAAGTACTGGTGTCGTAGAGTCATGTTGTGATGCCTTGTTGTATTTGCACATATCGAGCATACTGTGTGTATGATTGAAATGATTGGTATGTGTGGGATCTGACTATCTAGTTGTTTATTCTTAGTAGCCTCTCTTACCGGGAAATGTCTCCTAGTGTTTCCACTCAGCCTTGGTAGCTTGCTACTACTCCGGAACACTTAGGCTGGCCGGCATGTGTCCTTCTTCGTTCCTGTGTCTGTCCCTTCGGGGAAATGTCACGCGATGGATACCGGAGTCCTGTTAGCCCGCTACAGCCCGGTTTACCGGAGTCCTGCTAGCCCAGTGCTACAGCCCGGATTCACTTGCTGATGACCGACACGTTCGACGCTGGGTCATGAATGCTTGTCCCTGTAAGTCTGTGCCACTTTGGGTTTACGACTAGCCATGTCAGCCCGGGCTCTTTACCATATGGATGCTAGCGACACTATCATATACGTGTGCCAAAAGGCGCAAACGGTCCTGGGCAAAGGTAAGACGACACCCGTGGGAATACCGTGCGTGAGGCCGCAAAGGGAT
Source organism: Triticum dicoccoides (assembly GCF_002162155.2). Lineage (NCBI taxonomy): Eukaryota > Viridiplantae > Streptophyta > Magnoliopsida > Poales > Poaceae > Triticum > Triticum dicoccoides. The sequence continues at coordinate 337,325,116 of NC_041389.1, read as the reverse complement.
ATGAGGTGTTACATGCTAGATCGATGTGGCATCGAGTCGGGGTCCTGATAGCGTTGGCATCAGAGCCAGACTGCCTGTAGGTTCTCCAAGCCAAACTGGTCGATGTTGAGTCTAGAAATTCTTTAGTTATATGTAGGGGAATTGATTGTGGAATGGAACGTAAGGCTCTTTTTACTCCTCTATCTCATGACATTCTGATCTGAGTCAGTCTATTCTTCCACCGGGGGTTAAGGAATTAGGATCTCTTCTCTCTATCAGGTTCACGTGTTACTAATCAGTAGTACCTTATAGGTTTGATGGATACAAGCCTAGTTCAGTTCTACTACCCAATATGTGCTAAGATGGACCCAGAACCTTGATATGATGTTGTTGAGTGTCTCTGCAATTCTTTGTCAAATGTCTCAAAATCCTTTTTGAGCATTTACAGCCGTTATGATGTCCAATTTTTGCTAGGAATCTTAATGTCTTGTGTTTATCATGTTCCAGATGGCGTCCCGTCCTCAGAATCAAGTGGTTCGTTTGACTCGATGTCTAGATGTACCCGGCCATACTGCCATGTTGGTCAGGGTAATGACTGAGGCTGGATACCGTTGGTATCCTGAGTACACGGTCGAAGAGAAATTCCGAGACTTTAATCAAAGTCAATATTTTTGTACTATTAGGATATTTCCATCTTATCCTGGATCTACCAAGCCCCTCCACTGCTCCTATGGACTCGGGGTTACTATTGAGATGGCTGTGCAGGATGCTGCCTACTCTATGATGACCATCATGCGAGTCAGGACTGGCCTATGTCGGGACTCTGACTTCCGGTATATGCCAGCATCACTCCCGGGAGCACAAGGGTATCTCCAGGCTATCTATGCTGACTCCACTCAGGAGGATTCACTGACCCGCACCACTGCACAGTTGCTTGAAGACAAGGACCATGAAAATCGGGCCTTGAGACTAGAGCTTTTCAATACCCGTGCTGATCATTGGGCCACTTTGACTCGGTTTGCACCGGCTGTGCACGCTGGATATATGGATATGCGAGATCTCTATCCTGTGAGATCTGCTCTGCCAGACATGATGGATTGGCGTGATGTAGGAGGTATCACCCCACCTCGTGGTCCCCGCGGGCCACCGTTTATTGGTCCAAGACCTCATCCTAGCCCCTATGGTCCACAAGCTCCACGGGACCGACTATTTCTGGATGACCACGTTGAGCTTCCAGGCTATGGAGGTGACTTCTATGAAGACTACTACGGAGCTGTCTGAGTTAGTAGTAGTATCACTAGTATCGTACTAGTTGTATCGTCCACCGTCCTGCGTGACTCGTGGGATATAACTTAGCTTGTACCGCCTTCCGGAGGTGTAGAAAAATAATGTATAGGAGCTCGGAATGCCTCCGATGAGATGTAATCCTCTTTTCACCGTAGTAGTACTTTGTTTGGTTCTGTACTAAACCTTGTATGGTGTGTATGACGATGGAATAAAAGAAGCAGTTTCTGTATCTACCAAGTCATACGGATGATCATCTTACATTCCAAGTTATCCATTACATTCTACATTTCTATGTCAGAATCCTATCATCCTGGACTAAACCATTGTTTTGTTTTCCTAGGATGGTTAACACCCGCACCAACCCTGCTCCCCCAGAGCAGGCCGAAGGCAGCAGAGTTGGGGGAACAAACCTGCCTCACCCTCCCTCTCTGGCCGAAGTTATGCTGGAAGCCGAGAGAAACAAGCGGGAGACTAACCGTTTGTTGGAGCGCATCGAGCAAAACACAGCACACCATCAGAGGAATAACTTGGTGTCACTCAGTGATTTCATCAAGTTACATCCACCCACCTTCCACCACTCCATCGAGCCTCTCGACGCCGATGACTGGCTTCGCAGTATTACTCACAAACTGCGTTCTGCGCTAGTAGCTGAGGCTGATAATGTCACCTTTGTTGCATATCATCTTGAAGGCCCCGCCAGTCTCTGGTGGGAGAACTATGGAGCTATGCGCCCAGTGGGCCATGTCACTACTTGGGCTGAATTCAGCGAGGCTTTCCGTGAACATCACATTCCGGAGGGTCTCATGGACCGTAAACGTGAGGAGTTCTGCAGTTTCACTCAAGGTCGACTCTCTGTTGACGCCTACAGCAGGGAGTTCGGTAACCTAGCACGGTATGCAACTGAGGAAGTCTCTACTGATGCAAAGAAGCAAGCAAGGTTCCGCAAGGGACTTAGCCCTGAGCTTCGCCGTGACCTCCGTCTGCATGAGTGCACATCTTTTCAGAAGCTTGTTAACAAAGCCATCAGTGCTGAGTTTGGTCAGACCGATTAGGAAGCAACACGCAAGCATGGCCGTGACATGGGTTCCTCATCCGGTGCTGGTTCTCAGAAGCGCCGCCTGTGGGTGCCTAACACCGCCCTGCCACCCAGGTTCACACCGAGGCCATCCTTTCAGGCGCCTCGCCCTGCTCAACAGTTTGCACCAGCCAAGCCCTATGGTGGTCCAACCAACAACGCTCCTCCACGCACCAGCTCTGTGACTTGCTTCAAGTGTGGGGAACCAGGCCACTATTTGCGCGAGTGTCCCCAGACCAACCCCAACCAGTCTGGAAAAGCTGTTGGCCATGGCAAGCCGACAGGAAAAGTGTTCTACGCCAAGCCGGCCACCGTTGCACGTGCCATGTGAATTGTGTCTCTGGGGAAGAGGCTCAAGAGGATCCCAACGTCGTTCTCGGTACGCTCCTTGTTAATTGCCACCCGGCATCTGTTCTTTTCGATACTGGAGCATCTCATTCTTTCATATCCGAAAATTATGCTCATTTGCATAACACCGCATTCTATGACATGCCGTCCACTATGGAAATTTCTACTCCTGGTTCTAGATGGCAAACCTCTAGAGTAAGCCATGGAAATGGAATTCAAGTCGACAGACTTGTTTTTCTCGCATCTTTGATAGCCCTCAAATCTTCGGATATTAATATCATTTTGGGCATGGACTGGATGTCAGCCCATCATGCCAAAATTGATTGTTTCTCTAGGACTGTTCAACTCACACATCCCTCGGGAAAGATAGTCAATGTCTTGACCCGAGTAGCCAAGCGACAACTATATTCTCTTAACGCCAGTCCCCTGCCAGACCTCGAAGACGTCCCGATAGTCCGTGACTTTCCGGATGTCTTCCCAGAGGAATTGCCAGGTGTTCCACCTGACAGAGATGTCGAGTTCGTGATAGATCTCATTCCAGGAACTGTCCCAATTTCTAGAAGACCCTATAAGATGGCACCTTTTGAACTAGCCGAACTTAAGAAACAACTCGATGAGTCCTTGAAAAAGGGTTTCATCCGTCCTAGTTCATCTCCATGGGCTTTCCCCGTCCTCTTCGTCAAGAAGAAGGATGGTACGGACCGGATGGTTGTAGATTATCGACCAGTCAACCTGGTCACAATCAAGAACAAGTATCCGCTCCCCAGGATCAACGACCTGTATGATCAGCTCACTGGATCCTCCGTCTTCTCTAAAATGGATTTGAGGTTGGGCTACCATCAAATCAAAATCCGGAACGGGGACATTCCTAAAACGGCCTTTGTTACTTGTTATGGCCAATACGAGTACACCATCATGTCCTTCGGTTTAACCAACGCCCCAGCCACCTTTTCTAGGTTAATGAACTCAATCTTCATGGAGTATTTGGATAAATTCGTCGTGGTTTACCTCGATGATATACTCATCTACTCCAAGAATGAGGAAGAACATGCCGAACATCTAAGGCTAGTGTTGATGAAACTTCGAGAGCATCGCCTTTATGCCGAGTTCTCCAAATGCGAATTTTGGTTGCCAGAAGTGACCTATCTAGGCCATGTAATTTCTGGTAAAGGTATTGCTGTTAATCCCGAGCGAGTTCAAGCCGTCCTTAATTGGACTCCACCTGAATCGGTCAAGCAAGTTCGGAGTTTCCTTGGCTTAGCGAGCTATTGTCGCCGCTTTGTCGAGAACTTCTCCAAAGTTGCCAAACCTCTAACTGAACTCCTCAAGAAAGATAACAAGTTCGAGTGGACTCCACAATGTGAGCACAGTTTTTAGGAACTGAAAAGACGCCTGACATCTGCTCCCGTATTGGTACCACCAGATTTCTCTAAGGACTTTGTTATCTATTGCGACGCCTCACGACAAGGACTAGGTTGCATTCTCATGCAAGATCGACACGTAATTGCTTATGCTTCACGGCAATTGCACCCACATGAGGAGAATTATCCTACTCAGGATCTAGAGCTTGCAGCTGTAGTCTATGCACTTAAAACCTGGCGACATTACCTCCTCGGTAATCGTTGTGAAATCTTCACCGATCACCAAAGTCTGAAGTACATCTTCACCCAACCGGATTTGAATCTCAGGCAAAGACGTTGGGTTGAGTTGATCACAGATTTCGACTTAGGGATAACTTACACCCCAGGAAAGGCCAACGTCATGGCTGATGCACAATCTGATGTTACAACAAGGTCAACCACTTCTCCATGAGGAATTTCGGAAGCTTAACCTTCACATTGTTCCTCAAGGTTTTCTTTCCACCTTAGTGGCAAAACCTACTCTTATAGATCAAATTATCGCTGCCCAAAAGCGAGATAAAGGAATATCTAGGATCAAGGAGAACATTGCTAGCGGAGGTGCTAGGTGTTTCTCCACAAATGATCAGGGTGTTGTGTACTTTGAGAACCGTTTAGTGGTTCCCAAGAACCAGCATCTATGGCAGTTGATCCTTAAGGAGGCTCATGAATCTCCTCTCACCATTCATCCCGGTAGTACTAAGATGTATCAGGACCTACGCCAGAGGTTTTGGTGGACTAGGATGAAGAGAGACATTGCTCAGTTTGTTGCTAGTTGCGACGTCTGTCGTCGTGTAAAAGTAGAGCATCAACAGCCTGCTGGCACCCTTCAACCCTTAGCTATTCCTGAATGGAAATGGGACAAAATTGGTATGGATTTCATTACCGGTTTTCCCAGGACCAAGAGAGGGAATAACGCTATCTTCGTCGTTGCCGACCGTCTTTCCAAAGTAGCCCATTTCTTACCTGTTCGCGAGAGTATAACCGCTAGACAATTAGCAGACTTGTACATCTCCCGAATAGTGTCTCTCCATGGTGTTCCACTGGAAATTAACTCGGATCGAGGAAGTCTCTTCACCTCTCGATTTTGGGAAAGTTTCCAAAATGCTATGGGAACCCGCCTTTCCTTTAGCACTGCCTTTCACCCTCAATCAAGTGGTCAAGTAGAACGTGTCAACCAGATTCTAGAAGACATGCTTCGAGCTTCTGTTATCTCATTCGGAATGGATTGGGAGAAATGTCTTCCATTTGCCGAATTCGCTTATAACAACAGCTATCAATCTAGCTTGGGTAAAGCCCTTTTGAAGTTCTCTATGGACGAAGGTGTCGAACACCTCTTAACTGGTCAGAAACCGGGGAAAGACAATTCTTTGGCCCGGACATGATCCAGGAAGCAGAAGAGCAAGTTCGCATTGTTCGTGAAAAGTTGAAAACAGCCCAATCTCGTCAAAAGAGTCAATATGACCGAAAACATAAGGCTATGACTTTTGAGGTTGACGAGAAGGCTTACCTTCGGGTTACTCCTCTGAAGGGAACCCATCGTTTCGGTATCAAAGGCAAATTGGCTCCTCGCTACATTGGACCCTTTCGCATTCTCGCTAAACGAGGAGAAGTTGCCTACCAATTGGAACTACCTCCGCATCTCTCCAGAGTCCACGACGTCTTCCACGTTTCTCAACTCAGGCATTGCTTCTCGGATCCTATCCGTGGAGTGGACCACGAAACTCTTGATCTTCAAGATAATCTCGCGTATTGAGAGTACCCCGTTCGTATCCTCGATCAAGGTTCAATGGTCGCACCATTCTGAGAAGGAAGCAACTTGGGAAAGGGAGGATCATCTTCGACTTAAGTACCCCGCCTTCTTTCCGGAGGAACCTAAATCTCGGGACGAGATTCTTTTGAGTGGGGGTGAGTTGTCACACCCTAGCTAGTTCATGCATTAGAATGTTGCATCATGTCTATTTTTCTCAACAGAAATTTGAAATGGGGATGACAGAACCCCCAGCCCCCTCTGAATCCAACTAGGGTTTACTAAAAATATTTTCAATGAACCTGAAATGCCCTTCCAAAATGTCCATCATTTTTGTCTTGGTTCAGAACCTCTGCCAAAAGTGATGCACAATTTTCTAGGTCATCCTAAGGTCTTTGAATTAAATCATAAGTATTTGAATTTGGGCATTTAAAATTTATAAAATATTTCAAATTCTCAAATATTCCCAAACTAAAATGTTCCATGCTGGAATTATTCCAACTAAGGACCAGGTGCAGTTTGGTGATTTTTGGAATTTCTTAGGTATTTTTAAAAATGCAACAAACCTGCAGAATAAATAAAAAAACAGGAAGAAGGGAAAGTCTTACCTGGCGCCACCTAGCAGGCCCACCTGCCGGCCCAGCCCAGCCACCGCTCCAGCCAGCTGCTTGGCTTGGCCAGGCAGGCAGGCAGCTGCTCGACGGCAAGCACAGCATGCGTGCCACGCAGCTGCCCGCCGCCTCGCCGCTCCCCTCGTCCAGCTGATGACGGGGATCGAACCTTCTCCCTCTCCCCGACCCCGCAGAGACCAGCCCCTTCCCCCAGCTCCTCTCCCTCGCTCTCCCGAACCATGGCCGACACCACCGCAGCCGCACCGTCGCCGTAATCGCGCTCTCTGTCGTCCTTGCGCCGTGCCACCGTGTCCAGGAGCTTCGCCGCCCTCCGCTCCTTCGAGCAAGCCGAGCCCCGAGCGCTCGCTTGCCCTGAAGCCACTGCCCCGACCTTGTTCGACCTCGCCACCGCCGGAGATCCCCTTCGCCGTCGCCGCTGCACCAGCTCATCTCCGACCGCGTCGTCTGCTTCCTCAAGACCGCTGTGAGCCTGGCTACCTCCTCCCCCTTCCCTTTCTCGTTCTCGTGCACCACCGCGAGCACACGTAGCTCACCCGCACGCGCCGCCGCGGAGCTCGTCGCCGACGTGTCTCCGGCTAACCACCGGCCACCCCACCATGTCTAACGCACTCACCGCGTCCCCAGGGGCCCAACGCACCTCACCACGTGCATCACCGTGCCCCGTATCCTCGGATTCGTCTTCACCCGACTCCGGAGACCGCCAAAGTCGTCGCCGGCGACGTCTCCGGCCACCCCGAGCTCAACCACCGCCACCAAGAGCTGTGGCTTGGTCCCAGCTACCCGCAGATGCTCTCCGCCGCCCATTTGGTCGCCGGAATGCACAAAACCACTCTCGCCGCCACGTTCGGCCTCGCCGGCGGCTAGACGCCGGCGTGTTTGACCTTGACTTTGACTAGGGTGGGTCTAGGTTGACTCCCCTGAGTCTATGACAAGTGGGCCCCCCCTCTACTAATTAACCAGTTTAGATTTAACTAAATTTAGTTAGTTAATTAACTACTGACATGCGGGACCCACTGGTCAGTTTGACCTGGACCGGCCTGTTGACCTGCTGAGGTCAGCATGACATCATGCTGACGCAGTAATCCTTTTCTGGAATTAAAATAAATCCAGAATGATTTATAAATTCCAGAAAATACCCCAAACTTCAAAAATTCATAGTAAATCAACCGTAGCTCCAAATGCAAAGTTTTATATATGAAAAATGATCAGAAAAATCTAATCTATCCATCTGTACTGGTTTCATGCATGTTTAAGAAAGCTAACCTGATGTTTAGAGCAGAACTAGATAAAGCACATATAAGGGGCCACATATGAGTTTGAAACTTGAATCTTTGATCCAAAATGGTTCAAACCCATCTGGTCTTAGTTGCATTAGCCCAATACACTCATGTTCCATGTCTCATGCATGCATCATATTGTTGCATATTGTTTGGTGATGTTGTGTATCGGTGCTCTTTGTAGCGGGTTCTGCCTCCGAGGAGTACCACGATTACCCTAACGAAGAACAATATCAGTGCATCGACCCTTCAGGCAAGCAACCAACCATTTGATCATATCGATACAATCCCATGTTCTCGCTCCTGCTCTCTTTTACTGCATTAAGACAACGCGTTTCAAACTGCTGTGTGCTACGGTAGTTGAACCCATTTCCTCTGCATGACCTGTCATTGCCACAGTAACTAGATGAAACCCACTAGCATGTGTAGGAGTTGATTAAGCCATATGTATGTGTTGTTCCTACCTTTCTGTGCCTGCTATGCTTAGAGTCGTGTCAGGTCTGGTTCATCTGGGTGATGGGCTAGAGTGAAATGATCATGCCGGTAATGAGAGTGATGTGGTGAACACGATTTGGTAAAGGTATCGATGAAAGGCCATGTAGGAGTACATGGTGGGTTGTTTCATTGAAGCCGACCTTAAGCACTGAGATCTGTATGTGTGATTTAAGATACAGCTACTACCATGCATTGGGCCCTGAAATATGACCCCGCTCGACTTCTTATTCACTTTAGTCCTCTGTCCAGGAGTTGCAAGTAGTTTCTGGTGTTTGTAGCCTACTGGAGGCTGTGGACAGCGCTGACCGTAGGGGTGGGCTGTGATGCGGTAGGTACGTGGCCGGGAATTCCGGGCACCCGTTAGGTGTCACGGAACCCTGTACACATCGTTCGGGGCCGTATGGGAAACCTCGACCGGACTCCCTCGGATGGAACCTGGATAGGCAATAAACCTGGACTAGAGACTTAGGTGTTTAGGTAGGTCGTGGTCTACACCCACGTCGGCTTTCGCTTGAAGTCTGCCGAGCACATGTCGTGTGCAGACGCTAAGTGGTGGAAACATGTATGAAGAAGTACACCCCTGCAGGGTTAACATGATCTATTCGAATAGCCGCGTCCGCGGTAAAGGACTACTTGGTTGCCTATACAGTTCATAGACAAGTAAATGGATACTACTCAAAATCTCGAGATAAGCGTGAGTGCCGAGGATGGCTCTTCCGTAGGATGACGGAGGTGGATCCTCGGTGGTGTATTGAAATGGTGAGTAGTGGACTCGTGTGCGAAAAACCATTTCAAGTTGGTGTATCGTAGGATAGCTTAGCCAAGAGTCAAAGCTGGCTTGCTGCAATAACCCCACCAACCCTTCTTGATAATGTGCATGTATGTAGGATCTGATGTAAGTCTTGCTGAGTACCTTTGTACTCATGTTGCTTTAATTTACATTTTTTCAAAAGGCGCTGCAACCCCTTCTGATGGGTTCTTCATAGACGTTGACATCGATGAGTAGACTGAGGCCCAGGTGGTGACCCTGAGCTTGTGAAGGACCACGTAGTATAGCCAGGCTTTCCCAAGCCTCTTTTATTTTACTAGTTGTCTGTACTCAGACAAGTTACTTCCGCTGTTGGCTTGTATGTCTGTATGACTTGAATGTGGGTCGTGTGACCTGTACTTGTGTGTATGCTGTGTATGGCTCTCTGAGCCCTTAAATAAAGTACTGGTGTCGTAGAGTCATGTTGTGATGCCTTGTTGTATTTGCACATATCGAGCATATTGTGTGTATGATTGAAATGCTTGGTATGTGTGAGATCTGACTATCTAGTTGTTTATTCTTAGTAGCCTCTCTTACCGGGAAATGTCTCCTAGTGTTTCCACTGAGCCTTGGTAGCTTGCTACTGCTCCGAAACACTTAGGCTGGCCGGCATGTGTCCTTCTTCGTTCCTGTGTCTGTCCCTTCGGGGAAATGTCATGCGATGGATACCGGAGTCCTGTTAGCCCGCTACAGCCCAGTTTACCGGAGTCCTGCTAGCCCAGTGCTACAGCCCGGATTCACTTGCTGATGACCGACACGTTCGATGTTGGGTCATGAATGCTTGTCCCTGTAAGTCTATGCCACTTTGGGTTTACGACTAGCCATGTCAGCCCGGGCTCTTTACCATATGGATGCTAGCGACACTATCATATACGTGTGCCAAAAGGCGCAAACGGTCCCATGCAAAGGTAAGACGACACCCGTGGGAATACCGTGCGTGAGGCCGCAAAGGGATATGAGGTGTTACATGCTAGATCGATGTGGCATCGAGTCGGGGTCCTGACAGTATGCCCGAGGAAAACATACACAATTTAACAATGATAGAAGGGTGCACCCAGAAATCTGGACTAGGTAGCACGATCAATGGTTGAATGATGATTCAATAAGCAATAGACTTAGAATGAAACTGTAAGTGCATCTAGTGCCACCCCTAGTTTGGTTTTGGAGTATTGACAACAAACGTGGTTGAGGGACTAATGTGTTTGTGAGAATTGCAGGATAACACAGGTAGTAGTCCCTCCTTGATTCGGTTTACCTACCGGAGATGACCCCTAAAAATGTATGAATACATTGAAGATAATGGCGGTACATGAAGACATTCACACTGAAGACTATGACAGGAGAAGACATTGAGTGAAGACTATGGAGCGCGAAGACTTAGTAGTTTTGTTGTTTCTTTTCTTCTTTGTTGAGTCATAGGAACCACCGCACTGTTAAGTGGGGTCCAAGTGAACAAATTCAGAGTGACTGAAGTGATGCTCAACCAAAATCCTATGTCTTCGAGTGAAGACAATGAGAGCAAATCTTATCCAGAGTCGGATAAGTCAGCTTTACTTGTAGCCCAAGTCAAGCTGTCGCGTGTGTTTGAAATCTGACCGTTGTGACACATGTCAGTTCCTTAGGGACCCAAGGTCATTTCGGACAAATCAGGTCGGGTTGCCCAGTGGCTATAAATGCCCAACCCCTACACCATAAATTGGTGGCTGCTTAGAGTTAGATACGGCTTTTGTCATTTGAGAGCAACCCACCTCTGAAGACTTTGAGAGAGAGAATCCTTGCGAGGACAAAGCCCAAACCACCCAGAGCCCAGAGTGTGTTTGGCATCACTGAAGTCTTTCTGTCCGCGTGATCTGAAGACTTGTTACACTTGAGGACTGTGAATCCTCCAGCCGGTTAGGCGTCGCGTTTTGAGCATCCAAGAGTCATTGTGGATTGCCGGTGAACGAAGTCTGTGAAGGTTTGGAAGTCTACCTTGAAGAATTACCAGAGTGATTGGGCGAGGACTGTGTGTCCTTAGCTCAAGGGGAATAAGGTGAAGACGCGGTCTTCTGAGTTGAATCTCAGCCTCCTAACCAGATGTACAGTTGTCACAGCAACTGGAACTGGTCGAACAAATCCTTGTCTTCACAACACACTGGTTCTATCTCTTACTCTCCTTACTTACAGTTTGTCTTTGTGAAGTCATTGCCTGATTGCTCTGCCTGTTTGACTTCACTGTGTGACTACTTGTTCTGATTGGCTTCATACTATCTTCCACCCTGATCCTTACTACCTAGCAGCTAATAGTCTTCGTGCTTTCACTTCATTGAATACTTGACTATGGCTTGTCTAGTGTAGTCTACCTTCTGCTGCATACGAACAGTGTTGTTTCTCCTGTTAATCTTCGAAACTCTCATGTTTTGAAGACTTTCATAAAAATTGCCTATTCACCCCCCTCTAGTCGATAACTAGCACTTTCAGAAACTATCAACCATTAACTTCAAAGCAATATGGTTGCCAGAAGGGCAGAATCCAAACAGTACCATTCACTTGTAGGTGTCCCGGTTAGAATCGACACAGGGACCAATAATAGAATGTTGATGGTAATAAGTATCACTTGTATCAAGAATTCTTAAGATGTGGTGCAATTCTCGCTACATTCTTGACATAAAAGACAGTAATACTCCAAGGTAAAACATAATACAAGCTCGATAGCAAGTTGCATCCACAACATGAACAAGTTTGTGATGAAAGGAAGATAAGGATGGTGTCGATGGTAACTCAAATTACCAAGGGGGCGAGGATGGCACGTATCAACATGAATTTGGTTGATATCTTGGAAGGAGTCAAAATGTTGATTATGATCATGACAAATGTTGTCGAGAGGCTCCATGGAGAAGCAATCGAACAGCGACTGCATCAAGCAAAAGGACTGATTCAGCGAAAGATTATTGGAACCGCATATACGACACAAACTCGGAATCAAGTTTGTGGTTCGAGGTGAAATAATAAGATGAGGAAATCAAGGTAAGCTTAGCTTATTGTCGAAACATGTGCTCCAGAAATAAGGACCAGGTGGCACAGTTAAAATTTAGAACAATAAGGATATAGTCGATCAGGCTAGGAATGACTTAAAGGATTATTAAGCTCATAAGCAACGAAAATCACTTAGAGTTATTGAATCGAGTGCAGAATCGATTCACTTATCGGTGTTCTCGAGTGACTATTGACTCATAACCCGGGGTGATCGGCGAGAATAATAGTAGATGAAGAACTCTTAAGAGGTTATGCCGTTCCGTGATAATCTCAAGATACCAGAAGGTATACTCAAAGGTAGAACAGGATAGAAGTTTGACAGTTGTATTGATCTGTAGAAGACAAGTACTTCAACTTGTCCGAGAAATGGGATCAAAGAAGAACAATATGGTCGGAACCACGATTGCAAAAGACCAGATTCCATATATAAGACAAACTTATACCAAGGGAATAATTAATTTAAGAGAAGCTTCCATGATAAGATCTACATCGTGTCCATGGGCATGAACACAAAGTTCAAGGTCGACTCCCACTTCTCCAATGCATGAACATTCATTCACTACTCTAATAAAAATGATTTCTCTGTGAAAACTTACCTGGTGAATTAACATAGGAGTATGACCCGTGAAAACTTTCGGGTTCACATAGATTAAGGAAGGCATAGGTTCAACCCATCGGGTTACCTTAGAAACGTATACCACAAGCTTCAAGAGTAAATATCACTAGCTCGAAAGCAAAGCATAGTTGGTCAAATCAGAGAAAGGATTTACCAATGGCATTATGTATCAGGGAAAGAACTTCCAAAGTGATTGAATATGAAGGAGTTTGTTAGATAAAATCCAACAAAGGATCTGATGGTCCTCAAGGGATCTGATGTGAGCATCGGTACTCAACCAGATGAAGAAGAATGCAGAGGCATCAGATTCAAGAATCACCTGATTAGTCTGATGCTTAAATAGAAAGAAATTATGGTTTCCAAAACGAAGGATGAGAAGCAAACGCTCTGATTAAGGATGGATAAGTTGAAAACACTTAGTTGGGCAATCAATAAATGTTTGAATTACCGAGAACCAACTCATGTCTGGAATGACGTCTGAGCCGGAAAGATAATTTTAAAAACGATAACCGGATGACTGCGTGCGTACGCACACATTGAATCAATAGGTTCAAAATGACTAAGACAAGGGATGTTAACAAGGACTACTAGTCGAATTAACCATAATGCAAGCAGGCAAGAATTTCAAGAGTAACAGGCTTCAAAGGATTTTCAAAAGATCGAAAGTATTCCGAAGAATTATGTGAGACACATGAACAATTGATAAGAATGGATCCTCGATAAATGTGAAAAAACCCGTAAGGGTTTTCATGTGAAATAAAACTACAACACAGTAAACTCAAAGGATTCTCAGGACAACGGAGAATATTTTGAGGCATCTTGTAACAACAAGAGCGATGAGGAATGATCATGAGAATGACAAGTGCATGCAGATATCCATAGGGATATATCGATGGCAGTGAATTGCAAAGGCGATGAGCACAAGGGTCTCGGGAAAATATCGAGGGATATCCTCAGAATCTTCTAACGAAGCAGGTGATCTTCTGAAATGAGGGATCTCCGGGAGAAATAGTTACGAGAACCTAGAGTTAGAGTTAGCAAAATCATTTAACCCAAATAGAAGAGAGATCAGGGTCCCAGAGTATAGACGAGGAGTAAAAGATCCTAATACCACCCAGTGGCGACGTGGGCCCGTAAGCCGCACAACCATGTTAGTAAAAACTTTTTCAATGACTAGACTCAACTTCGGCCAAGGAGTTTGAAAGGGGGATTCCTACAGGCAGTCGGCTTTGATACCAACTTGTGATGCCCCCAATTCAATCACACACTAAGCATGCACGCAAATGTGTACGATCAAGATCAAGGAATCACGGGAAGATATCACAACACAACTCTAAAAATAAAATAAGTCATACAAGCATCATATTACAAGCCAGGGGCCTCGAGGGCTCGAATACAAGTGCTCTACATAAACGAGTCAGCGGAAGCAACAATATCTGAGTACAGACATAAGTTAGACAAGGTGCCATAAGATGGCTAGCACAAAGTAGGATACAGATCGAAAGAGGCGCATGCCTCCTACCTGGGATCCTCCTAAACTACTCCTGGTCGTCGCTAGCAGCCTGCACATAGTAGTAGCACTACAAAAAAATACACTTCCGTGATGATACGTGTTTGTCACAGTAGGTCGTGTTTTTTGTCATGCATGTACATCCATGACGATTTTATGACAGAATCAATATAGTCATACATGTGATGTCGTAGAAGTGTTCCATGACATTACCAAAATTATCATCACGAAAGTGTCCACTTCCATGACGATAAATCGCGCGTCACAGAAGTGCTTTCGTCAAGGGTGACCGACACGTGGCATCCACCGTAACGGAACACCGTTAAGCTATCGGGTCGGGTTTTGGATCCGATAACCCGTTAACAGCCCCGACCAATTGGGATTTTCCACGTGTAAAATCATCATTGGCTGGAGGAAACATGTGTCGGCTCATCATTGGGACATATGTCATCCACTCACTGGACAGAAGGCGCCTATGATACGTCGACACGTGGCACCGCCCAACAGTGGCCCATTCCTGTGAAAAGGCCGGCCCGTTTGACTTGGTCAAAAGCTGGCAGGCCAGCCCATGGAAAGCCTATTAACGGCATGTTAGCCTATAGCCCATTTACAGCCCGCTAACCCAAGGCCCTTTACGCCCTATGTGAATTTGGCCCAGTAGCGTCATCTGGGCCATCCAAAATGATTCCAGCCCGTTTTCACTTCTGGCCCATGTATGGCCCATGACGTCTTTTGGCCCATATGAGGCCCTTTGTAACTCTTGGCCCATTAGCGGTCCCTGCTGAAACTGGCCCGTAATGAACAGTGTATTACTTTACACCCATTAATGGCCCGCGGTGAAACTGGCTCGTAATGAACAGTGTAACACTTTATACCCATTAACGGGCGGTTATTCCGTGGGCCGTTTCCAGCCCAAGTTAATTTCGGCCTTCTAAGGGCCCATTTATTCTTGGGCTCATTTGCAGCATTCGGTTACTTACGGCCCGTTCCTGTCATTTTCTGCTTGTGGGCCAAATTCAGCCCGTCGTTACAGTCGGCCCGTTTGTGGTCCGTTAGTCTGTTGGCCCATTTTCATAGCATCACCAAATACGGCCTATTAACGGCCCGTTATGGTCAGCCCATAAAATGTACGATTTCCATTATAGGCCCGTCTACGGCCCATTAAAGGCCCGTACAAGACCCATAAATGAATTGGCGGCCCATGGATCCTACGTGACGTAGAAGGCCCATGGATCCTGCGAGATGTAGAAGGCACATGGATCCTGCGAGACGTAGAAGGCCCATGGATCCTGCGAGACGTAGAAGGCCCATGGATCCGATGGCCCGTGAAGGGCCATGGTCGGGCGAGTTGGCCCCCGTTTGAATGATATAGCATATTCAAAGAATTATCCTACTCAATACTATCACCTCTAAAAAGCATACACTATACAACAAAGAGATCAAGGCATAGAAAGGTAGAATAATCCTACACTATACAATAAAGAAATTACAGCCGATTATACCCACTGGGCATTATGGTTCGGCACAGGTGATAATAAAGCATACACAAACAGCAAATTACATACACTGGGCAAATACAGCTCATACATCATGGACGCACATCAACTTAACTCCATTTGAACTATAATCTCTTCAGAAAATAGGATTGGCCGGATTCAGATAGCACAAATTTCAGTCTGCAAAATCTCCAATTCCTTCATGGTTACCTCGGTGTCTTGTTTCATTTTTTTTTGACTCCTGCATCTAATACCTGCATGTCCAGTCTCAACTTGTTGATTATACATTGACAATCATGTACACATTGTCTTGCCACCTCTAGTTGATGCTCGAGAACATCAGCACATTCCAATTCCAATCCATAATCATTCGGTAATGGCCATGCCGCACTGCTCGCAGATTTTTGTGTTGATGTCACTTCATCCTAAAATGTTTCTGTAAGTACACATGACTAGGGCAAAAATATAGTTACAACAGTGAAGCGAACAAGACACTATTTTGTACTACATGGCAAAACAGGACTAACAATAATGTTACACGTCACTTTCACAAAAAAAAATGTTACACATCATGAAGCATAAGCAGGTGATATTTTAAAAATTATAAAAAAGATAGTCTGTGCAGCCTGCATACAGAAATCCCTCTTAGCTCACCAGAGGAGCATGATGTTGGGGCCCAATCGAAAACACAGACAAGTTACAAATTTAGACAGCATGTTGCGTATAAGTAAGCAAGCAGTTGGCCATTCTGTACCTCAATTAAAGTCTTAGGGAGCATAATGAATAGTAGAGGGTTTCATACAAACATACTACAACAGGCAAAACTATGCAATCATTAGTGTAGTATAAACTAGATTGTGAGCCTCATGCAATAATAGTTGGTTAATAGACTTCAAAGCTTCAGGCACACTTCAGCAGAGTAATTAAATGGTAACGCCTTTAATTATGTCAACTAATAGTGATACAAGTACCGAACATCAGGCATAATTATTTGGGCATCTCATTAACTGAGGACAAATAAAGCAATTCAAAAGAGAAAAATAACTATGCCTGAAAACAAACAAGGAATTGAACTGTTGAGTTGCATACAGTGACTTACCTTAGCAGGTTGAAGAGGCTCAGCGCAGCTCCTACTTCTCTTGCAAGGCTCCTTCCTAACATCTTGTACTTGGAAATCCTCAATCTTATCTTCATTGCACCCCCTCTGCAAGGTGACACAAACTATTTACTCGTCTCCTTGGAAGATAAATATGCATAGTTTCCAGTCTGTGAACACAAAAGGATGAGATTATAACAAAACAACACCACATAATGAAACATGCCGCATCTCTTGCACTTGCACACAATGAAATGAGCATTTACTATGTCTGCACTATGTAAAAACTAGGCATACCTTCAAACTGGATCTCTAGGTACTCTTGGAGAGCCTACTGTAGTGTACAGCCAAACCTTTATGTCACCTATGAGTTAGACAAGGCCCCACTATAGCAGCCCTTAGTGTTTAAATCATTGACAAGCTCTGTTAGAGTGTTAGGTCAAGAACAGCAAGAATCAAAGCAAACAGTCCTAGTATGGCTGGCTGATGCAAACAAGCAATTGAACAGATGTGTGAGCAAATCTTACATATCAAGAAAAGAAGCAAAGAAGGAGGCTTAAAGACCATCACTTGACTGACCAGATTTAAGGGGCATTTAAACATCATGTGCAACGTATGAACTAACATAAACATTGCATATTCCAGATTCTACAATGGAATGCACATGTATTAGGTTATGCCATGTATGATGATGCCTAAATGTACAGATAGCAGGCAGGAGTGATTCATCATTGCACGCACAATTGAATTGCAGGTTAAGGGCCAGTTCGATTCCGCCTTTTCAGGGCATATTGTCAAAATAAGCCATAAAAGATGTAAAGAAGTCATTTTTGAGTTATGGGCTTGGGCTTAACTAATTTCGCTTTGGAGGGGGTGTTTTGGGTAGAACCTCACTAAAGATTGAAGGGAAGGGGAATAGTGAAATGACTCTGTTGTTTGCCTATATTACACTCAAAATGCAACTGCTGACGCCCGTGTCACACCTGACCCTCAAGTAAAAACAAACACGCAAGCATTCATTGCCCTGCCCACTTGCATCTCCTCTCCCCTTTCCCTTTACCTTGATCCCCTGCCTGCAGCACTAGGGTTCCTCTAGCGAGCCGTCGCCACTGGTCCCATCTGGCCTGGTCCTCGACGATGCTATGTCCAGCTAGGCTACATGGCCGGCGGATAGGGGCAAATCTCCCTGGCTGCTCCTCCCTCTGGCGCCGCCCCTCATTCTCATGGTCTCCAGCAGCTGCTCCACTGTGGTTCGTCCAACGCACTACTCCGGTGGGCGCTGCACAACTACGGTTGATGCCACACTGCGGCAGAAGGCACCTTGTTCCCCCTGCCCTCCTCCCAGGCCATGGCCCTGAGGTGCTGTTGAAGGATGAGCTCATCCAACAAGGTGAGGATCTCCTCTGATTTTTTGCCAAATTTTCATTCGGATCCACTATATGATGAATTTCTATGAGCTGCTTCTGCTGCTGCTATATGATGCATTGCTATGAGCTGCTCCTGCTGCTGCTATATGATGAATTGCTATGAGCTGCTGCTGCTGCTATATGATGAGTTGCTACAAGCTGCTCCTGCTGCTGCTATATGATGAATTGCTATGAGCTGCTCCTGCTGCTGTTATATGATGAATTTCTATGAGCTGCTCTTGCTGCTGCTATATGATGAATTGCTATGAGCTGCTGCTAGTATATGATGAATTGCAGACTGCTGCTGCTGTATGATGAGCTGCTATGAGCTGCTGCTGCTATATGATGCTTTCAGGTGGTGCTGCTATATGATAATAACCAGCTACTTGGACCATCGAATTTCAATAAATAATTGTTCTTCATTTAAATGTGGGTCATGCGTTCTTCGTTTAAATTAGGCAATGGGATCTCTATGGAAAACATTGACCAAAGTAGATTGTGCCAAGTAGATGGTATCTTTGTATTTGCATTTTGAGCAAATAGTGATGGTCTGTTTTCCTATCATATTAATTACTGCATTGGGTTCAATTTGTGATGTTTGCAAGTCAAATTAATTTCCATATGGGCAGCAAAATGAAAAATATATAATGCAATCTAGACTTTCCACTGATCATACCAAAGATAAGCTGAAAACGCAATGAAAAGAACTGGTTGGCGTATTACATGGAGCTTATATTCACAGCTGCTTATTTTCTTAGGATAACTCATAATAAATGTCCCTAAGAAACTTGGCTAATAGAACTGGCATACAAATAACATGTCACGACGATTGCAATGAAGGAGTGACATACCATAGCACACTGTATAGGCTCACCGTTGCCTCTCCTTTTTTTGCGATGTTCCATGAAATTGCCACATACATCTTGTACTTTTTCATTGTGTAACCCTATCTGCAAGTTGACACGGCTAATTTCAGACATCTCTACATGATACTGCATTGCATATCCCTTGCGCATATTTAAACTACCAATTAATGATTGTGTGCGTACCATAAACTAGCCATGACTCTGTATGCTGGACTAGCAGGCACTCTAAGGGAGCCTAATGTAGTGCACTAGAATTCCTACATGCCACCTACGATTTTGTGTAATGTACTGCCCCTGTTCCTAAATATATGTCTTTGTAGGATTCCAGTATGGACCACATACAGATGTATATAGATGCATTTTCGAGTGTAGATTCACTCATTTTGCTCCGTATGTAGCCTATAGTGGAATCTCTAAAAGACTTATATTTAGGAACAGAGGTACGAGGTAGTATCATGTATGACATCTACATATCTAATTTAGCAGCCGGTAGTAGAAATCATTGTCTGCACAAAGGGGTTACTGGTCGAAAATCCTAGCAAAGCACGCTGGCAGGCACAGAACAATACAAGAGAGAGAGACGCGCTTACAAGATCATAGCAATGCCTCAGTCCAGGATCTTGGTTGGCCAAGCTGTTAGATCCAGAAGAAACATCATCCTTGTAGTTTTTGCCAGCTGCATAAAAGGTAA
The DNA here is from genome assembly GCF_002162155.2 of Triticum dicoccoides. Lineage (NCBI taxonomy): Eukaryota > Viridiplantae > Streptophyta > Magnoliopsida > Poales > Poaceae > Triticum > Triticum dicoccoides. The sequence goes on along the minus strand of NC_041389.1, from coordinate 337,305,372 downwards.
CAGCGACCAGTTAGTATATTTGAAGTGCATCGGGCAGGTGATGCTGGACGGGTTTAAAGGTGACAAGTACCTAGGCCGTGGCGGGTGCTTGGCATCTCTCCAGACGGTGGGAATCAGGTTAGAAACGTCGAGGGTGATGACGCTGCGCTATCTGTCAGGGTCCGGTAAGGAGATCTAGAACCGTCGAGTAGGGTGTTTGTGGAGCGGCTCCAGTAGAGTGGACTACGGTGTGGGCGAAGCGGATCTGTGGCCGTGGACGAGGGCGTAGGTGAAGCTGCTCTCGTGGTTGGGTTAAGGATGGTGTCGACGACGCGGATCTGCGTCCGTGGATGGGGCGTCAGAAGCTGCTCCGGTGGTTGGGTTAAGGATGGCGTCGACGATGCGGATCTGCGGTCGTGGACGGGGCGTCAGAAGCTGCTCCGGTGGTTGGGTTAAGGGTGGTGTCGACGATGCGGATCTGCGGCCGTGGACGGGGCATCAGAAGCTGCTCTGGTAGGTTGGATGAGGGTGCGAGGAAGCGGATCTAAGGCCGTGGACTTGTGATTTGGCAAAGCGGCCCCGGTAGGGTTGAGAATGGTATAGGGGAAGCCACTCCGGTAGGGTTAACGATGGTGTCGGCGAAGCGGCTCTGGTAGGGTTGAGGAATGTGTTGGCAAAGAGGATCAGAGGCCGTCGACGGGGGCGTCGGTGGGGCGGCTCCAGGGTGTGTGGACGAAGCGTCTCCGGTGGGGAGTACGAATGAGCCGCTGCAGATGCGCGGCGGTTGACGAGAGTACCGGCGAAGCAGATCCGGCGCCGTGGACAAGGCCGGCACTGAATGGGCTGTGGTACAATGGTGGATGAGCAGTCTACTTGTTTCTAGGGAGGGTGGGAGGGGTAGATGTGGCCGCAGAAGCAGATCCAACGAGGTGGACGCTGCTGGCAGTGAATGGGCTATAGTACGCCGGTGGATGAGCAGTCTAGGGTTTCGAGAGGGGAGGGGAGAAAGGGCGATGAAGTACGGACGGCGTGATGTAAGATGCTCTGGTGTTGTGGAGTTAGTCGTTTTTGCGGGAGGGGGAAAGGAAATGGGGGTGCCGTGTAGTCGGGGGAACCGGAAGTTACCAAAGCAGCCCCGACCTATCATGTAGATGAGGGCAGTATTGTAACTGTTGGTCTCCGTGCACCAAGGACAAAAGGGGGATTTCACATGCTAAAGACTAAGGTGGCGGAAATTTTAGAAGGAGGCGGGAGATTTTTCCGCCCGCGGGATCGTTCGTATCCAGTTTCAACTAATTTTGGACCGTGCTAGCGGGAAGGTCATGCTAGACTGTGTACACGGGGCACGCGTCAGTAGTTAATAACTGGTGTGAAGTCCACCCCAGAAAAAAAGACAATAACTCGAGATGATGCGCCGATAACTTGGACGTTCACAGGGGCGCGGCCAATCGTACGGGTGTAGTGGCGCGTTCTAAAAAAAGGGATCAAACGCTCAGCCTATGTATTTCTCGTGTAAATAGATAATTTGGTGCCATTGGTTATTTACTTTAAACATAATGCATTGACGTGTTAGTGTAGAGGCACACAAAAAGAAATGGATATTGTAGTTAGCTACTTAAAAGTGTTACCTCATATGATTACATAGCCTCCATTTCATAAATTGCGTACCCGTTGAATTCATATATGAATATTACATATATTACTTCAAAATAGGAACTTAAATCATCCAAGACTAATGAATTTGAATGCAAGAGTAACAATGGTGCATGTGCATGATAGCTACATTGGTTGTTTGAAGAAACATCACTGTAACTTTGGCATGCACAACTGAAAAGGTTTATTTAAATAGAAAAAAATGTGATATGTGAGTGTCCAATCTTTACAGTGTTGAATCGATATTGTACCTTTGGCCACGATATGAAGTAGATATTGACTTATGTTCAAGCGGTGCACGTCCACGATCACTAGATAGTGATACGTGAATGAATTGTGCAATCTCTCTCACACGCATACATATCTCATTTCCCTGTGGGCATCGGAATCACACACGCGCACTTCGTGTATTTCTCTCCCTCCGTCAGGGTTAAATTCGTCTTTCTACCCCGTCCTACAAGTCTCTCACATAGAAACACACACGCTCTCTATGTCTAACACGCCCACCCCTTTAGTTCCGCCCACCCGCAGCCACTAATGTCTCAAAGTATAATAATGTCTCTCACACATATGCTATCTACCTATCCCTTAATACAGCTATATATGTGTCACACAAACTCCTTCTCCCTACTAGCAAGATGCCCATGCGTTGCACGGAACATCAAGATGCATTTGTATGAGAAGTTTATCTTGTGGGAGAAAAGGATGAACAAGGGAATGCCTTATTTGCAAATGCGGAGAGGGGTGTGGGTATCTTTTTGCAAAATTGCCATATTTTCCTTCCTGTCCGTCGGATATAAACCGGATGGCCTATATTGCAGGATGGCAGGAACACCATCATCACCAACTTTGTTTTTTTATAAGAGTAGAGATATGTGAGTGTCACTGCCCCCCCCCCACACACACAACACACCCACACTTCCCAACACCGAAGGAGTAGGGTGACACCTCGATCTTGATACTAATCTATCGACTGGCTTCTCTCTCAAACATACACACACACAACCCGACACCGAAGGAGTAGGGTGACACCTCGATCTTGATACTAATCTATCGACTGGATTCTCTCTCAAACATACACAAACACACTACCCGGCACCAAAGGAGTAGGGTGGCACATCGATCTTGATAATAATCTATCTACTCCTCTTTCAAACACACACATACACA
>NC_041389.1:337302201-337302546 GCF_002162155.2 Triticum dicoccoides | reverse complement strand
CCAGCATCACAAGTAGGGTGGCACATCGATCTTGATAATAATCTATCTACTCCTCTTTCAAACACACACACACACACACACACACTCGCTAGTGGTGCCTCTGTGCCTATCACGCACAGTCTCGATACGTCTTTCTATCCCTCCCCCCCCCCCCCCCCCAACAATGACAGCAGAAGGGTGACAACTCGATCTGATCATAATCTGTCAATTGGTTTCTCTCTCAAACATTGTGTCTCGGTGCCTCGCTTGGTAGCCCCCTCGATATGTTGACTTCTCGCGCGCGCACAACTGTAGTGACGATGACGCTGAACCCAGTGTGCCTTGTTTTTACCGGCCTCATGTGAT
>NC_041389.1:337216716-337302177 GCF_002162155.2 Triticum dicoccoides | reverse complement strand
AGAAGGGTGACAACTCGATCTGATCATAATCTGTCAATTGGTTTCTCTCTCAAACATTGTGTCTCGGTGCCTCGCTTAGTAGCCCCCTCGATATGTAGACTTCTCGCGCGTGCACAACTGTAGTGACGATGACGCTGAACCCAGTGTGCCTTGTTTTTACCGACCTCATGTGATAGTTTTTGCCCTGTTTTCTGATAATTAACAAGGCAACCTTTTCTTTGTTACTACTAGTGAATCTGAAATCATTCGGGGTAGACATAAAATATATCACTTCAACCCAATTATCGCAGCAACTATTTTAAAAGAAATTAGCTAGCTGCCCGTGCGTTCCACGGAACATCAAGATGCATTTGTATGAGTAGTTTATCTTGTGAGAGAAAAGGCTGAACGAGGGAAGGCCTTATTTGCGAATGTGGAGAGACGTGTGGGTATATTTTTGTAAAATTGCCATAGTTTCTTTCCTATCCATTAGATATAAATCCGACGGCCTATATTGCAGGATGGCACGCACACCATCATCACCAACTCTGTTTTCTACTCCCTCCGTCCGAAAATACTTGTCATCAAAATGGATGAAAATAGATGTATCTAAAACTAAAATACTTCTAGATACATTTCCTTTTATCCATTTTGATGACAAGTATTTCTGGACGGAGGGAGTATTTGTCTTTTTAGAGATTTCAATAAGTGACTATGACCGGACCTTACCAACATACTCAACAAAGTAGTCCATAATTTTGATGTTACCCTCTTTTCTTGGCGGTGCAGTGCCATCTGGATACCTCATAAATAAATCAAGGACAAATCTGACCCCTTCCTGAAAAGACATACGTAGCAAAATGAGTGAATCTACACTCTAAAATATGTCTACATACACATCCGTATGTGGTAGTCCATTTGAAATCTGAAAAAGACAAATATTTAGGAACGAATGGAGTATATATAAGAGTAGACATGGAGATATATCTCCAGCATGGTCTAGAACAAAAATGTGGTGGGCTGGTTAGCGCCGCATGCTCACAATGCGATGACATGAGTTCTAATTCTGTCTTTTAACTTTAGATTTTTATATTATATATTACTCTACTTATTTAATATATACTTCTTTCGCTACTGTACTAACAGTGGAACTCACAGAGTACTTAGAATATTAAGGATGGACTTGTTTCTTTTTAACTTTCTGTACGAAGTTGTAGCCACCCTGCAAGTCACGTGTACACTGTACATGCAATTACCTTTTTATAGAGGGACAATCATACAGGCAATTAACTCAAATGGATTGGATGTCACTCTATTATTTCCAGCATAAAGAGCATCTCCAATGGCAACCGGCAAATTTCCTCCCGCTTCCTTCCGCGGAGGACGACATCAAACACCAGTGGCATACATTTTTACAACTCTAACCAACCAGATGAAATTCGTGCAAACACGGACTAATTTCATATAAGCATGAAGGATTTCGTATAAAAAAGCCGGATCTTCATATAAACACGATGGATTTCATTACATTTACATGAACTAAGAGGTGCCAATCCGGCTCTCTTGTATAATTAATACTCCCTCCGTCCGGAAATACTTGTCCTAGAAATGGATATATCTAGACTTATTTTAGTTCTAAATGGCCGCCCGCGGATCCCTTTGTCTTCCTCATGTTCGTCAAACACTTGCGGGGTCGACGAAGGTCCTCGGAAGAGACGAAGCAGCAAAGAAACCACCTGAATCCGCGGTCGTCGCCTCGGCGGTGGCCTTCATGGGTCCCAAGTGGCGGCGGCCTCCCGTGTTCTACTTCTCCTCGATGATGGCGGCGGACACGGAGAAGCTGGCCATTGACTCATCGCTCTCCACGCCCTCGGCTTCTGTCTCTGCCTGCATGGTGCTGCCGCAGGCACGGGAGGCGCGGCCACCGCAGACACTGGTGGCGCGGTACGACGCGACAGCGATGGCGCCTGTACCGGCATGCTCGCCGCCGTGCCGGTGTGGAGCAACTTGCCACTCCTCATCGGGCTAAACTGGAGCGGCGAGTTGCTGAACCACGCGCCTGCTTGGGGCGGCAACTGGCTCCGTCGGGCCAAGCGAGGTTGGTGAAGCACCGAGCGGCCTCGCCTGTATCCGGAGGGCTCGGCGGGCCACCCAGCCGGGTAATATGCCGGAGAACGGCTCATCGGAAGCCATCGGAAGGTTGGAGAAAATGGTGAAGGAGGAGATGGGGGAGCGGGGAGGGGTGCGATTCTTGCCCGCTGTCTGTCTGGCCTCGTGTAAATAGAGGGCGGACGGTACGAGCTTGGCCGGCGTCTGGCCTCGTTTAAACTGAGGGCAGACAGGAGGAGCTCGACCGGTGTTGCGTTTAATTCCGGCCCGCTCATGAACGAACGTGTGGCCGGAGTAGGATTCATGGTTTGCATGCGGGTTTAACGGAGGGATTTAATGGAGGCGCCGGGTATGCAGCGGGCGGCGTAGTACTATTTGATTTGACAGCATTAATGAGCCGTCAAATCACAAAGGCCCTCGCCTCTCATGAAACCGACCGAGCTAGACTTCCCCGCCCTCTAGCCTTTTAAAAAATGTATATACTCCACTTTTGTATAGTAGTAGTATCGATGGATTGTGCCATGGAGCAAAACTTGAAATCAAAAAAAGGTGGTACATATAGAGAGCGCTCGTGAACTATGTGTCATGTACATGGCAATAAATAAAGTACTGCATGATACTAAGGCTGGTCGTAATGGGAGTATCATAGGTAGTATCATGCATGCCAACTAAGCAATTTAGATGAGGTGTCATTGAATTAAATGAGGAAAGAGGAGCTTGAGTATCATATACTACTTTGTGTCATGCATGGCAATAAATGTAGTCCTATATGATACCAACATATGATACCATGCATTACGGATGTAGTATCATACACTAGTATCATATGCATACAAGCCCCACATCTCTTCTTGGTTGATTCCTCTATTTATGTCAAAAAATAAGAAACAACGTGAGAGTTAATGCACCACGCCTATGTGTTTACTAGTAGGAGTATTTGGTTTTCGTAAGATGACTTAATACTCACCTACTACCTCCGTCCTGGTTTAATGGTCCTCATTGTAATCTGTGCCAAATTTTGACCATAAATTTAACTAACAAAATGCTCATGCATGTCACAAAAAATTATATATTTGAAAACTATGTTCGAATATGAACCCAATGTTATAATTTTTGTTGACATGCACTAACATTTTGTCAGTTAAATCTTTGGTCAAAATTTAGCACAAACTACATAGGGGACTAATAAACCAGGACGGAGGTAGTAGACGGAGGGAGTATTCGATTTGACAGCGGGCGGTGCAGTTCCCGATACGGCTTTAATGCAGACGAGGGAGGGAGTAGCGGTTCCCGATATGTTGAACGGCCAATGCATCCTCCTTCGATTAATGCATGAAGGAAGTAATGGGAGGAGGTCCGGGAAAAGAGGCTGCACGATGTGAATGCAACACAGTTTGCCCTCATTGCCCTCATATAAAGGCGCCCCTCCATTCCAATGCATCTACCACATCGTACGCACCTAAGCATTTGTCTAAGCACCTACACTAAGCACAAAAGAGCTCGCTCCAGACCCATGGCGGCAATGCGCGTGAGCGGCCAGCGGCTACGCCAGACGGGTCCACGACGTCGGCCTGCGACATGGCGCTGAGGATCGTCTCCAGACGGTGTTGGAGACCGGCTGGTGGATGGCCGCCGTCGACGCCAACTACGACTCACAGTTGGACCAGATGATCGTTGCCACCAGCAACAAGTTCACCGTCCTCAAGAAGCTCACGGACAACATCGTCGTACTCCTCCAGCCCGCGCGCCCGGGCTCCTCATTGCCTGCCACCCTAATCGGCCTCCATGGTCGGAACCTCTTTCAAGCACTGGTGGCCCTACGACTGCCCACTGACGCCACGAAGAATGTCCACCTGGAGGTCGCGCTCGCCACGAGGCGCCTCGCCCTGCAAGAATTCGTCGACCTACACATCCACGCGTAAGAGCAAATCATGTACATAGGTATCTACAAGGTCAGTGAGGACGCTACGACGTTGGCCTTCCTCAACCGGCTGGAAGCCTTGGATGCCTTTGTTGAGAAGGACCTCGACCTCGCCACAAAATCCGCCGCTCCTTAGCCGTCGGTTGGTGGCCCGGCGCACTAAGTTGAGGAGGAGGTCATACATTCGTGGATCCATCTTTCTTCTTGCCTTCTGTAACCACCACTGCAATCGCATCATCATGGCCTTAATTCTTATTGTGCTGTTGCATTCTCGTTCCAGTCAATACCGACATGTGCGATCCCTTTGCTTAATTATATGCATCACTGTAACTAGTACTCCATCCATAAATTTATAAGTTGTGCTTACCTTTTCCATCAACTTCGTGCAACGCGCGGGCATCTTGCTAGAAACACTAGAATATGTCTATATAATCCGTATGTGATAGTCCATTTGAAATCTCAAAAAAGACAAATATTTAGGGACGGTAGGAGTAATATATTAGGAGTATATCAAAACAATAGTGATTTCTTCCAAGTTTGTGAACAAATACTACTATTCTACTACTTTGGATCCGTCGCAACGCACGGGCACATTGCTAGTAAAAGGAAAAGGCTTGTCGCGTTCGCGTCGCATCCCCACACGCCCGGGAATCGGGAGTACAACACGGCACGTCCGGCACGACACATAGCTTAGGGAAGGCGTGTTGACTGCCTAGCATTTTCACTTTCATGTGGGACCGCCGTTGAGCAAACCGACAGCCCGCCCGCCGCCGGGTTGGAAAACAGAAACAAGGGGAAGATCTAGCTGTAGCACGGTAGCCAAGAAATTTTGTGTCAGATGGGGCTCGTTGATAGAGTAGGAGCATTCCGTACTAGTACTACTCCTACTAGTACTACCAAGTTTGTACTCCTAATACTATATTACTAGTACTACCACTATACAACTACTAGTAGATACATGCACGGCACCACATCGTAGGAACAAAAAACGGGAAGATCTTGTTTTGGGTGATTTATCTTTTTTTCAATCAACGTAGTATGAATAATATGATGTGGGGGGCACCCATGAAGCTTATGTGGCTTGGTTGCATGGCTATGGAAGGTTAGAGAAAAATAAATAGATAATGTGTTTACAGTGCACTCCACTAAATAGATATACTTTGGATCCATTGCAACGGACCGGCACATCTATATCTATACCCCCTATATAGTGTGTGAAAAACTTTGAAAGTTGGTCGTTGGATGAAGCCAATCCGACGGTACAAAGATGGCAAATCCGAGCACTACTAGCCGTTGGATATCATCCACCAGATTCTGCCACATGTATAATCTAGAAGACTCCATGGTTGAACTTAATTCATGACTAACTTTGGCACAACTAAGCTTGGGCAAAGTTATTAGTTCTTCAAAATGAGAGCCACAAGTTGGCAAGCCTAAGGGAATATTTCCACATTTTTTGTGTGTATGTCATGTGGGGCCTTAGTGTGGCTTGCCTAAGGTGTGGCTTGAACCAAACACTCACCTAAGTTAATCAAACTTGCCTAACCTTACATTCCACCAGATTTTGCCACATGTTAGAATCCAGAAAACTCCACATGTAGAAGCATAATGCACAAACCACCAGAATCTCATGCGTGCAATGCATGTGTACCTTACTAGTACTAATTGGTAGTAGTAAGAAACAAATTCCAGTTTTGGCACGAGCTCGTACTGCGGGAGCACCACAAGGCCTGCCGCAGGAGTTACATTTCCCTCTTGGGGCCCACGGGACCGAACTTCAGTGGCTTAGTGCCCGGTCTATGAGTCAATGACATGCGGACCTTAAATCCGGCTGGCCCACATGTCATTCTCATGGTGGTGGCGTGGTTCGTGACTCACTCATTCGAGATGAACCGGCCGGAGTACGGATGAAAATGTGTCACAGTCGCTGGATGAAAATTCGATGGTGTGGGAGTACGGATCGAAGCATAGCAGCGGAGCAGGCAAACCGCGTCCAATCGGGTGTGTCTGTGGTAGAAAGTTGATGGTCGCCGCAGTTCAGCTGGCCCGCATGTCATACACACAAAGGCAGAGGAGCGGTGGGGCCGAGAGGGATGAGGGGCATGAACAATCCTACCATTCTGTCACTGACATGTGGGACCCATGAGCGCGGGTCCCACCTGTCAGCGAAGGAAAGGCAGGGCAAGGCAGTGCTAGCCACGTCAGAGGATCCATGTCCATGTCGGGGGACGTCGTGCCGTGGGTTGGAGCGGCGTCGTGGGAATCGCGTGTGGGTGTGGCAGTGGTAGAAACAAGAAACGTGATGGTCGACGTGGTTCAACTTCCATGGACAAGCTGTCGTGTCTGCTGACACATGTATATCAAAACTAGAGTGTTTATATTTCAAGCACGTGAACAAGTATTATTCTACTAGTTTGGATCCATTGCAACGCACGGGCCAGCACATTGGTAGTAGTAGTGTCAATCTCTATCTCTAGAGGCCTTCCCTCGTTCATCCTTTTCTCTCACAAGATAAACAACTCATACAAATGCATCTTGATGTTCCGTGGAATGCACGAGGATGTTTCCTTGGGGGTCTCTCCAGCGCGGCGTGGCCGTAGTTGCAAGTTGACGCCCCTTGAGATGCCGACGTTGAGGGGCACTCGGATTTCCTCCGATGAGCAGGTAAGATGAGTTTGATCACGTAGTAAATGCATTCTAAAGACTACTTCCGTGTCCATTTCCTAATTCTCCCCCTGCCCACTATTTCACAGGCTAGGCTCGGTGCGAGTGGAGATTGGCTTGCATATGTACGGTAGGGTACCAACATCAATTTGCACAACATTTACAACGGTGACACCGTTCCCGTAGAACATTTGTCCAACATTGGGATCAGCCATGCAACGGGCCATCGCATGAATTGGTACGATGGAACCACGGTGAGATTGAATAAAAGATAGCACGAACCTTGCACATGGCGGTCAAAGGCGGACCATGCTGTCTGCGGCCGATTTGTTGTCGTACGAGTAGGAAGACGCTGTGCTCCTTTCTAACCGCATATTCGCGGTGACAACCCAGGGGACTTATTTTGTATGGGACACATCCTACGATATAGTCCCTCTCTCCCAGTTTATTTGTTTTGAATCTTTTCGTTTTATAAGTTTCAAATTCAAATTTAGAGCTCCCCATCACATGTTGAGATTACAATGTCCATTAAATCGTTGCGTGCATGTATAGTAAAGAAACAAATCTCGACATTGGCACGAGTTCGTGCTGTGGGAGCACCACAAGCCCTGGCGCAGGAGTTACATTTCCCTCTCAGGGCCGTGGGGACTGAGCTTCAGTGCCTTACTACACCTACCTTTGAGTCAATAACATGTGGAACCGATAGGTGACTGGTCCACATGTAATGCTCCCGAAGGCAGAGGGGCGGTGGGGCCAAGAGGGGTGAGCCACAGGTCGGGGGACGTGTGGTTTCATGGGTTCGAGCGGCGTCGTGGGAATCGCGGGTGGCTGTGGTAGAAACTTGATGCTCGTCGCATTTTAGGTGGCCCACATGTCATCCACACAAAGGCAGAGGGGCGGTGCGGCCGAGAGGGGTGAGGCGCCCGTCGGGGGGCGTGGTGCTGTGGGTTGGAGAGGCGTCGTGGGAATCGCGAGATGAAACGTGATGGTCGCCGTAGTTGAACTTCCATGGACAAGCTGTCATGTCTACGGACACATGCACTGCATACCGATCACTGGAAGGAGTAGCAGAGAAAGCTATATATGCGGATAAATAGTTCCTTATAGTCAAGCGGACCCATGCTACTACTCTGTTCCAAAGACATGCACACCATCGAAACAGTCCATCTATATCAATATACACCGAGAGGGAAAAAAATTTACAAGAGAGGAAATAGTTCATCCATCCATAATGCCCTCCTGCTGGTGCAGCATTTTCTTCTTCTTCTTCTTCTTCTTCTTCTTCTTCTTGTTGTTCTCATTCTCTATGGGAGACAGCTTCGCAACAAGCTCTTTGGACCTTGTAGCTATCTCGAAACTCACACGGGCATCGAGGGCAGCATATTTTATCCGCTCGTATGTCAAGGGATAATTCTCCCATCCAGACGACCTTAATGCCACCATCTCGTCACCCTTCTGAAGATTTGTACCGAGCACAAAATTTGCTACGTCGAATAGGGATGGTGTCTGTTTAGCACAATCTTCTACAGGAATTTTGATTCTGGTTTGTAGGTCAGCGATGCTTTTCAAATCAAGGTTGTACGACTCCAGCTTCTGTTTGTCCCCTTCGATGGCTGCCCCACAGAAGTATACGTCCTCCTGAGACAAGAAATCGGGAAGCTCACCTGGTATGGAGGGTGAGAGTATGATGTGGTACACCAAAACATCATCTTCGAGGCACAGCTGAAGGACGGCGGCACGCTGGATCTTCCCAGGGGCACGCTCCGTGTACTCTGCGTCGAGACCGATGACACTCGTCTCTACCTTTTCGAGGGAGTTGGATACATTTTTGATTCATTGTCAAACAACCCTTGGGTTGACGGTGACGGTGGCAACTATGCGCATCAAGCCTTCGACGAGGACATGTTGGACGCTAAAAACCTACATCTCGATCTCTTTCGCCATTTGGAACCGCTGGAACGGAGGGTATGGTTTGGAGAATTAGGATTAGATGGATAGTCTAACTGAAGTAGTAGATGATTATTTAAAGAGGTTAAAACAATGTGAACGCAGTGGGGTCTAGATGCAAATGAAGACGAAGGGGAGGTGAAGAAGCCGAGGCGAATCGGTTCCCGATGGAGAAGTAAATGGGAGAAGTGGCGTGCAGGCAGTTGATTAGACGACTAGGTAGACTAAACGAAAAGTCTATGCGGGTAGACTGAGGAGTCGTACCTGTTCGTGTACGTGCCCATCCTTCCTGATAGGTGGGACCTATGCAAACAGATAAAAAAATGTGTCGTAGCTTTTTTTTGAGCGCATGAGTGGGAGACACAACATTCTCTGGTTAAGGAATACTCCCTCCGTTTAGGTGAGTATAAGTCACCTTATGAAAATCAGGTTTTCCCAAAACCTTTAGGCGTGGAGCATTAACTTCCTGCTCGATCCCCTCCCAACCTCGTTAGCCAGCGTTCTCTTCCTCTGCTGCCGCATTCTACCTTTCCATTTTTCCTCTTCTCAAGTGTGGAACGATCTGCATGCCGTCCTTGATGCACCAGAACGACCACTGCATGAATTGTGGTAGGGCGTTGATTGGGCATGCACGAGAATTTGGTTCTGCTCGCAATATGGATGATACCTGAATGATGAAGTGAACAGGCATGCTAGCACGAGAGACCTATTTCCGCTATACAATACTAGAGTACTCATGTTCCTACTAGTAGTAGTAGTAGTAGTAGTAGTACAACTATGGTACACTTGATGGTCAAAATACTATTCATCCAGTCCTCACAGTGAAGTGACAACACCCTGCGCCTGACACTAGTCCAGGCGAGGCAGCGTGTTCGGGTTACCAATGTCAGCCTCACCCTGTGCACTATGCAGTCTGTCACCGCCGATGTACAGCACATTGGCGCCTCGCCTCGTCTCCCTCTCCGCTCCCATAGCACCACTCCATCTCCATCTCCTTCTCCGTCTCCGTCTCTGTCTCCATCTCACTATGCCCCCGTGTACCGTCGCCTCACTCGCCTCCCCCAGTACCACTATTCCCTCGCTAGCCGCTCCAGCACTGACATCCTTCTCCCCCGTAAATCAAGCCCCCTTCCAAACTCCACCATGGCCGAACGTGAACCGCGCAGCATCCATATGAGCCGCGATTGGAGAAATCTCCCCAGTGACATCCTCGACCTCTGTTGTTCGTGTATGGATATGTTGACCACCCTGCGGCTGGCTGCATGCTCGAGGGACATGCACACAGCCATCATCGAAGCGAGGCCTAAGCTTTTCAAGACACCCTGCTTGCTGCTATCTGGTCTTGCGAGATCGGCTCACCATGATACGGAGGCGTGCATGATGCCCCTCGAGTTCAATCCGATCTCCATTAGCCGAAACTTCTTTGCAGCTATATAATGTGTCACCGTACATCATTTCCCTCGACATTGATCCGATCACCATCGCCCGAAACTTCTTGGCAGGTATGTACTGGGTCGGCATGAACTCCCACTGGATGGCTGCCTTCAGAGAAGACGGTAAAAAGTTGGTGCTCGTGAACTTCCAGACCTCCCATGAGATTATCCTTCCTCTGTTGGATTATATAGAGTATTACCATCGCGGTCCAAGTCATCTAGATTACTACGTCAGTTGGACGGATCTTGTTTTGCAGAAGATTGCAATCTGCCAAGTACCCACATGATATGCGAATTACGCAGACTTCAAGCTAATTGCCTTGTTCGACCGTGGACTCGCCTATCTTTATGTCGGTGCCTTTTTTAGCTGGAGACAACTCGGCTCGCAGTGGATCATCGTCAAAGCTGATACACACGTATGTGATGCTATTGAACACAATGGCATCATCTACGCGATCGACAAAGCAGATGGCACCACGTATTGCTGGGACGGCGCGTGTAAGTTGTTTCCGTCTCATGTTAATGATGACGCCATGACACTGTTTGAACTTTTTGTGATGATTGGCATATCCCTGTTTGAGCAGAATTTGAGTAGAACTATGGCAATATATTAGAGACGCCGTAAATTAGCTATATTTGGAATGAGTTAATTCATGCGATTGTGACCATGTCATTACAGCCAATTTGTACCCTGAATAATCAAACGGTTAGGAATATATGGATATTAACCTTATTTTACAGTAATCTATATACTACTACTAAATATGAGTGTGTATCAATGGCCATGTTAGTTTCCTCATTTTCATGATGTAGAAACATGCACCACACTGTTGGTTTCATCTAACCATACATTAGGGAAGTAAATGTGCATATGGAGAACTCTATATTTGGAAGTAGTGAAATCCTGCAATGCTTACCATGTGTACATATCTATATTCGCCCTTCAGCAATCAATGGCTAGAATAATATCCTCACAAAAATTTTGCCCACAGAACACAAGTATATAACAATGCATGTTCTGTTAGTTACCTTGAAGAATTTGTTTGTGAGGACAGAACATGATTACATAACATGCATGACATGGTAGTTTCCTATGAAGAATCGATTGCGAGATAACATGAGTATAACCATGCATGGCACTTCTATATTTTCGAACCCAGTATACATATCCCTATATTTTCCTCCCGGTTCCAACAGGGACATATCAATGTTGTTTCTTGCATTATCCTACTCATACTCTGAACAATGCTGATCTTACATTAACAACGCCTGTCCTTTTTGATATGATGCAGTGTCCCTATAGTTACTGCCCTTTGTAATTACACCACCTTTGCCAAAAACAGGGAAGCACCACTGGTTCCTCGCTCGATCAGACGACGGCAAAAGACTGATGATCATTCGGACACATGAGACGGAAAAGTTATATTGCAAAAACCTCACTGTATACAAGCACCGTGTAATACGTGAGTATCCGGACAATGGTTGTTATGTCTATGAGCAGGATACCAGCTTGTTGGGGCCTTTAGGATTTTTTAGTTGGAGGCAGGTAAACAGCCTTGGTTCACACTCTCTGTTTCTTAGACTCAATTATCCGATTAACCAGGAGATCACCGTTGGCAAGGACCTTGATGGCAGAGAGGCTCTGTTTGCTATGGAAAACAGTGTCTACACGGCGAGCCCTAGGAGTTCGGGAGCAAACTCCCCTGATTGTCAATGATATAGCCTGCAGCCAAAAGAAGTTGAGAATGACAAAGGCATCCGGATTAACTTTGATCCTTGGATGTCTCAATTACGACAGGCAGTGATGTGGTTCAAGCCTTCAGGTTGATAGGTAACTGGGTTGTTGCATCGAAAGGGTGGAGTACTGGTGTCTCCGGATCACTGGTCGTTGAAGCGGGGCTGCAAATTATGATGGTGTTGGATCATCTCTTCGGATGACTTTGTTGTCTTTGCTGCTGGTTCTGGATGGGTAGTTCTTTCTTTTGTTATGCATATTCCTTGTCATTTGGTCATCCTCGTCTATGTCACTCTTTCTATGTAATAGTTGCTTCTGTTTAGAATGTCATTCTCATCTGGATCACGAGAGTCTGAGCGCTGCAGATGGGTACGTTTTGGTGGTGTAGCAAGACTTCTTATGAACTATCATGTCTTGCTGTTTATGTCAGTAGTAGTCACTAGTCAGTGTTTGAATGTTGTATATATCGTTGTTTCGAACTGTTTATTGTCTCGAACTACTGGTGGGCTAAATGAGGGCATCACCATTCTCCAGTGTTCAGAATATATCTCCTTTTTTCAAGTTATATAATTTGAGCTCACAGCCTTTTCGATGATGTACACTTGCTTGGGCCAGTGAGGTGTCGTTGAATATGGGCCGAGTAGTAACGCAATGCCAAACAGGTCAATTATGACTCTCGGGCCGGGCTATCAAAAGATCTTGAAAAAAAAAGGCCGGGCATATTGGCGCCACCAGTGTTTTCGTGCGCTTGCGCGTCGAGAGCATATTGGCGCGTGCTCGAAATTCATGCTACCTTTTCATCCCCTGTCTCCCGCCCCTCCCCCACCTCTGGAATCTCGATTCCTACTCCAGTTACCCCAAATCCCCCTCCTGAACTCCCTGTACTCAAGCGCACTATCATGTCGCCGGTCAACGCGGATCTCCGAGCCGGAGATCCTGAGGTCCGTCCTGCCTTCGGTCGCTGCGTGCTGTCGCTCAACAGTGGCATGGCGGCGCTTGACGACCAGTTTGCCGGCAAAGTGTTGATGGTAACCATCAAGGGTGACCGGCCTCCCGTCTCGCCGGACGACCTTGTCAAAGCTCTTGGCATTGCGCACGGAATCCAAATAAGTGACTTGCTCATCGAAGTCTGTCTGCCACTGGCTGATTTCTTCGTCAGGTTCCGGACAACTTTCGACTGCAATCATGTGTTCAAATCTTCCCGGCATTTGTTCTGCGATGGTGCGCTGGTGAGCTTTGATCGGTGGCACCCAGGATGGGGCTCGGTGCCCTCTGAGCTTGAGTTTTTAACAAAGCTTACCTTCCACAGCATGCCTCGACATGCTTGGAACAGCGAGTGCACGAACGAGCTTATCAACGACCTTGGAGGTGAGCTCGTAAGTATGTTTGTTCCTCCAGACAGCTGGGCTCTGACTGTTATGGCATGGATGAAGAAGCCGTCCACCATACCAAAGGTGATTGGTGTTGAGATACCGGTGCAGGAACCGGGGTTGTACTATTTGTCGCCACCAAGGCCGCCGCGGACCATGTTAGGGATGTACCTATATCGAGTGTTCATGCATGTCGAAGAAGTGGTCAATCCATCAATCGAAGTCCTGCCGCCGCCGCTGGTGCCAGGGTCTGTCCACGACGTCCATTACAGGAGTCAACGTCAGACTTTCCCCATGTTGCTCGGAACGATGGATGGCACAGGGCCTACTCCATCGCGCGGCAGAGGCCACTGCTTCTTTGGGAGAAGAGGCAGGGCTGGCTGCCTGGATGTGCTCTAATTTGAGGTAACAACTAAATCTTGTCAGATAGTACTAGTTAAATCCGAGCTATGGGTCTGAAGCACTGATATGCCAGTACATTTGATTGTGACCTATTCTAATTTTGTACCTGAACTTTTTTTAGAAAGGGATATACGTCAACTTAATGTGCTAGCAGAACTTATTGTGTTGTCTGTCTGTTTTCTTTGCACAACATTCAAGATATTTCCCCGTCATTTATAAAGACGATGAACCATTATGTACGACTTCATTGGTTTCAACATAGCCCTTCCCGTAGCGATCCACTGCTTCCATCCTGATTGTGCCGCCTGCGTGAAATTTTTGTATGCAAGTTCAGTGTGCTATGATGTTCTATATGATTGTGTCAACTATATAAGTTTTTACTGAGCATCAGCAATGCATATGGCTGAAAGATGTATTTACGAGCATCGACCGATGGGTCTCTCTCTCTATCTCTATCTCTCTCTCTCACACACACACACACATACACACACACATGCACACACGCGCACACGCACAAGTGGGACCCGTTGAATTATTTATTTGCTCGTGACAGCCTTTAATTAGGTTCCACTGTAATCTAACTTTTTTCTTGAGTTATTAATTGAGCTCAGTGACTTAAAAAGTTGTACATAAGCCTTGTTTGGGCCTTTCCGGTGTCGTTGAATGTGGGCTGAGTAACCATGTTAGGTTGTACTGTACTACTGAGGCCTTTTTTCAACATCAGCAATGCAACTGGGCCGACAGTTGTACACAATATCCGGGTCAACTTGTTATCCGCCCCGCTGGGCTGCAAAGTTTCCTAGGAGGTATACATTAGGCTTAACAAGAAAATGGACTTTAAGAAATAATAAATGGGATGTAATTATAATAACTGGGTAATTACTATGCACCAAACACGTAATTAGTTTGAAATATATATTATTTTTGGAATTTGGAAATTTTAATTTCATTACTTGTTGCGCACGCAATATTTCATTGGATTTTAATGTGATACAACTTTATTTTGAAATTATATTTAACCTGACTAGAAATTTCGGATAAAAATATTTCGGATCCCATCAAAATGTGGGAATTTTTTTTTAATTCTGTTTTGAGCGGTTGTTTGAAATTATTAATCGTTGTCCTAGCTAGAAGTTAGGCTGTACTTTTAACAAACTGTAAATGGGCTGTAGTAAATTCCATTAGAATTGAAAAATGGGACGTACATTCTTACAAATCGCAAATGGGCTATATGTTCTCTGCCAAATCCGAGCTGTGGGCCTACTAAGTTGACGCGTACCAAGGGCTTTGTCAACTTAGTCAATATAAACGATTCTAGCTGCAGTGATCGTACGATGTCCATCCAACGGCCTTAGTGCTTCTTCAACCTCTGGTCTTCTTGCTCCAGCTGCCCAAAGCAGCGCCGGTCGTGTCGCGTGCTCCTGCCTCCCGTGGCCAGCTGTGATGCCGCGGAGGCCTCACCGCCCCGTACTACTCCCACCGCTGGCCAGGCCATCCATCTACTCACCCACACCCCTGTTATTCTGCGGCGACGGGAGCCTCACACCGCGACCGAACCAGTGAACCCTCGTACTCCTCTCTGCGCGGGCTACCACTGCTGCATCTTCCTTGGCTCCGCGCCGTCCCCTTTCTAGGCATCGCCGTCATCCAGACCACCGTCCTGGTGCTCTTGGCGCGGCGTGGTCAACGTGGTCAACGACCGACTTCCATCGGAAGAGTACTGTACGTGGAGAGGCTAACAGCTGGGTCCAGGCGGCCGCAAGGAAGTGCCTCCTTATTACGCGCAAAATAATTATTCCTCCACCTGACAGCAGGGACCCATCGAACGGTCCACCTTATTTCGCGAAAAAAAGTTTCCCCCCTGACTGCTGGGACCCATCGGACCGGCCAGCGTATTTCTCAAAAAAAAACGTTCCCCACGCTGTCAGCTCGGACCCACCGAAAGTGCCTTCTTATTACGCACAAAAAAATGAATACCCCCCTGCTAGCTGGGACCCACCATGGTGGGAGGCTGACTTGTGGGCCTACTAAGTTGACTGGGACGGGGGCCTTTGTCAACTTTAGTCCATATGAACGATTCTAGCTCCAGTGACCGTATGATGTCCATCCAACGGCCGTAGTGCTTCTTCAACCTCTGGTCTTCTTGCTCCAGCCGCCCAAAGCAGCGCCGGTCGTGCCACATGATCCTGCCTCCCGTGGCTGGCTGTGCTGCCGCGGAGGCCTCACCGCCCCCCACTATTCCCACCGTTGGCCAGGCCCTGCGGCGATGGCAGCCTCACACCACAGCCGAACCAGTGAACCCTCGTACACCTCTCCGCGCGGGCTTCCACTGCCGCGTCTTCCGCGGCTCCCCGTCGTCCCCTTTCTAGGCCTCGCCGTCGTCCACCGCCCTGGTGCTCTCGGCGCGGCGTGGTCAACGTGGTCAAGGAACGACTTCCATCGGACGTGGACTGTACGTGGAGAGGCTGACAGCTGGGTCCACGGCCGCAGCAAGGAAGTGCCTCCTTATTACACGGAAAATAATGATTCCTCCACCTGACAGCTGGGACCCACCGGACAGGCCACTGTATTTGACGAAAAAAACGTTTCCCCCTGACTGCTGGGACCCACCAGCTACATCTTCGCATGCAAGGAAGTGCGTCCGGGCAAAAAAACAAAACGATTTGCCCCCCTGACCGCTGGGACCCACCAGCGACACCTTCGCACGCAAGGAAGTGCGTCCGGGCAAAAAAAACGATTCGCCCCCCTGACTGCTGGGACCCACCAGCTACATCTTCGTATGCAAGGAAGTGCGTCCGGGCAAAAAAACGATTCGCCCCCTGACTACTGGGACCCACGAGCTACATCTTCGCAGGCAAGGAAGTGCCTAACAGTCGAGAACCACCTGGTCGAAGCGTACATAGCATTGTCATTCTGGTCGCGAACGTGTACATACATACTGGTCGATGTAGAGGCGCGCACGTATCGTAGTAGAGATGCGCACGTGTCGTGGTAGAGGCGCGCACGTAGCATGTACACGTACATACAGCGGCGAGGGTGCAAGAAAGAAAATACGGCCACGTATGTACATACGGGAAGGGTCTCGAACGCCTACTCGCACATACGTACATGGCTGGGTCGGAACGGAGAAACAGCGTCGTCGTCGTGTTCATGGGGAGCCAACCGGCTGGGTAAGAACGGAATGCATGGTCGTGTTTGTCACACCCTAGTAAATCATGCATTAGAGTGTTGCATCATGTCTGTTCCATTCAACAGAAATTTGAAATGGGGATGACAGAACCCCCAGCCCCCTCTGAAACCAACTAGGGTTTACTAAAAATATTTTCAATGAACCTGAAATGCCCTTCTAAAATGTCCATCATTTTTGTCTTGGTTCAGAACCTCTGCCAAAAGTGGTGCTCATTTTTCTAGGTCAGCCTAAGGTTTTTGAATAAAATCATAAGTATTTGAGTTTGGGCATTTAAATTATATAAATTATTTTAAATTCTCAAATAATCCCAAACTAAAATGTTCCATGCTGGATATATTCCAGTTAATGGCCATGAGCAGTTTGGTGAATTTTGGAGTTGTTTAGGTATTTTTAGAAAGTCCACAAAGCTACAGAATAAATAGAAAAAGATAAATAAGAGAGAGAGAGTGAACTAACCTGGCAGCCCGCCTAGCCAGCCCACCAGCCGGCCCAGCCCAGCAGCCGCTCCAGCGAGCTGCTTGCCTTCGCCAGACAGGCAGGCAGGTGCTCGACGGCGACGCCAGCGTGCGCCACGCAGCTGCCCGCCGCCCTGCTTCCTCCTCTCACCTCGCTGCTGGCCTGGATGAACTCCACGCCGCACCCCGAACCCCGTGGACACACCCATTCGCCCCCAGCTCCTCTCCCTCGCTCTCCCGCACCATGGCCGACGCCACCACAGCCGCACCGTCGCCGTAGTCGCGCTCTCCCTCGTCCCCGCGCCGCGCCACCGTGTCCAGGAGCTCCGCCGCCCTCCTCTCCTTCGAGCTAGTCGAGCCCCGAGCGCTCGCGTGCCCCGAAGCCACTACACCGACCTCGCCGACTCCGCCATCACCGGAGATCCCCTTCACCGTCGCCGCCGCACCAGCTCATCCCCGACCACGCCGTCTGGTTCCTCGAGATCGCCGTGAGCCCAGCTACCTCTTCCCCTTTCCTCTCTCGCTCTCTGCACCACAGCGAGCACACGAAGCTTCACCGCACGCACCGCCACCGAGCTCGTCGCCGACGTGTCTCCGGCCACACCACCTTGTCTAACACACTCACCACACCAACAGGAACCCGTAGCATCACTCCACGCGCCTCGCCGTGCCCCCTAACGTCGAGTTCGACCTCACCCGAACTCCGGCGACCGCCAAAGTCGTCGCCGGCGATGTTTCCGGCCACCCCGAGCTCAACCACCACCACCAAGAGCTGCGGCTTGCTCCCAGCTACTCGTAGATGGCCTCCGCCGCTCATTTGGTCGCCGGAATGCACAAAACCACTCTCGCCGCCGCGTTCGGCCTCGCCGGCGGCTAAACGCCGGTGAATTGACCCCGCTGACCCCTCGTTTGACCACGGGTGGGCCCAGTTTGACCCCCCTGGGTCAATGACAGGTGGGGCCCAGCCCTGTTAACTAATCAGGATTAGTTTTAATTAATACTTAGTTAAACTAATTACCCTGACACACGGGACCCACTAGTCAGGGTTGACCTGGACTGTTCCATTGACCGCTGACGTCATCCTGACGTAATGCTCACGCAGTAATTTATTTACTGGAATTATTATTACACAGGAAATTCCAGTAAATACCACAAACTTTAAAAAATCATAGAAATTAATCTGTAACTCCAAATGCAAAGTTTTATATATGAAAAATGATCAGAAAAATCCAATCTATCCATCTATACTGGTTTCATGCATGTTTAAGCAAGCTAACCTGATGTTTAGTGCAGAACAAGATAAAGCACTTATAAGGGCCATTCATGAGTTTGAAACTTGAATCTTTGATTCAAAATGGTTCAAACCCATCTGGTCTTAGTTGCATTAACCCAATACACTCATTTTGCCATGTTTCATGCATGCATCATTTTGTTGCATATTGTTTGGTGATGTTTGTGTATCGGTGCTCTTTGCGGCAGGTTCTGCCTCCGATGAGTACCGTGATTACCCTAGTGAAGAACAATACCAGTGCACCGACCCATCAGGCAAGCAACCAACCATTTGATCATACCGATACAATCCCATGTTCTCGCTTTTGCTCTCTTTTACTGCATTAAGACAACGCAATTCAAACTGCTAAGCGTTACGGTAGCTGAACCCATTTCCTCTGCATGACCTGTCATTGCCACAGTAACTAGATGAAACCCACTAGCATGTGTAGGAGTTGATTGAGCCATATGTATGTGTTGTTCCTACCTTGCTATGCCTGCTATGCTTAGAGTCGTGTCAGGTCTGGTTCATCGGGGTGATGGGCTAGAGTGAAATGATCATGCCGGTAATGAGAGTGATGTGGTGAACACGATTTGGTAAAGGTATCGATGAAAGGCCATGTAGGAGTACATGGTGGGTTGTTTCATTGAAGCCGACATTAAGCACTGAGATCTGTATGTGTGATTTAAGATTCAGCTACTACCATGCATTGGGCCCTGAAATATGACCCCGCTCGACTTCTTATTCACCCTAGTCCTCTGTCTAGGAGTTGCAAGTAGTTTCTGGTGTTTGTAGCTTACTGGGGGCCGTGGGCAGCGCTGACCGCGAGGTGGGCTGTGATGCGGTAGGTACGTGGCACGGTGTACCGGATACCCGTTAGGTATCTCGGCAACCCTGTACACATCGTTCGGGGCCGTATGTGGAAACCTCGGCCGGACTCCCTGCAGATGGAACCTGGATAGGCGATAAACCTGGACTAGAGACTTAGGTGTTTAGGTAGGTCGTGGTCTACACCTACGTCGGCTTTCGCTTGAAGTCTGCCGAGCACATGTCGTGTGCAGACGCTAAGTGGTGGAAACATGTATGAAGAAGTACACCCCTGCAGGGTTAACATGATCTATTTGAATAGCCGCGTTCGTGGTAAAGGACTACTTGGTTGCCTATACAGTTCATAGACAAGTAAATGGATACTACTAAAAATCTCAAGATAAGCGTGAGTGCCGAGGATGGCTCTTCCGTAGGATGACGGAGGTGGATCCTCGGTGGTGTATTGAAATGGTGAGTAGTGGACTCGTGTGCGCAAAACCATTTTAAGTTGGTGTATCGTAGGATAGCTTAGCCAAGAGTCAAAGTTGGCTTGCTGCAATAACCCCACCAACCCTTCTTGATAATGTGCATGTATGTAGGATCTGATGTAAGTCTTGCTGAGTACCTTTGTACTCATGTTGCTTTAATTTACATTTTTTCAGAAGACGCTGCAACCCCTTCTGATGGGTTCTTCGTAGACGTTGACATCGATGAGTAGACTGAGGCCCAGGTGGTGACCCTGAGCTTGTGAAGGACCACGTAGTATAGCCAGGCTTTCCCAAGCCTCTTTTATTTTACTAGTTATCTGTACTCAGACAAGTTACTTCCGTTGTTGGCTTGTATGTCTGTATGACTTGAATGTGGGTCGTGTGACCCGTACTTGTGTGTATGCTATGTATGGCTCTCTGAGCCCTTAAATAAAGTACTGGTGTCGTAGAGTCATGTTGTGATGCCTTGTTGTATTTGCACATATCGAGCATACTGTGTGTATGATTGAAATGATTGGTATGTGTGGGATCTGACTATCTAGTTGTTTATTCTTAGTAGCCTCTCTTACCGGGAAATGTCTCCTAGTGTTTCCACTGAGCCTTGGTAGCTTGCTACTGCTCCGGAACACTTAGGCTGGCCGGCATGTGTCCTTCTTCGTTCCTGTGTCTGTCCCTTCGGGGAAATGTCACACGATGGATACCGGAGTCCTGTTAGCCCGCTACAGCCCAGTTTACCGGAGTCCTGCTAGCCCAGTGTTATAGCC
Organism: Triticum dicoccoides; assembly: GCF_002162155.2. Classification (NCBI taxonomy): domain Eukaryota; kingdom Viridiplantae; phylum Streptophyta; class Magnoliopsida; order Poales; family Poaceae; genus Triticum; species Triticum dicoccoides. The sequence continues at coordinate 337,281,643 of NC_041389.1, read as the reverse complement.
CGGATTCACTTGCTGATGACCGACACGTTCGATGCTGGGTCATGAATGCATGTCCCTGTAAGTTTGTGCCACTTTGGGTTTACGACTAACCATGTCAGCCCGGGCTCCTTACCATATGGATGCTAGTGACACTATCATATACGTGTGCCAAAAGGCGCAAACGGTCCCGGGTGAAGGTAAGACGACACCCGTGGGGATACCGTGCGTGAGGCCGCAAAGTGATATGAGGTGTTACATGCTAGATCGATGTGGCATCGAGTCGGGGTCCTGACAGTGTTCATCGAGAGGGCTTAGGCGGAACAGGCGATGGAAACGAGGCCTGGTGTACCGCACAACGGAGGAAACGGACCTCCTACGTTCGGAACGGGGTCCTGTTGATCGGGAGGGGTGTGGCGTACCACAAAATAGAGGAAACGGACCTCCTACGATCGAAACAGGGGTCCTGTTGATCGGGAGGGGTGTGGCATACCGCAAAACGGAGGAAACGGACCTCCTACGGTCGAAACAGGGGTCCTGTTGATCGGGAGGGGTGTGGCATACCGCAAAACGGAGGAAACAGACCTCCTACGGTCGAAACAGGGGTCATGTTGATCGGGAGGGGTCTGGCGTACCGCAAAACGGAGGAAACAGACCTCCTACGGTCAAAACGGGGGTCCTGTTGATCGGGAGGGGTGTGGCGTACCGCAAAACGGACGAAACGGACCTCCTACGGTCGAAACAGGGGTCCTGTTGATTGGGAGGGGTGTGGCGTACCGCAAAACGGAGGAAACGGACCTCCTACGGTCGAAACGGGGGTCCTGTTCATCGGGAGGGGTGTGGCGTACCGCAAAACGGGACTCCACGGGATACTGTTCATCTCCACCGTCGACCTCCTCCAGCCACCACGGGCTCCTGTTCATCCAGCCTCCACCGCGTGCTACTCCACCGGCTACTGTTCAACCACCCCTCCACCGTCTACTGTTCATCCAGCCCTCCACCGTCTACTGTTCATCCAGCCCTCCACACCACGGGGTCCTGTTCAACCACCCCTCCACGGCCACCCCTCCACCCTCTACTGTTCATCCAGCCCTCCACACCACGGGGTCCTGTTCATCCAGAGGCAATGCCACCGCTCACTGTTCATCCAATCGATCGGCTTCAGTTTGTTGGGGAACGTAGTAATTTCAAAAAAAATCCTACGCACACGCAAGATCATGGTGACGTATAGCAACGAGGGGGGAGAGTGTTGTCTACATACCCTTGTAGACCGTAAGTGGAAGCGTTAGCACAACGCGGTTGATGTAGTCGTACGTCTTCACGGCCCGACCGATCAAGCACCGAAACTACGGCACCTCCGAGTTCTAGCACACATTCAGCTCGATGACGTCCCTCGAACTCCGATCCAGCCGAGTGTCGAGGGAGAGTTCCGTCAGCACGACGGCGTGGTGACGATCTTGATGTTCTACCGTTGCAGGGCTTCGCCTAAGCACCGCTACTACAATCGAGATCCAACAAACTATTTTCATTGGGTGTATGACCATTAAAGGTTTTATTCATGTAAACAGAACAACAATTATTCTCTGACTTTAAATGAATAACTGTATTGCAATAAACATGATCAAATCATATTCATGCTCAACGCAAACGCTAAATTACATTTATTTAGGTTTAACACTAATCCTGAAAGTATAGGGAGTGTGCGATGATGATCATATCAATCTTGGAACTACTTCCAACACTCATCGTCACTTCCCATTCAACTAGTCTCTGTTTATTCTATAACTCCTGTTTCGAGTTACTAATCTTAGCAACCGAACAAGTATCAAGTACTTAGGGGCTACTATAAACACTAGTAAGGCACATATCAATAACCTGTATATCAAATATACCCTTGTTCACTTTGCCATCCTTCTTATCCACCAAATGTTCAGGGCATTTCCGCTTCCAGTGACCATTTCCTTTGCAGTGTAAGCACTCAGTTTCAGGCTTTGGTCCAGCTTTGGTCTTCTTCACGGGAGTGACAACTTGTTTGGCATTCTACTTGAAGTTTCCCTTTCTTTCCCTTTGCCCTTTTCTTGAAACTAGTGGTCTTGTCAATCATCAACACTTGATGTTCTTTCTTGATTTCTACCTTCATTGATTTCAACATCACGAAGAGCTCGGGAATCATTTTCGTCATCCTTTGCATACTATAGTTCATCACGAAGTTCTACTAACATGGTGATGGTGACTAGAGAACTCTGTCAATCACTATCTTATCTGGAAGATTAACTCCCACTTGATTCAAGCGATTGTAGTACCCAGACAATCTGAGCACTTGCTCACTAGTTGAGCGATTCTCCTCCATCCTTTAGCTATAGAACTTGTTGGAGACTTCATATCTCTCAACTCGGGTATTTGCTTGAAATATTAACTTCAATTCCTGGAACATCTCATATGGTCCATAACGTTCAAAACGTCTTTGAAGTTCCGATTCTAAGCCGTTAAGCATGGTGCACTAAACTATCAAGTAGTCATCATATTGAGCTAGCCAAACGTTCATAACATCTGCATCTGCTCCTGCAATAGGTTTGTCACGGATCCAATCCGCATCATTGCTAGTAACATCTTTCAACACAATTTTCTCTAGGAACATATCAAAATAAACATATGAAAGCAACAACGCAAGCTATTGATTTACAACATAATTTGCAAAATACTACTAGGACTAAGTTCATGATAAATTTAAGTTCAATTAATCATATTACTTAAGAACTCCCACTTAGAAAGACATCCCTCTAATCCTCTAAGTGATCACGTGATCCAAATCAACTAAACCATAACCGATCATCACGTGAAATGGAGTAGCTTTCAATGGTGAACATCATTATGTTGATCATATCTACTATATGATTCACGCTCGACCTTTTGGTCTCCGTGTTCCGAGGCCATATCTGCATATGCTAGGCTCGTCAAGTTTAACCTGAGTATTCCGCGTGTGCAAAACTGGCTTGCACCCGTTGTAGATGGACGTAGAGCTTATCACACCCGATCATCACGTGGTGTCTGGGCACGACGAACTTTGGCAACGGTGCATACTCAGGGAGAACACTTCTTGATAATTAGTAAGAGATCGTCTTAAAATGCTACCGTCAATCAAAGCAAGATAAGATGCATAAAAGATAAACATCACATGCAATCAATATAAGTGATATGATATGGCCATCATCATCTTGTGCTTGTGATCTCCATCTCCGAAGCACCATCATGATCACCATCATCATCGGCGCGACACCTTGATCTCCATCGTAGCATCGTTGTTGTCTTGCCAACTATTTCTTCTACGACTATTGCTACCGCTTAGTGATAAAGTAAAGCAATTACAGGGCGATTGCATTGCATACAATAAAGTGACAACCATATGGCTCCTGCCAGTTGCCGATAACTCAGTTACAAAACATGATCATCTCATACAATAAAATATAGCATCATGTCTTGACCATATCACATCACAACATGCCCTGCAAAAACAAGTTAGACGTCCTCTACTTTGTTGTTGCAAATTTTACGTGGCTGCTACGGGCTTAGCAAGAACCGTTCTTACCTACGCATCAAAACCACAACGATAGTTTGTCAAGTTAGTGTTGTTTTAACCTTCGCAAGGACCGGGCGTAGCCACACTCGATTCAACTAAAGTTGGAGAAACAGACACCCGCTAGTCACCTGTGTGCAAAGCACGGCGGTAAAACCAGTCTCGCGTAAGCGTACGCGTAATGTCGGTCCGGGCCGCTTCATCCAACAATACTGCCGAACCAAAGTATGACATGATGGTAAGCAGTATGACTTGTATCGCCCACAACTCACTTGTGTTCTACTCGTGCATATAACATCAACGCATAAAACCTGGCTCGGATGCCACTGTTGGGGAACGTAGTAATTTCAAAAAAATTCCTACGCACACGCAAGATCATGGTGACGTATAGCAACGAGAGGGGAGAGTGTTGTCTACATACCCTTGTAGACCGTAAGCGGAAGCGTTAGCACAACGCGGTTGATGTAGTCGTACGTCTTCACGGCCCGACCGATCAAGCACCGAAACTACGGCACCTCCGAGTTCTAGCACACGTTCAGCTCGATAACGTCCCTCGAACTCCGATCCAGCCGAGTGTCGAGGGAGAGTTCCGTTAGCACGACGGCGTGGTGACGATCTTGATGTTCTACCGTCGCAGGGCTTCGCCTAAGCACCGCTACAATATTATCGAGGTGGACTATGGTGGAGGGGGGCACCGCACACGGCTAAGAGATCCAAGGGATCAATTGTTGTGTCTTTGGTGCTAGCCCTGCCCCTCTATTTATATGTTGAGCCCCGGGGTCGAAACTTGGAGCAAAAACCTCCTCAAAGTCGGTTTTGCCTGAAAGCCAGACGCTAGGGTCTCCGGCGTTTGGCCCCCTGGCCTCCGCAAAACTCCTTTTGCACCGACCTAAAGCCTCATGGGCTTGACCCCTTGGCCTAACCATATGATCCAATATATGAATCTTTACGTCTCGACCATTTCGAGACTCCTCGTCATGTCCCTGATCTCATCTGGGACTCCGAACTCCTTCGGTACATTAAAACATGTAAACTCATAATATAACTGTCATCGAAACCTTAAGTGTGCGGACCCTACGGGTTCGAGAACAATGTAGACATGACCTAGAACTATTCTCGGTCAATAACCAATAGCAGAACTTGGATGCTCATATTGGCTCCTACATATTCTACGAAGATCTTTATCGGTCAAACCGCATAACAACATACGTTGTTCCCTTTGTCATTGGTATGTTACTTGCCCGAGATTCGATCGTCGGTATCCAATACCTAGTTCAATCTCGTTACTCGCAAGTCTCTTTACTCGTTACGTAATGCATCATTCCGTAACTAACTCATTAGCTATATTGCTTGCAAGGCTTATAGTGATGTGCATTACCGAGAGGGCCCAGAGATACCTCTTCGACAATCGGAGTGACAAAACCTAATCTCCAAATATGCCAACCCAATATGTACCTTTGGAGACACCTGTAGTAGTCCTTTATAATCACCCAGTTACATTGTGACGTTTGGTAGAACCCAAAGTGTTCCTCCGGTAAACGGGAGTTGCATAATCTCATAGTTACAGGAACATGTATAAGTCATGAAGAAAGCAATAGCAGAATACTAAACGATCGTGTGCTAAGCTAATGGAATGGGTCATCTCAATCACATCATTCTCCTAATGATGTGATCCCGTTAATCAAATGACAACTCATGTCTATGGTTAGGAAACATAACCATCTTCGATTAACAAGCTAGTCAAGTAGAGGCATACTAGTGACACTCTGTTTGTCTATGTATTCACACATGTATTATGTTTCCGGTTAATACAATTCTAGCATGAATAATAAACATTTATCATGATATAAGGAAATAAATAATAACTTTATTATTGCCTCTAGGGCATATTTCCTTCACAGTTAGCAGCAGTAGCGAAGGAATCGCTCCATGGGGTTTAGTTAACAGCCATCGATCGATCGCTCGGGTTCAGTAACGCGTAGCCTGCAGTGCAACCTCTCGGGTTCAGTTAGAGCCCAACGCCTCGCTCGGGTTCAGTTAGAGCCAACGCCTCGCACGTGTACGAGAGAAACGCGCATCGCTTGGCCCCCGACCTCCCACCATAACCGGCAACTCCCCGAAATTTTCCTCCCCCTTGCTTCTACCATGGTTTTTTCCGTCATGGACGGCCCAAAGAATGTCATGCAGCTGCGTCTCCGGCCCGCCCAGGATGAAAAGCGCATTTTCTGTCATGATTTTTTGTATAGAAGTAGGAGCCCACCACATCTATGATGATACCGTGTTTTGTCACAATTATCGTCATAGAAGTGTCATATGTATGACAGAATTTTTTTTTCGTTCGGCCCAAAATGTCACGGATGTGTCCTTTTTTTGCAGTGTAGGCACCTCCAGTGTAGTAGGAGTCGTCGTCGACGGTGGCGCCTGGTGTCGGTGTCAAAACCGGCGGATCTCGGGTAGGGGGTCCCGATCTGTGCGTCTTAGGCTGATGGTAACAGGAAGCGAGGGACACAATGTTTACCCAGGTTCGAGCCCTCTCAATGGAGGTAAAACCCTACTTCCTGCTTGATTAATATTGAAGATATGAGTAGTACAAGAGTAGATCTACCACGAGATCGTAGAGGCTAAACCCTAAGAGCTAGCCTATGATGGTATGATTGTAATTGTGATCGGCCTTCTAAGGACCAACCTCTCCGGTTTATATAGACACGGGAGAGGGCTAGGGTTTACATGGAGTCGGTTACAAGGAAGAAAACAATATCCGGATCACCAAGCTTGCCTTCCACGCAAAGGAGAGTCCCATCCGGACATGGGACGGAGTCTTGAGTCTTGTATCTTCATGCTTCAATAGTCCGGACGATGTATATAGTCCGGCTGTCGGGATACCCTCTAATCTAGGACTCCCTCAGTAGCCCCTGAACCAGGCTTCAATGACGATGAGTCCGGCGCGCAATCTTGTCTTCGGCATTGCAAGGCGGGTTCCTTCTCCGAATACTCCAAGGTAATTATCGAACACGTAGACCGTGTCCGGATCTGCAAAATGATCTTCACACACCATTGTAGGGAACATAGCATAAATTCATTCTGCTGACAATCTTCGTACGTCGTGCCCTTGCATCGTGGCCTGGTCCAATACGAACCGGCGTTTCTTGCCCCACCTTGACATGCGTTGCGAGGAGGTTTTATTGGCACGTCCTGTCAAAGCAGAGATCGTGTTCCTCTTATTACGGGATCTTTCATCAATATGGGCATGTGTGACCCCACGACGACCGTTGGTATGACTCCGTGTACTTTTGGATAAGTCTCAAGCGGTTGCGCTGAGGACTCTTGATATTCATCCCCTTTATAAAGGGGTCGAGGCCTATGCCTCTTTTCCACCTCCCTTGCTCCTTCTCGTGCCTCGAGTTCTAACACCCAAGACCTAAGCTCCAACACCCAGACCCTCCAACATGTCTGGATCCAACGCAAAATGCCGGTGGGTGGCCTCCTCGATCCAAGAGGAGGACATTATGAAGCTTAGGGAGGGCGGATACCTGATCGCCGATATCCAGCACAGGCTTCCTGCCCCAGGGCAGGTTATCCCTACACCGGAGCCCAATGAGAGCATGGTGTTTGTCCCTCACTTCCTCCGAGGCCTAGGCCTCACCCTCGACCCCTTCGTGAGGGGGCTCATGTTCTACTATGGGTTGGATTTTCATTATCTGGCTCCAGACGCCATCTTCCATATCTCGTCGTTCATTATTGTGTGCGAGGCTTTTCTCCATGTCACCCCACACTTCGGCTTATGGCTCAAGACCTTCAATGTGAAGCCGAGGATGACCGAGGGGCGACATGCGGAGCGGAGGTGCCATAATAAGCAGGAACGCCGATGCCCCATGGCCAGAGGGCTCTTTCACGGAAGTATCCGATGTATGGCAACGGAGGTGGTTTTATGTTATGGCTCCCAGAGGCACAAAGTGAGTAGCCGCCCCCGAGTTCCGTTTGGGCCCTCCATCACAATTGGCATCATGGACCGACACAGGACGGAATTGGGGGCCCGCCACTGATGTTCCAATACTGCAGAGCCGCATCCGGGAGCTTATCGAGAGGGACATAAATCTTGTCAGCATAATTCAAGTAATGCTAATCCGACGGATGTTGTCGTGCAAACGTCGGCCTCTCCTGATGTGGGAGTTCAATCCGGAGGGTTCGTGGACTATTAAGCACTTCTTCGTCCTGAAGCTCGAAGGGGTGTGTAAATTATTCTTCATACCACAAGTAAAGTGTCCGCACACCACCGAGGATGCAGGCCTAAGCTGCAATCGCCTAGATATCCAAGTAAGTAACCTTAAAGCCAAACACTCTGTTTATATTTGCCATAACCATTGTTCTAAAAAAAACTCCGTGGCCAGGAACGGCTCAACAAGGCGGAGAGAATCAGGTGTCCGGCGCCACTTCCTGAAGGCTCGCCGGGTCCAACCATTATCAAGATGCTTGGCCGGGTGCTTAGCAAAATGCCCTCAAGGAAAGGTGAAGGAAAGGGCAGCGAAGCCGGACTTCACACACTACGCATCCGGACCGAGGGAATTGATTCCACCCCAAAGGAGGATAGTTGGGGAGGGGAATCTGAGGCCACCTCCCCGCGCGAGAAGAAAAGGGCCGCCTCCGAAGACTTGGAGACGGAGATGCCCAAACAGGGGAAGAAAGTGTCCCCGGGGGGCTCTGTCTCGACGGGCGTTCTCACCATGTCACGCCCGCCAACGGGCCAGCCCTCGACCGGGCTGTAAGTTAATCATTATTCCGAGGGTACTGCGTTTCTCCGAGATCAATAACCAGGGTTCGTCTTTTGCAGTCCGGCTAGCAGCTCTCCTCAACAGAGTTCGTCTTCGAGGGATCTTCCTCCGGAGATGATGGAGAGCGAGACCCCACCCACCTCTCCGCCTCATGAAGCGGGCGACACTGAGGAGTCTTCATGGAGGAGTCTGGATCTGCCGAAGCTGGAGGCCAATACGTCAGTCGCCCTGAGCCCGGAGCGTTTGGCTCCCACGGGGGGCGATGAGAAGGGTCCGGCACAGTTCGATGCCCGACCAGACATACTGACAGGTCTTCTGGAGCGAGCTGCGCTCTCGACGGAGCACCGCTCATTAATGAGCGCGGTGCTTAAGAAGATTTCATCCGCTACAAGCGGTTTGAATGAGGCATTTACGAGCCTGCTCAGAGGCTTTGAGGTATGTAGTAAAAAATGCACTATTTTTTGGCTGTGAGGCACGCGCTAGGTGTGCTCCATATGGATAGTAGCCCCTGAGACTCTGGTTGCCCGCCATAGGCGGCAAACGGGGGATCATGTAGCAATGGTTGTGTTGTACATGTGCGCAGGGATCTAAGGATCCGGCAGCCGACCAGTCTGTTGAAGTTGCCGAACTAAGGAGGCAGATCGGATCTATCGATGCCGATATCACGCTGGTGAACAAACGGCTGGACGAGTCACAGGGTATGTGCTCTGTTTCCCTTATTATGTTGTATAGGAAAATGTGAGAGGGGCATAATATTAATGCAATGCGTTTGTATTGCAGATGGTGCTGCTACTGCGGAACTTGCTCAGGCCAAGGAACAAGCTCGGGCTAGCAATGCGGCTGCCCTAAAGGTGGCCGAAGAATTGAGAGCCGAACAGGCTGCTCATCGCCGAAGCAAGGAAAAGATAGCCGAAATGGCTGTGGAGTTAAAACATTCCGCCAACCGGTATGTACTCCTTGAAAAGGAGAATAAGGCTAGCTCGGCCGAGCTGGACAAGGCACTTAATGCCACCAAGGAGATGCGGACCGAGATCCGGGGTATGCAGGAGGAGCTCCAACAGGCCGACAAAATCATGGCTGGGGGTCCTACTTACTGCGGACGATGTTTTTGGATCCGAAGTATGCTTCCCTGGGTGGACGCTGCAGTCCGGCCGACGCATATGCGGACTTGGCGAATAGTACGGCTGACGTTGCCAAGTTCTTCGAGGATCAAGGTGATAAGGAAGTAGAGAAGCTTTTCTGGCCGCAATTCAATGCTCCCACTCGCCCGCTATCGTTAAATGAGAAGATGGCTGCTGTGGCGGAGCTTCACAGGCTGTCCAGGCTTGCAATGCGGTCTGTAATAGACCATCTTTGGCCGAAGGGGCCTAAGCCCGACAACTACTTTGGTTTGGTGCAACAATTCCTTGCGGCCGTGCCTCGGATCGATGCCATGAGGAGGTCGGCGTGCATAGAGGGTGCACGACTGGCTCTTGCCCGCGTTAAAGCCTATTGGACGGATATGGAGGCCACCATTGTAGCGACCCAGGATCTGGCGGGGGGCCAATATCCGGCCGAGCACTACTTGGCGCAGGTCACAAAAGGTGCCCGGCTAATAGAGGCGCAGTGCTCGAAGAATCTCTTGTTCGAGTGATAAATCGAATCATTGTAAAACAATGTTTATTTTGATTATGAGGCTATATTTATACTTTTTGCCTGAAAAGATGAATGTGTCCCCTATGCGGCCGTTTATATATATATATATATATATATATATATATATATATATATATATATATATATATATATATATATATATATATATATAAGTAATCCGAAAGTTAGCAGTCGTTGGCTTTAGCCCCCACGCATACAATGCGGGGGTGTTCGCGAAATATATGCTTAACCACACTTGATCCAATGTCTTGGTCCATTAAGGAGGTGATCGCACGTCGAACTAGGCAACCGGACTATATAGCTGTAACACTTTCGCTTAGCCGTGGGAGTCTAAAGTGGGGCTACTATGTAGCCCCTGGTACCTTCGCGTGCATCCAAATACGGGCGCGTATGTACATGGCCGGGAAACGGCCCTTCGTTAATGCGGAGGAATCCTAAAGATTCCGGTGAGTCTTCGAGTGGTTGAACAGTCTCTCGCTGCATCATGACAGTCAGTTTTTGGCTTTCTCTACTGAGGTGCTCATCCGGAATAACCAGGGCACAATCGCAGTAGTTCTCCTTTGGCCGCCTTAGCCGATAATAACGGAACATAAGGCGGCAAACCCAGGAGTCGGGCAAACCCAACATTTGACCAAAGACATGATTCGGAGCTAATGCATATAAGGCCAAACTCGTGACGCCGAACACTCTCGAAGGTATTCAGCTTTATAACAGAAGATCGGCTCAAGAATGCCCATTCATTAAACCCTGTGTTTCCAGGTACGTGCGGTAATCTGTCGTGGTGAAATGCCAATAACGACAGTATGCTCTATGGGTATGGAACCCATGGGATGGTTAAACAACAAGAGGCAATAGAAAAGGTTTACACAGGGGCTTAATCTAAAAAGAAACCTATTGAACGGGGCCCTACTGCACGTCTGCGCCTTTGTCTCCGTTGTGCCGTATCCTGAAAGGGTATCGCGCTAACGTTGTCTGTGAAAAAAGGAAAACTCGTAGGAGAGTACAACGTAAGTATGCGATGGATAGTAAAAGTGTAAGATGTTGGCCTGCCAATAAGGTTGAGCCAAGTGTGGGACTGTATTAAATATTTATAGCCTCTGGGATTACATATACGGTGCCCTGGTTTAATTTTATCCGGGCTACCGGACTCGTCTAACCGTGTTTGTGGTCTTAATGACCAGTCATGTTTTCTGATATTGGAGGCCGCTTATAGTCCGGCCGCCAGGGCCGTCGCGTGTTCCTCTGCGCGTGAAGAGCGCTCTGTGATTCCGCTAACGGTGATGACGCCACGTGGACCGGGCATCTTTAGTGTAATGTAGCCATAGTGCAGCAATGCGTTGAAGCGGGCGAAGGCCGTTCTTCCAAGCAGTGCATGATAGCCGCTTTGGAAGGGTGCAATGGTGAAGAGTAGTTCTTTGCGTCTGGAGTTGCCTGGGGAGCCAAATGTTACCTCCAGTACGACGGAGCCCCTGTCGTAGGCTTCAATGCCTAGTATCACCCCTTCAAAGGTGGTGTTGCTTTGGCTGATTCTGGATGGGTTTATCCTCATCCTGCGGACAGTGTCCTTGTATATTAGATTGAGACTACTACCGCCGTCCATCAGAACACGGGTGAGACGGTAACCGTCAATTATTGGGTCAAGCACCAAGGCCTCTGATCCTCCGCGTCGAATACTAGTTCGGCCGTCCGTGTGATCGAAGGTGATCGGATAAGACGTCCAGTAGTTAGATGTGGCTACGATGGGCTCTATATCATGCGCGTCTCTGAGCGCGCGTTCGTGCCCTATCGTGGATGTGTGAGTCGCGTGGATCATGTTTACTGTTTTAACCTATGGCGGGAATTTTTTCTGTCCCCCAGTATTCGGCTGGCGAGGTTCATCCTCGTCTTCACTTGGAGTTTCCCTCCCCTTGTGTTCGGCTTTTAATTTGCCGGCCTGCTTGAAGACCCAGCATTCTCTATGCGTGTGGTTCGCAGATTTCTCCGGGGTGCCGTGAATTTGGCACAGTCTGTCCAGGACTCTGTTCAGACCAGACGGTCCCTCTTTACTGCCTTTAAATGGCTTCTTTTGCTGATCAGGTAGAGAGCCCCTGAATCCGGCATTAACCGTTGTGTTGTCCGGGCTCTCTTCCTTGTTTTGGCGTCTGTGTTTATTACACCGTGGCTTCCCATTTCCATCCCTTATTTCAGATGTGCTGGGGTCGCTGGTGCCTTTACAGGCTAGCCAGCTATCTTCACCCGCGCAAAAGCGGGTCATAAGGCTTGTTAAGGCTGCCATTGTCCTTGGCTTTTCTTGGCCGAGGTGTCTGGCGAGCCATTCGTCGCGGATGCTGTGTTTGAATGCCGCTAAGGCTTCGGTGTCCGGACAATCGACAATTTGATTCTTCTTAGTGTGGAATATGTTCCAAAGCTTGCAGGCGGACTCTCCGGGCTGTTGGATTATGTGACTTAGATCGTCCGCATCCGGAGGCCGGACATAAGTCCCTTGAAAATTGGACCTGAAAGCGTCCTCGAGTTCCTCCCAACTCCCAATTGAATTTTCGGGGAGGCTTTTCAACCAGTGTCGAGCTGGTCCCTTCAACTTGAGGGGAAGGTATTTGATGGCGTGGAGGTCATCCCCACGAGCCATGTGAATATGCAGGATAAAATCCTCGATCCAGACCCCTGGGTCTGTTGTTCCGTCGTATGCCTCTATGTTCACAGGTTTGAAACCTTGTGGGAATTCATGGTCCAGTACTTCTTCCGTGAAGCACAGGGGGTGAGCAGCCCCTTTGTATCTGGACGCGTTGTGGCATGCAGTTGGATGTTGCTGTGTCCGGAGCTTATTCCGAACTGGTATTTGGTTTGTATGATCGTTCTGGTGAACATAGTCCCTCACCGGGGTGTGTCCTTTAGATCCGTAGATGGACCTGGCCGCACTGGCTTGCTTATCCAGATGCTCACGTAGATCGTGCGCGGCGTCAGTAGCCGTTCTGTTGCGGTTGTTAAGCGGTACGTCTGGTCTCCTGGTCGTATTATTCTTTGGTGGAACGGCCTCGTCATCGAATTCTGGCAATAGCTAGCGTTTAGGATAGCTCTTTGTATGGCGATCATCGCCATATCTTTCTTCGGTGTCTAGCACTTTATTCCATCTGCGATTGAGCGTTTCCTGTGCGGCTTTGAGCCATTGCCTCTGCTTCTTTAGGCTTCTCGATGTGGCCATAAGCTTTCTGTGGAGGTTATCTCGTTCCACGCGTTTTTCCGGAATGATCAATGCATCATCGTCCGGGCTGTGTTCTTGTCCTGGGCGGTTTGATGAACTCGTCCCTCTGGATCATTGTGATCGGGCGTCTGCTCCGAACTCGGTTCGGCGTGACATGGCTCATCCTGCTCTATCGCTGGGTCCATGTGGTCGTTATTGCCTTCGGAGTTTGCTGGTATGTCGATCCTTCTTGCGCTCTTGTCGCTATTTTTACTGTTGCCGGACTTTGAGCGGCGTCTGCGCCGCCGTTTTGGCTTTTGCCTGGGGGTTTTATCTTCCGGATTGCCGCCGTCGTCCTCCTTGGGCATATCCACCATGTATATATCGTGTGACGAGGTGGTCGTCCACCGCCCTGCAAGCGGTGGCTCCTTTACTTCTCCTGCATCATCGTCCATACCGTTGATCTCTTCGGAGTCCAAGTCAAGCACGGCGGTTAAATCATCGACCGTGGCAATGAAGTGGGTGGTGGGTGGACACCGAATTCCTTCGTCACCTGCTTCCCACTCAAGCCGGACATAGTTCGGCCCAGAGCCTCCCGACAACGAGAGAGACTTTAATGAGTTCAGCATGTCGCCAAAGGGCGAGTGCTGGAAGATATCCGCAGCGGTAAACTCCATTACCGGTGCCCAACCTGGCTCGGCTGGCTCGAGGGTGTGCGGACCGGAACCAACAACCGGATACGAGTCCGGGGGCCCGGGGTTACAGGCTTCCACAAAGGTGAGACCTGTATTCGGCTCCACCGCCGATGAGTGTGCGGCCTGTGGGGCGGGGTCCACCCCTCCGCCCTTAGGCAACGCAACCTACTCCGGATTTAGATCCGAGGCTTTTACTGAAGGGGTGATATCCCGAGCGTTGTCCGACAGCAGGTCTAGGCCGTGCTCGCCTTGACTGTCCGACGCTCCTAGCACAGGCCAGATTCCGTCGAAGATCAAGTCTCCGCGGATATCGGTCATGTAGTTCAGGTTTCCGAACCTGACCTGGTGGTCGGGGTCGTAGCTATCAATCTACTCCAGATGGCCAAGTGAATTGGCCCGCAGTGCGAAGCCGCCGAACACAAAGATCTGTCCGGGGAGAAAAGTCTCGCCCTGGACCGTGTTGTTGACGATTGAAGGCGCCATCAAGCCTCAAAGCGACGACACAGAGGAACTCTCAATGAAAGCACCAATGTCAGTGTCAAAACCGGCAGATCTCGGGTAGGGGGTCCCGATCTATGCGTCTTAGGCTGATGGTAACAGGAAGCAAGGGGCACAATGTTTACCCAGGTTCGGGCCCTCTCGATGGAGGTAAAACCCTACTTCCTGCTTGATTAATATTGAAGATATGAGTAGTACAAGAGTAGATCTACCACGAGATCATAGAGGCTAAACCCTAAGAGCTAGCCTATGATGGTATGATTGTAATTGTGATCGGCCTTCTAAGGACCAACCTCTCCGGTTTATATAGACATCGGAGAGGGTAGGGTTTACATGGAGTCGGTTACAAGGAAGGAAACAATATCTGGATCGCCAAGCTTGCCTTCCACGCAAAGGAGAGTCCCATCCAGACACGGGACAGAGTCTTGAGTCTTGTATCTTCACGCTTCAATAGTCCGGACGATGTATATAGTCCGGCTGTCCAGATACCCCCTAATCCAGGACTCCCTCACCTGGCTCTTGGGCTCCAATGTCTGGTTGTGGCAACCGAGAAGAAGAGGAAAAAGAGGAGAAAGAGGGAGCAAAGCAACTGTGAGTACTCATCCGAAGTACTCACAAGCAAGGATCTACACTACATATGCATGGGTATATGTGTAAAGAGGAAATATCGGTGGACTGAACTGCAGAATGCCAGAATAAGAGGGGGATAGCTAGTCCTATCGAAGACTACACTTCTGGCAGCCTCTGTCTTGCAGCATGTAGAAGAGAGTAGATTGAATTCCTCCAAGTAGCATCGCATAGCATAATCCTACCCGGCGATCCTCCCCTCGTCGCCCTGTGGGAAAGCGATCACCGAGGTGTCTCTGGAACTTGTCTGGGTGTGTTTTATTAAGTATCCGGTTCTAGTTGTCATAAGGTCAATGTACAACTCCGGGTCGTCCTTTTACCGAGGGACACGGCTATTCGAATAGATAAACTTCCCTGCAGGGGTGCACCACATAACCCAACACGCTCGATCCCTCTGGCCAGACACACTTTCCTAGGTCATGCCCGGCCTCGAAAGATCAACACATCGCAGCCCCACCTAGGCACAATAGAGAGGTCAGCACGCCGGTCTAAATCCTATGCGCACAGGGGTCTGGGACCATCACGCATTGCACACTTGCACATTGCGAATGCGGCCGGTGAGCAGACCTAGCCTCCCTTATACAAGGGCAAGCGTTCCAGTCCAACCCGGCGCGCGCCGCTCAGTCGCTAACGTCAAGAAGGCTTCGGCTGATACCATGACGTCGAGTGCCCATAACTGTTCCTGCGTAGTTGGTTAGTGCGTATAGGCCAGTGGCCAGACTCGGATCAAATACCAAGATCTCGTTAAGCGTCTTATTATGAAGTAACCGTGAATGCCTACCAGGGCCAGGCCCACCTCTCGCCTAGGTGGTCTCATCCTGCCCTGTCGCTCCGCCACAAAGATCCACTCAGAGGGCCGTCGGGAAAGTATATCCTTTCAGCCCCCAATCCGTGAATCAATCGCAGGTACTCAACGAGCCGACCCGACTTTTAGTCACCATTTGTATACTATGTATGTATGTATAGTATATACCCGTGATCACCTCCCGAGTGATCATGGCCCGATAGTATAGCAAGGCAGACTGACAAGAATGTAGGGCCACAGATGATAAACTAGCATCCTATACTAAGCATTTAGGATTGCAGGTAAGGTATCAACAACTGTAGCAACAAAGACAGGCTATGCAGCAGAATAAGATTAATCGAAAGTAGTAACATGCTATACTACTCTAATGCAAGTAGTATAGGGAAGAATAGGTGATATCTAGTGATCAAGAGGGGGCTTGCCTGGTTGCTCTGGCAAGGAGGACGAGTCATCAACGCCGTAGTCGAACTGGGGGTCGCCGACAGTCTCGGGGTCTACCGGAAAGAAGTAACGGAGGGGAACACAATAAATAATAGAGCAATCAAAGCATCACGAAGCGTAACATGGCAATACGCGGTGCTAGGTGTGCCCTCACCCGATAGTTGGTGATACCGATGAAGGGGGGAAACATCCGGGAAAGTATCCCCAGCATTTCACATTTCCGGACAGATGGATCGGAGGTGAAATGTTGCATGTTCGCTATGCTAGGGGCCCGTGGCTAACGAACAGGCTGCATATTCAGATTCATCTCGTCGTTCTGAGCAACTTTCATGTACAAAGTTTTTTCATCCAAGTTACGGAATATTTTATATGATTTCCTAAACTTTTAACAATATTTTGGAATTATTTTAATTCAAAAATAAAAGTGAAATTGCTAAGTGTACACAATAACTGTACACATCCTGGTCATTAGAGGCTGACCGCGGGCCCTGTTGACGAGGTCAACTGTTGACCAGTTGATTGGTCAACTATGGAGGGGACCCACATGTCAGTTTTCTATTAGTGTTAACTAATTAGCCATTTAGGTAGTTAGGGTTCATTTAAATAGAATTCACTTAGTTGCTTAACTAATTAATTAATTAATTAATTAAATTAGTATTATTCTTATATATATTATTTTTATTTTTTATCTTTTTGTTTTGGGCATGCGGCCCCTAGACAATGGCCCGGGGGGGTGTCACACCCTAGCTAGTTCATGCATTAGAGTGTTGCATCATGTCTATTCTTTCATCAGAAACCTGAAATGGGGATGACAGAACCCCCAGCCCCCTCTGAAACCAACTAGGGTTTACTAAAAACTTTTTCAATGAACCTGAAATGCCCTTCTAAAATGCCCATCATTTTTGTCTTGGTTCAGAACCTCTGCCAAAAGTGGTGCACATTTTCCTAGGTCATCTTAGGGTCTTTGAATTAAATCATAGATATTTGAATTTGGGCATTTAAAATTATATAAAATATTTCAAATGCTCAAATATCTCCAAACTAAAATGTTTCATGTTGGAAATAATCCAACTATGGACCAGGAGTAGTTTGGTGATTTTAGGAGTTGCCTAAGTATTTTTAATAATTCAACAAAGTTGCAGAGGAATTAAAAAACAGAAAACAGGGAAATAACAAAAAGACTTACCTGGCGCCCAGCACCCGGCCCACCTGCCGGCCCAGCCCAGCGCCGCGCCAGCGAGCTGCTTGCCGGCCAGGCAGGCAGGCAGGTGCCCGACGGCGGCCGCAGCATGCGCCACGCAGCTGGCCGTCGCCCTGCTTCACCTCCTCGCCTCGTTGCTGGATGGATGAACTCTACGTCGAGCCGTTAACCCCCAGGACACCTCCATTCTCCCCCAACTCCTCCCTCTCGTGTTCCCCCGCCATGGCCGACGCCATCGCCGCCACCCCCTCGCCGTAGCCACGCCCTCTGTCAACTCCACGCCGTGCCGCCGTGTCCAGGAGCTCCGCCACCCTCCTCTCCTTCGAGCAAGCCGAGCCCCGAGCGCTCGCAAGGCCCGAGTCCACCGCATCGACCTCGACCGAACCGCCATCGCCGGAGATCCCCTTCAACGCCGTCGTCGCTCCGGCCCGTCCCCGGCCGCACCAAGTGTTTCGTCGAACTCCCCGTGAGCTTAACCATCTTCCCCTCCCTTCTTTTCTTGCTCCCGAGCTGTGTAATGACCTCCCGAAGCTCAACCGCACCCACCGCCGCGGAGCTCATCGCCGACGTGCTCCCGGTCACCCTCCGGCCACAACTTGGTGTCCATCATGCTCACCACGTCACGTAGCACCTAACCAGCTACTCCCCGCACCTCACCGACCCCTCTAGCATCAAGTTCGCCTTCGGCCGAACTCCGGTGGCCGCCAAAGTCGCCGCCGGCGCCAACTCCGGCCACCCCGACCCCAACGGACTACACCAAGAGCTGCGGCTCCTCCTCAGCTCCACTCCGATGGCCTCCACGACTCGTTTGGTTGCCGGAACGGCCAAAACCACTTTCGCCGCCGCGTCGGGCTCGCCGGCGGCTAAACGCCGGTGCAGCCGACCTGGCTTTGACCGCGGGTGGGCCCTGGTTGACTCCGATGAGTCAATGACAGGTGGGGCCCAGCCCTGTTAACTAAATAGGGTTAGTTTTAATTAAACTTTAACTAAACTAATTACCCTGACACCCTGGACCCACAGTCAGGTTTGACCTGGACGTCTCCGTTGACCCTGACGTCATTCTGACGCATGGCTGACGCAATAAATTAATTTCTGGATTTATTCTAATATAGGAAATTCCAGAATATAGTTTAAACTTCAAAAATTCATAACTTTTAATCTGTAACTCCAAATCAGACAAGTTATATATGAAAAATGATCAAAAAAATCCAATCTATCCATCTGTACTGTTTTCATGCATGATTAAACAAGTTAACTTGCTGTTTTATGCAGAACAAGATAAAACACTTTAAAGGGCCATGTATGAGTTTGAAATTTGAATCTTTGGTTCAAATTGGTTCAAACCCTTCTGGTCTTAGTTGCATTAGCCCAACACACTCATATTGCCATGTTTCATGCATGCATCATATTGTCGCACATTGTTTGGTGATGGTTGTGTATCGGTGTTCTTTGCGGCAGGTTCTGCCTCCGAGGAGTACCGTGATTACCCTAGCGAAGAACCATATCAGTGCATCGAACCATCAGGCAAGCAACCAACCATTTGATCATATCGATACAATCCCATGTTCTCGCTCCTGCTCTCTTTTACTGCATTACGACAACGCGTTTCAAACTGCTGTGTGCTACGGTAGTTGAACCCATTTCCTCTGCATGACCTGTCATTGCCACAGTAATTAGATGAAACCCACTAGCATGTGTAGGAGTTGATTGAGCCATATGTATGTGTTGTTCCTACCTTGCTATGCCTGCTATGCTTAGAGTCATGTCAGGTCTGGTTCATCTGGGTGATGGGCTAGAGTGAAATGGTTATGTCGGTAATGAGAGTGATGTGGTGAACACGATTTGGTAAAGGTATCGATGAGAGGCCATGTAGGAGTACATGGTGGGTTGTTTCATTGAAGCCGACCTTAAGCACTGAGATCTGTATGTGTGATTTAAGATACAGTTACTACCATGCATTGGGCCCTGAAATATGTCCCCGCTCGACTTCTTATTCACCCTAGTCCTCTGTCCAGGAGTTGCAAGTAGTTTCTGGTGTTTGTAGCCTACTGGAGGCCGTGGACAGCGCTGACCGTAGGGGTGGGCTGTGATGCGGTAGGTACGTGGCACGGTGTATCGAATACCCGTTAGGTATCTCGAGAACCCTGTACACATCGTTCGGGGCCGTATGGGAAACCTCGGCCGGACTCCCTGCGGATGGAACCTGGATAGGCGATAAACCTGGATTAGAGACTTAGGTGTCTAGGTAGGTCGTGGTCTACACCCACGTCGGCTTTCGCTTGAAGTCTGCCGAGCACATGTCGTGTGCAGACGCTAAGTGGTGGAAACATGTATGAAGAAGTACACCCCTGCAGGGTTAACATGATCTATTCGAATAGCCGCGTCCGCGGTAAAGGACTACTTGGTTGCTTATACAGTTCATAGACAAGTAAATGGAAACTACTAAAAGCCTCAAGATAAGTGTGAGTGCCGAGGATGGCTCTTCCGTGGGAAGACGGAGGTGGGTCCTCGGTAGTGTATTGAAGTGGTGAGTAGTGGACTCGTGTGCGCAAAACCATTTCAAGTTGGAGTCTCGTAGGATAGCCTAGCCAAGAGTCAAAGCTGGCTTGCTGCAATAACTCCACCAACCCTTCTTGATAATGTGCATGTATGTAGGACCTGATGTAAGTCTTGCTGAGTACCTTTGTACTCATGTTGCTACAATTTACATTTTTATAGAAGACGCTGCAACCCCTTCTGATGGGTTCTTCGTAGACGTTGACATCAATGAGTAGGCTAAGGCCCAGGTGGTGATCCTGAGCTTGTGAAGGACCACGTAGTATAGCTAGGCTTTCCAAGCCTCTTTTATTTTACTAGGGCTGTACTCAGACAAGTTACTTCCGCTGCTGGTTTGTATGACTGTATGACTTGAATGCTGGGTCGTGTGACCCGTACCTATGTGTATGTTATGTATGGCTCTCTGAGCCTTAAATAAAGTACTTGTGTCATAGAGTCATGTTGTGATGCCTTGTTGTATTTGCACATATCGAGCATATTGTGTGTATGATTGAAATGCTTGGTATGTGTGGGATCTGACTATCTAGTTGTTTATCTTTAGTAGCCTCTCTTACCGGGAAATGTCTCCTAGTGTTACCACTGAGCCATGGTAGCTTGCTACTGCTCCGGAACACTTAGGCTGGCCGGCATGTGTCCTTCTTCGTTCCTGTGTCTGTCCCTTCGAGGAAATGTCACACATTGAGTACCGGAGTCCTGTTAGCCCGCTACAACCCGGTTTACCGGAGTCCTGCTAGCCCAGTGCTACAGCCCGGACCCACTTGCTGATGACCGACACGTTCGTTGCTGGGTCATGGATGCCTGTCCCTGTAAGTCTGTGCCACTTTGGGTTTACGACTAGCCATGTCAGCCCGGGCTCCTTATCATATGGATGCTAACGACACTATCATATACGTGTGCCAAAAGGCGCAAACGGTCCCGGGCAAAAGTAAGACGACACCCGTGGGAATACCGAGCGTGAGGCCGCAAAGTGATATGAGGTGTTACATGCTAGACCTATGTGGCATCAAGTCGGGGTCCTGACAGCGTTGGCATCAGAGCCGGACTGCCTGTAGGTTCTCCAAGCCAAACTGGTCGATGTTGAGTCTAGAAATTCTTTAGTTATATGTAGGGGAATTGTTTGTGGGTTGGAACGTAAGGCTCTTTTTACTCCTTTATCTTATGACATTCTGATCTGAGTCAGTCTATTCTTCCACCGGGGGTTAAGGAATTAGGATCTTTTCTCTCCATCAGGTTCACGTGTTACTAATCAGTAGTACCTTATAGGTTTGATGGATACAAGCCTAGCTCAGTTCTACTACCACATTATGTTGCTAGGATGGACCCAGAACTTTGATATGATGTTGTTGAGTGTGTATGAAATCCTTTGTCAAATGTCTCAAAATCCTTTTTGAGCATTTACAGCTGTTATGCTGTCAAAATTTTGCTAGAAATTCTAATGCCTTTGCATTATGGTTGTGCTTTCAGATGGCCACTCGCGACCTCAATCAAGTGGTTCGCCTGACTCGATGCCTAGATGTACCCGGCCATACTGCCATGTTGGTCAGGGTAATGACTGAGGCAGGATACCGTTGGTATCCTGAGTACACGGTCGAAGAGCAATTTCGAGACTTTAATCAAAGCCAGTATCTTTGCACTGTCAGGATATTTCCATCTTATCCTGGATCCACCGAGCCCCTTCACTGCTCCTATGGACTCGGGGTTACTATCGAGATGGCTGTGCAGGATGCCGCCTACTCTATGATGACCATCATGCGAGTCAGGACTGGCCTATTTCGGGACTCTGATTTTCGGTATATGCCAGCATCACTTCCGGGAGCACAAGGGTATCTCCAGGCTATCTATGCTGACCCCACTCAGGAGGATTCACGGACTCGCACTACTGCTGAGATGCTCGAGGATAAGGACCGTGAAAATCGGGCCTTGAGGCTAGAGCTTTTCAATACCCGTGCTGACCATTGGGCCACTTTGACTCGGTTTGCACCGGCTGTGCAAGCTGGATATTCGGATATGCGCGATCTCTATCCTGTGAGATCTGCTCTGCCAGACGTGATGGGTTGGCGTGATGTAGGAGGCATCACCCCACCTTGCGGTCCCCGCAGGCCACCGTCTGTTGGTCCAAGACCTCATCCTAGCCCCTATGGTCCACAAGCTCCGCGAGATCGTCTGTTCCCGGATGATCATGTTGAGCTTCCAGGCTATGGAGGTGATTTCTACGAGGACTACTATGGATCGATCTGAGTTAGTGGTAGTATCACTAGTTCGTACTAGCTGTGTCGTCTATCGTCCTGCGTGACTCGTGGGATATGACCTAGTTTGTACCGCTTTCCGGAGGTGTAGAAAAATAATGTATAGGAGCTCGGAGTGCCTCCGATGTGATGTAATCTTCCTTTCACCGTAATAGTACCTTGTTTGGTCTTGTACTAAACCTTGTATGGTGTGTATGACGATGGAATAAGAGAAGCAGTTTCTGTATCTACCATGTCATACGGATGATCATCTTGCATTCCGAGTTATTCCTTACATTCTGTATTCTATGTCGGAATCTTATCATTCTGACTAAATCATTGTCTTGTTTACCTAGGATGGTCAACACGCGCAATAACCCTGTTTCCCAAGAGCAGGCCGAAGGCAGTGAAGTCGGGAATGCAAACCTGCCTCACGCTCCTTCCCTAGCCGAAGTTATGCTGGAAGCCGAGAGAAACAAGCGGGAGACCAACCGTTTGTTGGAGCGTATTGAACAGAACACAGCACACCATCAGAGAAATAACTTGGTGTCACTCAGTGATTTCATCAAGTTACATCCACCCACGTTCCACCACTCCGTCGAGCCTCTCGACGCTGATGACTGGCTTCGCAGTATTTCTCACAAACTGTGTTCTGCGCTAGTAGCTGAGGCTGACAAGGTCACCTTTGCTGCATATCATCTTGAAGGCCCCGCCAGTCTATGGTGGGAGAATTATGGAGCTATGCGCCCAGCGGACCATGTCACTACTTGGGCTGAATTCAGCGAGGCTTTCCGTGAACATCACATTCCGGAGGGTCTCATGGACCGTAAGCGTGAAGAATTTTGCAGTTTCACTCAAGGCCGACTCTCTGTGGATGCTTACAGCAGGGAGTTCGGTAACCTCGCACGATATGCAACTGAGGAAGTTTCTACTGATGCCAAGAAGCAAGCAAGGTTCCGTAAGGGACTTAGTCCTGAGCTTCGCCGCGACCTCCGTCTGCATGAGTGCACATCTTTTCAGAAGCTTGTTAACAAGGCCATCAGTGCTGAGACTGGTCAGACTGATTATGACGCAACACGCAAGCATGGCCGTGACATGGGTTCCTCATCCGGTGCTGGTCCTCAGAAGCGCCGCGTGTGGGTGCCTAACACTGCCCTGCCACCCAGGTTCACACCGAGGCCATCCTTTCAGGCGCCTCGCCCCGTTCAACAGTTTGCACCAGCCAAGCCCTATGGTGGTCCAACCAACAATGCTCCTCCACGCACCAGTTCCGTGACTTGTTTCAAGTGTGGGGAATCGGGCCACTATATGCGCGAGTGCCCCCAAACTAATCCCAACCAATCTGCTAAAGCTGTTGGCCGTGGCAAGCCGATAGGGAAAGTGTTCTACGCCAAGCCGGCCACCGCTGCACGTGGCCATGTCAATCGTATCTCTGCCAAAGAAGCTCAAGAGGATCCCAACGTCGTTCTCGGTACGCTCCTTGTTAATTGCCACCCGGCATCTGTTCTTTTCGATACAGGAGCATCTCATTCATTTATATCCGAGGGCTATGCTCGTCTGCATAACACCACATTCTGTGAGATGCCCACCTCTATGGTAATTCAAACTCCGGGATCCAAATGGCAAACTTCTAGAGTAAGCCATGAAAATGAAATTCAAGTCGACAGACTTGTTTTTCTCGCATCTTTGATAGCCCTCAAATCTTCGGATATTAATATCATCTTGGGTATGGACTGGATGTCATCCCATCATGCCAAAATTGATTGCTTCTCTAGGACTGTTCAACTCACCCATCCCTCGGGGAAGATAGTCAATGTCTTGACCCGAATAGCCAAGCGACAGTTATATTCTCTTAACGCCAGCCCTTTGCCAGACCTTGAGGACGTTCCGGTAGTCCGTGACTTCCCGGATGTCTTCCCAGAGGAATTGCCAGGTGTTCCACCTGACAGGGATGTTGAGTTCGTAATAGACCTCATTCCAGGAACCGTCCCGATTGCTAGAAGACCCTATAAGATGGCACCACTAGAACTAGCTGAGCTTAAGAAACAACTCGATGAGTCCTTGAAAAAGGGTTTCATCCGACCTAGTTCATCTCCGTGGGCTTGCCCCGTCCTCTTCGTCAAGAAGAAGGATGGTACGGACTGGATGGTTGTAGATTATCGACCTGTCAATTTGGTCACAATCAAGAACAAATATCCGCTCCCCAGGATCAATGACCTGTATGATCAGCTCGCTGGATCCTCAGTCTTCTCCAAAATGGTTTTGAGGTTGGGCTACCATCAAATCAAAATCAGGAATGGGGACATTCCTAAAATGGCCTTTGTTACTCATTATGGCCAATACGAGTACACCGTCATGTCCTTCGGTTTAACCAACGCTCCAGCCACCTTTTCTCGGTTAATGAACTCAATCTTCATGGAGTATTTGGATAAATTCGTCGTGGTTTACCTCGATGATATACTCATCTACTCCAAGAACGAGGAAGAACATGCCGAACATCTAAGGCTAGTGTTGAAGAAACTTCGAGAGCATCGTCTTTATGCCAAATTTTCTAAATGTGAATTTTGGTTGTCAGAAGTGACCTATCTGGGTCATGTAATATCTGGTAAAGGTATTGCTGTTAACCCTGAGCGAGTTCAAGCCGTCCTTAATTGGACTCCACCTGAAACGGTCAAGCAAGTTCGGAGTTTCCTTGGCCTAGCGAGCTATTGTCGTCGCTTTGTCGAGAACTTCTCCAAAGTTGCTAAACCTCTAACCGAACTCCTCAAGAAAGATAAAAAGTTCGAATGGACTCCACAATGTGAGCACAGCTTTCAGGAACTGAAAAGACGCCTGACATCTGCTCCCGTATTGGTACCGCCAGATTTCTCTAAGGACTTTGTTATCTACTGCGACGCCTCGCGACAGGGACTAGGTTGCATTCTCATGCAAGACCGACACGTAATTGCTTACGCTTCACGGCAATTGCACCCACATGAGGAGAATTATCCTACTCATGATCTAGAGCTTGCAGCTGTAGTCTATGCACTTAAAACCTGGCGACATTACCTCCTCGGTAATCGTTGCGAAATATTCACTGATCACCAAAGTCTGAAGTACATCTTCACCCAACCGGATTTGAATCTCAGGCAAAGACGTTGGGTCGAGTTGATCACAGATTTCGACTTAGGAATAACTTACACCCCAGGGAAAGCCAACGTCATGGCTGATGCGCTAAGTCGTAAATCTTATTGTAACAACCTGATGTTACAACAAAGTCAACCGCTTCTCCATGAGGAATTTCGGAAGCTTAACCTTCACATTGTTCCTCAAGGATTTCTTTCCACCTTGGTGGCGAAACCTACTCTTACGGATCAAATTATCGCTGCCCAAAAGCGAGATAAGGGAATATCTAAGATCAAGGAGAACATTGCTAGCGGAGGTGCTAGATGTTTCTCCACAAATGATCATGGTGTTGTGTACTTTGAGAACCGTTTAGTGGTTCCCAAGAACCAGCATCTACGGCAGTTGATCCTTAAGGAGGCTCATGAATCTCCTCTCACCATTCATCCCGGTAGTACCAAAATGTATCAGGACCTACGCCAGAGGTTCTGGTGGACTAGGATGAAGAGAGAAATTGCTCAGTATATTGCTAATTGCGACGTCTGTCGTTGTGTAAAAGCAGAGCATCAACGGCCTGCTGGCACCCTTCAACCCCTAGCTATTCCTGAATGGAAATGGGATAAAATTGGTATGGATTTCATTACCGGTTTTCCCAGGACCAAGAGAGGGAATAATGCTATCTTCGTTGTTGTCGATCGTCTTTCCAAAGTGGCCCATTTCTTACCTGTTCGTGAGAGTATAACTGCTAGTCAGTTAGCAGACTTGTACATCTCCCGAATAGTATCTCTCCATGGTGTTCCTTTGGAAATTAACTCGGATCGAGGAAGTCTTTTCACCTCTCGATTTTGGGAAAGTTTCCAAAATGCTATGGGAACCCGCCTTTCTTTTAGCACCGCTTTCCACCCTCAATCAAGTGGTCAAGTGGAACGCGTCAACCAGATTCTAGAAGACATGCTTCAAGCTTCTGTTATCTCATTCGGAATGGAGTGGGAGAAATGCCTTCCATTTGCCGAATTTGCTTATAACAACAGCTATCAATCTAGCTTGGGTAAAGCCCCTTTCGAAGTTCTCTATGGACGACGATGTCGAACACCCCTTAATTGGTCAGAAACCGGGGAAAGACAATTCTTTGGCCCGGATATGATCCAGGAAGCAGAAGAGCAAGTTCGCATCGTTCGTGAAAAGTTGAAAACAGCCCAATCTCGTCAAAAGAGTCAATATGACCGAAAACATAAGGCGATGACTTTCGAGGTTGACGAGAAGGCTTACCTTCGGGTTACTCCTCTGAAGGGAACCCATCGTTTCGGTATCAAAGGCAAATTGGCTCCCCGTTACATTGGACCTTTTCGTATTCTCGCTAAACGAGGAGAAGTTGCCTACCAGTTGGAACTACCTCCGCATCTCTCCAGAGTCCATGATGTCTTCCACGTTTCTCAACTCAGGCGTTGCTTCTCGGATCCTATCCGTGGAGTGGACCACGAAACGCTTGATCTCCAAGATAATCTCACGTATCGAGAGTACCCCATTCGTATCCTCGATCAGGCCGAGCGTACCACTCGACGTCATAATATCAAGTTTCTCAAAGTTCAATGGTCGCACCATTCTGAGGAGGAAGCAACTTGGGAAAGGGAGGATCGTCTTCGACTCGAGTATCCCGCCTTCTTTCCGGAGGAACCCAAATCTCGGGACGAGATTCTTTTGAGTGGGGGTGAGTTGTCACACCCTAGCTAGTTCATGCATTAGAGTGTTGCATCATGTCTATTCTTTCATCAGAAACCTGAAATGGGGATGACAGAACCCCCAGCCCCCTCTGAAACCAACTAGGGTTTACTAAAAACTTTTTCAATGAACCTGAAATGCCCTTCTAAAATGCCCATCATTTTTGTCTTGGTTCAGAACCTCTGCCAAAAGTGGTGCACATTTTCCTAGGTCATCTTAGGGTCTTTGAATTAAATCATAGATATTTGAATTTGGGCATTTAAAATTATATAAAATATTTCAAATGCTCAAATATCTCCAAACTAAAATGTTTCATGTTGGAAATAATCCAACTATGGACCAGGAGTAGTTTGGTGATTTTAGGAGTTGCCTAAGTATTTTTAATAATTCAACAAAGTTGCAGAGGAATTAAAAAACAGAAAACAGGGAAATAACAAAAAGACTTACCTGGCGCCCAGCACCCGGCCCACCTGCCGGCCCAGCCCAGCACCGCGCCAGCGAGCTGCTTGCCGGCCAGGCAGGCAGGCAGGTGCCCGACGGCGGCCGCAGCATGCGCCACGCAGCTGGCCGTCGCCCTGCTTCACCTCCTCGCCTCGTTGCTGGATGGATGAACTCCACATCGAGCCGTGAACCCCCAGGACACCTCCATTCTCCCCCAACTCCTCCCTCTCGCGTTCCCCCGCCATGGCCGACGCCATCGCCGCCACCCCCTCGCCGTAGCCACGCCCTCCGTCAACTCCACGTCGTGCCGCCGTGTCCAGGAGCTCCGCCACCCTCCTCTCCTTCGAGCAAGCCGAGCCCCGAGCGCTCGCAAGGCCCGAGTCCACCGCATCGACCTCGACCGAACCGCCGTCACCGGAGATCCCCTTCAACGTCGTCGTCGCTCCGGCCCGTCCCCGGCCGCACCAAGTGTTTCGTCAAGTCAAGTCGGGGTCCTGACAGGGGGCCTTAACGGGCGTGGTTAGCGGGCGCTAGCGCCCAGCCTGAAAGGGGCGCCCACTCCGGCCAACAAGGGGGTGGGCGATGGCGACGGCAGGGCGCCGGAGCGGCGCTGCGAGGAGGGTGCGGCCGGCAGGCATGGCAGGTCGGGTGGCGCGTGCAACGGGGTGGCGAGGGCAGTTGTGGGCACGTGCGGGGAACGGTGGGCGCGGCCGAGCAGTGGGCCATGGCATGGGCGAACGGGCGTGGTTGGCGCGGTACCGGAGTTGGTCACGGGGGCGGTGGTGGTCGACACAAGCTCGGGCTGGAGCGGGGCGAGGGGAGCGGGGCGTGCGCGCGCGGAGGCGGCATCAGTGGCGGAGGCAGGATAGAGTGGCAGGCGAGCAGGGCGCGGACGCGGGGCGAGCAGCGGGCGCACGGGCCGGCCGGAGCGGCCCCGGTAATGGCGAGTGAGGCGAGAGGGTGAGCAGGGGGGCATGGGGGTACGGTGCGCGGGAGGGATGACCGGGGCTGCGGTGTGCGCGGCCGGCGTAGGGAAGGCGGGCGCGTGCGCACGTGGTGGCACGCCGGGCGGGGCGAGTGCGTCCCGGAGCGTGAGCTCCGTCGCGGGCGCGTTCGGTGGCGAGCGAGCATAGGGGAAGGGGGAGCGAGCTCACGAGCGTTGGAGGGGAGGGGTAGGAGTGGCTCGGGGTCGGCCAGCGAGGAGGAGATGAGGAGGCGAGCCAACGACGACGGGGTCGGCGACTGGGTGGCTCCGTCAAGGCTCACGGAGCTCCGGGCGGCGGTGGACGGCGACGATGTCCATGGGAGCCACGGCGAGGCGCATGGGATCGGGCCCCCATGCCCCGATCCAATCTGGATCGGGGGCGGGAGGCAAAGGAGGAGTGGGACGAGGGGGAGGGAGTGGGGGCGAGTTGGAGTAGTGGGGAAGGGTGGCGCTAGGGTTTCGGGGGGTGGGGTGGGTTAGTAGGCGCGGCTGGGCCGGCCCGGTTGGCCAAGTGGCCAGCTGGGCGAAGCCCAATGAGGGGGGGCTTTTCCTTTTTTTACTCTCCTTTTGTTTGTTTCTTTTCCTTTTTCTTATTTTTCTTTTCTGTTCTAATTCATATTAAAGTATTTAAGCATTTTGAAAAAGCGTGATTTCTTCACCCTAATTATCTATGCAATATTTGGCACACTCCGAACATTTTAGTTCTAACGTTTGAAATATTTTTGATGTTTGTCAAAAATTCAGATTTGAATTCGAATCATTTTGAACTAACGCGAGACTATCAACAGTAACCGAGGTGACGTGGCACCATTAACGTGGGATTACTCTAGCCTAATTATTTGGGTGTCACAGTGATGTAGAACCCTCAAGCTATCGAATGCGTGAGGGGGTGCTCCACATTCGCGATGTTCAAGGTCCCAAGGGGACCGGAACCGTGGAGGCCGGGCTTGAAGCTATGGAGTAGGAGGTCTTCAAGTGCAAGGGGATGGTGGAATGTGGACTCAATTCCAATCACCTCATGATCGCGGACTACACCCGTGATCTCAAGATGGATGGCAAGTCCATGGAGGACATTGTCTTCACCTTCAACGAGCAAATCAATTTTCTCCAAAAGCTAGATCTACGATCTCCAAAACCAAGTCTTTGAATATGAGGAAGGTTTAAAGGTATGAGTTTGGCTGCCAGTTGCAGGACCCGCGATACTCACTCTTCCTCCTATGATGGTGAGCCCTTGCTATGGAAACCTGAGGATAAGATTGCTACCACTTCATCACCACCACCTCCTTCTTCATCACCAATAGAAACTTGAGTATTGGGTATGGGCACTCCCCTTGGCTTCTGCCAAGCTTGGGGGAGGTGCCCCAGTATCGTATCACCTCCACTATCTTTTGCCTTTACTTGTCTTAGTTCGATACTCAGTTATCTTTTGCTTTAGTTGAGTAAAAGTTTAGTTCGATCCTTTCTTTTCGAGTGTTTGCTTAGTGATCTATCCTTGTAAT
Organism: Triticum dicoccoides; assembly: GCF_002162155.2. Classification (NCBI taxonomy): domain Eukaryota; kingdom Viridiplantae; phylum Streptophyta; class Magnoliopsida; order Poales; family Poaceae; genus Triticum; species Triticum dicoccoides. The sequence continues at coordinate 337,251,696 of NC_041389.1, read as the reverse complement.
CGTGTGCGAGATATATAATAAGGTTTAGTTTGAGTTTTCTTTTCTTTACTTTCATGTTCAATAAAAGAAAGGAAATAAATGGAAAAGATCATATGCTAATCTTATGGTAAGTAATGACATCACATAAGGAAGAGTATAAGTAGAAAATTTTATTGGAGATTTACAAACATAACATTGGTCAATGATGCAATTCATGAAAGAATTAATAAGCAAAGAGAAGATTCATATGCAAATACACTATCTTGGACATCTTTTATGATTGTGAGCCCCCATCAAAATATTATATGCCAAAATTGTTGACGTTGGATAAGGAAGACAACATAATGATTTATGCTTGTTCATATTCACATAGAAGTTATATTGTCATAGATCCTTTAACATGTGGTGCTTGTCCCCCATCTTTTCTACCCAAAAATTCCGCACTAAGTAGAGATACTACTTGTGCATCCAAAAATCCTTAAACCCAAATCTTGTTTTGAGAGTCCACCATACCTACCTATGGATTGAGTAAGATCCTTCAAGTAAGTTACCATCGGTGCAATAAGGCAATAAAAATTGCTTCTAAAAGTGTTGGATCATTTAGTGTAAGAGAAAATTGAGCGTTATACGAACTTGTGATGGCAAAGAATAAAAGCGACAGACTGCATAATAAAGGTTGCTATCATAAGGGGCAATATAACGTGACGTTCTTTTGCACTAAGAGATTTAGCATACAAACAAATAGCGCATGGCAACCTCTGCTTCCCTTTACGAAGGGCCTATCTTTTACTTTATGTATTTACTTTTATGCAAGAGTCAAAGTATTTCTCTTTATTCCTTTTTATTTTCTCTTTTGCCAAGCACCATGTGGTGAGGAAAGATCTAGGCACATATATCCAGTTGGATATGAGTGGGCATGAGTGAATATTGTTGACATCACCCTTGAGGTGAATATATTGGGAGGCGGAACTATAAGCCACTATCTTTCTATGTGTCTGGTTGAGACTTTTTGCTGTATGCGATGAGTGTTAGCAATCATAGAAGACTATATGATGGTTGAGTATGTGGACTTGCCTAAAGGCTCCGATACGTGACCCTTCCTGAAAAGATGATGAATTGTAGTTGCAAAGTTAACTGAGAACATAATTTGTCGGTTTTCAATAGAGTTTATGCTTTATACTTCGATGTTGTGATGAATAGTTACTTGTTCATGAGAAGTTATATGATAAAGTTTTATGTTAAAGTTTGTTGATGTTATAACAATATACATGATGCTTCTATGTCCATATTTTGTTTTTATCGACACCTCTCTCTCTCTCTAAGCATGCGGGCATGTTTTCCGATTCGGTTTTTGCTTGAGGACAAGCTAGGTCTAAGCTTGGGGAGTTGATATGTCCATTTTGCATCATGTTTTTTTACTGTTATTTATATTATTTTTATGTATAATAATGCTTTTTGAAGTAATTCTAATACCTTTTCTCTCATAATATGTAAGGTTCCCACAAGGACGGAGAATACCAGCAGCTGAAATTCTGGACCTGAAAAAGCTGCGTCAGGCTACCTATTCTGCACAACTCCAAATGAGCTGAAACTTCACGGAGATTTTTTATGAAATATATTAGAATTATTGGAGCAAGTAACTACCAAAGGGGCCCACCAGGTGGGCACAACCCACCTGGGTGCGCCCTGGTGGGTTGTGCCCTCCTCGGCCCATCTCCGGTGCCCCTCCTCTGGTATATAAGTCATTTTGACCTAGAAAAAAATAAGGAGAGGACTTTCAGGATGAAGCGCTGCCATCTCGAGGAGGAACTTGGGCAGGAGCATTTTGCCCTCCCAAAGGGGGAAATCATCGTCATCGTGATCACCAACAACTCTCCCATCTTGGGAAGGGCAATCTCCATCAACATCTCCAACAACACCATCTCCTCTCAAACCTAGTCCATCTCTTGTGTTTAATCTTTGTACCAGAACCTTAGATTGGTGCTTGTGGGTGACTAATAGTGTTGATTACATCTTGTAATTGATTACTATATAGTTTATTTGGTGGAAGATTATATGTTCAGATCCATTATGCTAGTTAATACTCGTCTAACCTTGAGCATGATTATCATTTATGAGTATTTAGTTTTGTTCTTGAGGTCATGGGAGAAATCTTGTTGCAAGTAATCATGTGAACTTGATATGTGTTCGACATTTTGATGGTATGTATGTTGTGATTCCCTTAATGGTGTCATGTGAATGTCAACTACATGGCACTTCACCTTATTAGGGCCTAAGGGAATGCATTGTGGAGTAGTTATTAGATGATGGGTTGCGAGAGTGACAGAAGCTTAAACCTTAGTTTATGTGCTACTTCGTACGGGACTGATTTGGATCCAAAAGTTTAATGCTATTATTAGATTTTATCGTAATACTTTTCTCGTAGTTGCGGATGCTTGCGAGGGGGTTAATCATAAGTAGGAGGTTTGTTCAAGTAAGAACAACACCTAAGCACCGGTCTACCCACATATCAAATTATCAAAAGTAGTGAACACAAATTAAACCAACATGATGAAAGTGACTAGATGAAATTCCCGCGTACTGTCAAGAATGTTTTGATTATCATAAGAGACCGTTTTCGCCTGTCATTTGCCTCAAAAGGATTGACTACCTTGCTGCATTTTGTTATCATTACCGTTACTTGCTCATTACAAATTATCTTGCTATCAAACTACTCGTTATTTATAATTTCAGTGCTTGCAGAGAATACCTTACTGAAAACTAATTGTCATTTTATTCTGCTCCTCGTTGGGTTCGACACTCTTACTTATCAAAAGGACTACGATTGATCCCCTATTCTTATGGGTCATCACGCCGCCGCCCACGCTCTTTGGGCCCGCCAGCATCCACCGTCCACGCCCACAGACAAGGAGGAGATGGTCATCTTCGACGACGATGAGGAGCAGCAGCGGCCGTGTGGGCAGAGGAGTACGCATGACAACTCCAGCGGTCGCTCTTTGATTGTGGTCCTGTGCCGCTCTCGCCGCCGCATACCTTGTGCACATTGAGAAAAAAATGATGAATTTTTGTATCTCAATGCTAATTTTGAATTTGAATATGTTTTTTCTAGGGGTTGCTAGGCACACTAGTTGACCCGTTGCGCCAAATGGCGCAGAGACCTCCTGAAGACATGTTGTCGATGAAAATAGTTTCATGCTGCAAGAACCTTCAACTAAATCATGCTATTTTAAAACATGTTTATTACGTTGTTAAATAATAGTCTGGAAAAAGGGAAACTTTGCATAATATGAATATGTTCAGTTTGAAAATATGGGCACTATGATGAGAGAGTAAAGTTGGCATGGTTGTATTTTTTTAGCAAGTTTGGAAACATGGTTATCATGATGAGAAACCAGGCCATGCATATTTTTCTTGCAAAAAAAGGAAAAAGATAAGAAACCTAAGAAAAAAACATGTCTTTGTTGTGCATATACGGAGATATAGGGATCAAGAGGTATTAGGATAGCCCATATGTTATTTAGCCCAACCCACGTAGAGCGATGCCTATGGCCCGTGAGGAGCTGAATATGAAGCGGTAGGGGGCGGAGCCATCGAAGACTATCTATCCCCTTCCTTTCTTTCTCGGTTCGTCAGCCGGGTAACAAATGGCGCAAAGACCCACTGAATCCATATTCAGCATGAAAAGAAATTCCATGATAGTTGTTTTAGTAGCGGGCAAGCATATATGATAACAAATTTAACCCACTTTAATAGAAAAAGAGACTTGTCATCTACAATGAGATACACTTACACATTTTAATTTGGTAGTAGAGTTCCATTTCAAGATCATGTCATGTTGAAAAAATGTGTATTTTTCAGTAATCTCCCGTTGCGCCAAATTGCGAAAAGAACCACACCATACGTGCTTTGAAAATATTCCATTTATCAGTATTGAGCAAGCACATATGGTTACTACTCTAACCAGTATATAAACAAAATGAACGGGGGCTTGTATAAGGATAACCAAAGTTCAAACCTGAATAGGCAAGCACAGTATTGCAAGTAAGAAAATGTGAAACATTGCTAATAACTTGGCTCATATACATGATAGTTTTAGGTCATACAAGCAGTGGGGAAAAGAAAAGCAGTCTATATGTGATGAAGCAAGCCTAAGTCAAATAGGTAATGCCCATACAACCAAATTCATTACAATGGATGGGTTTTGGTCCTAAAACTGAAAAGTAAATATGCATAACAGAAGTGAATCGTAGAATGTGGTTTATACACAGCACGATAGTCTTCCTGTGAGTACAACTTCTACCACACATCGCCTGTAAACCAAAGAAAAGATAACCATGAATTATTTGTACTTATAATAGAGCAACATCACAACAGTTCTAGTTATCCACATTGTTACGTTGCATATATATAAGATAAGTCGTGCATGTACCTAGCTAGAACGAATTAGCCCATAGCATTTTTTAGACTCATTTCGTGTCCTCGGTTTCTTAATGCTGCTGTAATTATAGTTTCTTATCTTTGTTTTCACCGCAGATTTCATGAATCATTTTGCTTCCATAGCAGCAGGGTCTTCTGACATGGTCTCATGTAATAGCCATACGGCTATTTTATCTCCAAAAGATAACGTTGGTGTATGGAAATTACAGTCATCCACATCATGCCACTGTCACATTTTCAGCCACCGGTAGGCCCAAAGTTTGTAGAATAATATCCAACATCATCCTGTGAGGTATTTTCACCATCGGTGGAGCACCCTGTAGGTTTTAGTGGCATGCCATAAATTTGCATAATTTACAGGGAAGCCTAAGACATTTTAGAAATTACTTCATACCTAAGACATAGAAGAATTGGCATGCCATCCTCAAACTATATTCTTTGTAGTCACAATAAAAGCTACCGAATGTGGAGAAATAGGTATGCTAATTTATAAGACGATCGCTACAAAATTTGATTATTAGTAGATGATGCAGGACCCAGACAAAGCTGATTACACATTTGTTGACTATCTGTTGACCTGTGTTGTGATAATAGCATAGAATGACAATCAGAGTAATTGCTTAGCACTATTATTATATCTCAGGCTTCTCCTAGGTGTGTGCCTATCTCTGAAACATACATAGGCTAGAGAGGGAATCCATGACAGAACGAATAAAAAAATAGTCTCCTTTGTCCAAACTCCAAAGTAAATTAGTTAAAGAAGGATTCGAGAGCACCAACTAATAAGCAATTGCATCTATCATGATGAATAAGTACATCACATTCCAACATCTGCTTTTATAAGCTGCAATTAAGCTGCAATCATAGAACTGATTCTCATCCATTATCATCAAATTGAAAGAGAAATTACCTGTTAGTCGCTGGCCAGCCGCCGTGGTTGTATCATACCTGACTCCTCTTTGTTTCCAGCTAGGCATAATTATCCCAAAGAAAAGAAGCATAAATTACTAACTCACAATGTTAGCTAGGCCAACATATATACATATGAAACCGACACAAAGGCTGGACCAATCAACCATTACTTCTGCTGTTGCACAAGCATCTAAGCATATTGAGAAAGGAACCTGACAAACTCATCAGAGCGGATAAAGCAAATACAAATTACTAACAATGACATCAGTTAATGGCATACACATATTTAAAAAAAATGGTGAGCATATTTTCACTAACAATACACACACCAACATCAAAATGAGAAGAAACAGAATTAAGAATATGGCAAGTGAACTTGACACCCGATAAATTTGACAGGCCAATATATGACAACTTGTCATGTTCATATGGCAAAATGCGATACTTGACACAAATGAATTTATCTCTAAAAATGACATAAGGGATGTACTCGATAAGCATGCTAAGATACAGTCAAGCATCGGATGGGTCAATTTGATTCTGATATAGCAATCACAAAAAAATATAGTTCATAACAGCATGACAAGTGAGGTGAAAGCATTGATATATATGAACACTTCACCTTTGTACTGAGAATTAATATTTGTATGCTTTTTCCACTTGCGAAATATTAAGCAGACGATGATATACTGAACTTACTGACAATTGTCAAACTTCTTGATTTATTAGAGATCTAACTGAGGAATATATAGGGACAATTAATAACTTTATCGCTGCAATGTGCGTGTACTCCATTTACACAACAAGTGCCGACCATCAGCCCCAATACTGAAGATTCATTTCATTTTTATCATCATTTTATCAAGAATAGAATAATGCAACAAATTATGCATGTCAAAACGCAAAACAGATTAACCAAATGAACTACTTACGTTATGGCAAGGTCAAGAGCTATCTGTGTACCCTGTCTTGGGATATATGGGCCAGCAACAGCATACTACCTGTAGTATTGTCTAGGCTAATGAGGTAAGATTATCCACTGCTGAGTTACTTTTCATTTTGCTCCTCAATTCAAGTGCTTACATGACAACACATGCATTTTTTTTCAACCTTACAACAGCCCAAATTTTTTCGAACAGGGTTTAAATCGATTTCTTTTGCGAGCGATGCGTACATACAGTTTGGGAAAATAGGTGAACACAGAACAACAACTCCTTAACGAATCAGTAATCAAATGTAACGAAATGATGAGGTGAGAAAGATGGTTCAGCTTGTGTTTGAATCATTCAGCCTCTCATTATTTTGAGAAAATAGGCTTAAGACAAGGTATCATCTATCAGCCTACTTAAGTGAGTTTCGTAATGGAGTGTTTCTTGCAGTTCAGGAGCACACCACGGATTCTTGGTCATTCAAATAAAGAGCTTTTTCTCACTTACTCTATTATAAAATATGATTGCTAGATCACGTACTAAGTGTGTTGAAAAGAGAAGTTATTTTGCAGTCAAAATAAAAAACACGAGTAATCCAAACCAAACCAAGAGCTGAGGTGGTGACGAACACTCACCTCGACCTTGTCGAGCTTGCCCTTATTCAGAGCCTTGAAAAGGGTGAATCCAGCGGGCGTCTCGAACGACATCAATATCTCCAACCAAGCAGCAACTCAACTCACCTAGATCGAAGCACACCACACAACGAAATCAAACAAAGACCAAAAATTGCAAAGACATGAGAAATGATCAGCATGGCAATATTGTTCAGCAGTCAAACAGTGCCAAAATGATACATTGAGAAATCTATATTGGCATATAACACATGAATATTCCAACGTTAGTCCTATCTGAAGCCATCTTCAGTTGAACAGAGAACCAATAATATGATCCATCAGAACCAAATGCTTTAACATCCACATTCCCCTACACCAGATAAACGACACTGAAAAGCTCAGGTTCATAGTTCTTTTGTTAGAAATAAATCGGTTCACCATCAGCATTAGACATGAGTCAACATCATGATCGCCTTGATGGCAAATGAAACATGCACAAAACATCATCCTCCCTCAAAGCCGATACAAAAACGACAGTCTCACTGATTTGATCTGAATAATGAACACTACACATTTATGCACGAAGAAAAAGTTTTTTTTTGCTGCAAATAGATGAATCAAAGTAAATATAACTTTTTTGTCCTGTAAGCACCAAAAAAACTCTGGGTACACACAATCGAACTGTACTCACGGGAGAACAGATTTCCTTGGTACAACAAGTGCAAAAAAAAGGTTAGCTCGTGAGAAGCTGCTTCCTATTTTTACAACATGACCAACAGAAAAAATCAATCCTCAGGCATTCTGAATTTGATTCAAATGCATTCGAAATGCACGCCTGATCATCAATAAAGTTCTTTAGGTACATCATTTATTTTGAAACAACATATACTTTTGAGTTAGTTTTAGCTGTTCAATGCCTGAACCAAACAATGATTATCACTATTAATCCATACATAACAATAATCATAGCTCGAGTGCTTAGCTGTGTATGACCTATGTACATGGTTAGAAACCTATGATACTTCACATGTTAAGGACTCCTGACCCGTATAGATGAAAATGAACCTTCAGAATGTGATATTACTTGTTTCTTTTCCCAGCAAAACAACTCATGGCTTTTGTCCGTCCTTAAACAACTCCCCATTGCTGCTTCTTTTCTAGCTTTATAATAGAATAAACCACCCAGGAATTTTAGAGAACTCATGCGTACAATATGACAACTTATTAAAAGACAACATTGCCTAGCATGATTTAGAATTCACCACAGAATGTAAAATTGGTAATGGTTACCAAGATGAAGACATCATATAATGCATCTTCTGTAAAGCAAAGAAACCACACATATATCTTTTCCCTTGAAACTGAATGAACCGCAAGACCAGCCCAAAAGGACATTCTACTACCAATATCCTCAAATCAGCAAAATAAAAATAAGCACCATATTTTCACTACCGTTCAAACATGCCTCACTGGAGTTGAAACATAAGTAAAGCAATAGTTTCTTCCCTCGAACTCTCACACACACCTTTCAAGAGCAAAACAAACTTTCTACACACTACCATTCAAGAAACAACAAGGCCGCAATAATTCATCATGTTCATGTCAAAACCTACCAACTCTTCTTTTATGCATTAAAATGATTTATACCAACCACAAATATCCGATTGTCCATTGCATCAGACAGGTTATGTGCATAATGCCATTGTAAAAAAATAATATAAGAATGGACTGCATACCTTTGTTATGGTGATGAGAGAAAATAAACCCTGCTTCTCGGCATTTTGGATCTAGGTAAAAATGGCAAATTTTAGAAATGCTAAATGTTAGGAACCACTATGTGATTCAGATTAATGTTCTTAAATTATTTTATGTACCAGTTCTCACACTGTCTATCTAAAAATGGCAAATTTTAGAAATGCTAAATGTTAGGAACCACTATGTGATTCAGATTAATGTTCTTAAATTATTTTATGTACCAGTTCTCACACTGTCTATCAATCTCCTGATATGCTCAATGAATAGCAGAGAAAAATAACTGCAGAGGGGAGTACGCCCTGCTTGTCAACTTAGGTTTCTTTACCTCGGTTGGCTCCTGACATTGTTGTCTTTCCCAGCTTTAGCCTTCTTTTGTCCATAGCAGTAGTAAAATCCTATATGGCCAACAAAATCAAAAGACCCTTTACTAATCTACTGAACTCAACGAAATCAAAAGACCCTTTTACTAATCTACTGAACTCCACGACATCAATACAACAAAAGAATTATGGAGGCTCACAAAAGACATGGCCTAGTGGTCATATGCAAGGCTTGTGCAGTTAGGCAAAACATCAATAGAACAAAAGAATTATGGGGGCTCACAAGAGACATGGCCCAGTGGTCATATGCAAGCTTGTGCAGTTAGGCAAAACATTTTGAATGATTCGTAGATTTAGCAGTTGATAGCCAAATCAGCAGCATAGATCATAGCCAAGATCTGGTCCCTACAACACGAAGCCTCAAACCTGTGAGCAGATCGGGCCAAGAGAAAAAAGAACAACACTGAAACGGAAAGGGATCGTGAGACAGGATGGAGACCTGGAGGTGGACGTTCCTGTGCAGCGCCGCCGCTAGCCGTGGCGGCTTCCCTCGCCACCTGCTCATCCAGTTCTCCTGCATGAAGGAGAGAGATGGAGCCGGGTCGGGCTGCTCCTTCCCCTTGTTCCGGCTGCTGCACTGCTAGGTGCGGAGAGAGAGAGAGGAGGAGGAGCAACAAGGACGCAACGAGGAGGCAAAGACGGGTAGCGGACCTCCTTCATCTTCGGCACAGATGCACCCCACCATAACTGGAGCTGCTCTTCTCCGGCACGGATCCACCATCTGTGTACACCTATGGTGGTGGGGGGGATGGGTAGGAGGCCATGGAGAGGCTCCTAGTGCAGAGGCCATGGCGGAGAGCGAGGAGGAGGGAGGGGCTGTGGGGATCGAGGGGAAAGGGGCTAGGGTTGTGCGGCGGCTGGTGTGGATCGGGACGACCAGGGGAGAGGATGGGATTGGGTGCGGTGCGAGCACGCGGAGCGGATTGGACAAAGCGTTTTGCACGCAGAAACAAGCAACCCAACCAATGAGTGCATGGCGCGAGCCCACCCGTCATTGGCCAGCAAAAATAACTGCGAGGTGAAAATGGGTTTTACTGCTGTGAAGATCTAACGGTTCAAACTCGCCCGAAGGTAGATCCGACGGCCAACGAAGGCCCAATCGAAGGAGCATCCTGGAACTGAGTTGGCTAGCTTCTTTTTTGTTTTAAATACGCCTTGAACATCAGAGTTGGCCTGAACCTCAAAGAAAAAAAAAACAGAGTTGTCCTGAGAGAGATGCTCACTGCAGAATATTCCTGTCAAAAAGAAAACGTGAAATATAGACACGCGTGCGCAAGCAGAGCCGTTGGTCCGAGCTTCATCTCGACCGCACACGCAATCGCGGCACATGTACAAACACAACCATAAATGCAGACAAGCCATGCCCTGAGGCTGAGCTGCACACAGAGACACAGGAACAAAGCGGAAAAAAGAAGCTGAAAACTCTCGCAGCCGCTGAAAGGGGGTACGTGTGTGCGCGCCTGTCCTGCCGCCAGCCAGCCCCACCTCACCTCACCTCACTCCCTCGGTCTCTCTCGGCCGTCGCTGCCACCGCCTCGACCCGTCACTCTCTGGCCCCGATGGCGACGGCGACGGCGATGTGCGCGACGGCCGCCACGTACGGGGCACCGATCCCGGCGCCGGCACCCGCCGCATTCTCTCCTCACCGCGCGGCCGGCGGGCGGCGGGCGCGGGCGGTGACGGCGAGGCCGCGGCCCCTGTTCTCGCCCCGGGCCGTCTCGGACTCGCGCAATTCCCAGACGTGCCTCGATCCGGACGCCAGCACGGTAATGCGCGATCCCGCCGATCACCTTCCTCCACGCTTTTTTTTTCTTTGACATTTACCTTCCTCCGCACTCTATTATGCGACTTTTAGCCGTCCCTTTCGTGATTATTACGCGGGAAAAGGTTCGTGCGCACGCAGAGTTGGGGTTTCGATGCGGGTCCCTTTATTTTATCTACTACTCCATACTTGGCGCGTTTGGATGAGCAGATGGGGTTCGTTTTCTCGCGCCTTGCCGTTGATTTCACGATGGTCCTGTCGTCTGCCGCATTGGGGTAGAGTGTAATATGTAGATTATGATCCATGAAATGGGGGCAGGCGTAGAATTATTTACTCCATACCTTCAATTAAAAACGTTTATATAAATTGGCTCAAGACCTGGAGACTGTACTGCTAACAATTTGCATTTTAATTTATCAAATTATGTGATAGAAGTACATAAACCTGAGACAGCAGTTCATCCGGTTAATATTTTGAATGTTTTGACATAATGTTTTCTCATCACATCCAACTGATGTGATCCATCCATCGCCGCAGAGTGTTCTTGGGATCATCCTCGGTGGTGGCGCCGGGACAAGGCTGTACCCACTGACCAAGAAGAGGGCCAAGCCTGCGGTGCCGTTGGGTGCCAACTACAGGCTCATAGATATCCCGGTCAGCAACTGCCTCAACAGCAATGTGTCCAAGATCTATGTTCTGACGCAGTTCAACTCCGCGTCGCTCAACCGCCACCTCTCGAGGGCCTACGGGAACAACATTGGTGGATACAAGAATGATGGCTTTGTCGAAGTTCTCGCTGCGCAGCAGAGCCCGGAGAATCCTAACTGGTTTCAGGTACCTTGGTTGATTCATCTTCCATCTAGATCTAGAGTATCAATCTCCAACTATTACTATGTGTTCATGTAAGGGCTCAAATTTTGTACCAAGCAGGTCAAGAATTTTAAACTTCAAATAAGAAGTAAATATAGTTGCAAAAATGCATAAAAATAAATTGTGGTATGTTGTTAAATTGCATAGAGTAGAAGAAGAGCAGCAGAGATTTTTTTTTATGTCAACATATCGGTTAATGAAAAGAAATTCATGCATTATTCACAGTTTACACCCTGTTGTACTTCTGTCCCAGGGGACAGTTAACATTTAATAAGTTGAATTTATCTTTAGAAACATTCAGACAAATCATTTATCTTTTAGAAACATTCATGAACTTGGAGGGTCCTGCAGTTTCCTTGGAATCAAAAAATCAAGTTCACAATGATGCATAACAATAGATGCTGCAAACACCCTTATGTTATCCCCTGAGGCCTGACATGTTATGTTCTTTTTATATTAATATATAGTCTTGAACCAACGAGTTTTTGTTCTCTTGCCTTTTCCCAAATCAGGGTACCGCAGATGCCGTGCGACAGTACTTATGGCTGTTTGAGGAACACAATGTTATGGAGTTCCTTATTCTGGCTGGAGATCACCTGTACCGTATGGACTACCAAAAATTCATTCAAGCACACAGAGAAACAGATGCTGATATTACTGTGGCTGCCCTGCCAATGGACGAGGAGCGCGCAACTGTATTTGGCCTGATGAAAATTGACGATGAAGGGAGAATTGTTGAGTTTTCAGAAAAACCAAAAGGAGAGAAGTTGAAGGCAATGATGGTATGCAGCTAAGTAGCATTTTCTGTATCTAATTTAAAACATACGATACGCCTTAAGGAGCCGAAAGTATATATGCTTGTGCAGTTAGTTTTTTCAGTTGACATGCCGTAATCTTGCAGGTTGACACCACCATACTGGGCCTTGATTCTGAGAGGGCCAAGGAATTACCTTATATTGCTAGCATGGGAATCTATGTTTTTAGCAAAGATGCGATGCTTCGGCTTCTTCGTGACAATTTTCCTTCAGCAAATGACTTTGGAAGTGAGGTTATTCCTGGTGCAACAGAAATTGGAATGAGGGTACGCTATGCTCTTGAAGCTTGTAGTGCATGTTATTCTTATTATTTTCACGCTGTAACTTTTATCTTGTGAAACAAGGTGAAACTCCTTCATATTTTGTAGTAAAAGTGAAAGCATTGGTTTATGAACTTAAATATTTGTCCATCAAGAATTTAGTTTTCATGATCTTTTGAGAGAAGTTACTTATCGACTTTGTAGTTACTTCAATTTGTTTCCAGCGTTCATATTCCATATACTTTGTTTGCTTAGGCTGCTATTATCTGTGACAGGTGCAAGCTTACTTATATGATGGTTATTGGGAAGATATTGGGACTATTGAGGCGTTTTACAATGCAAACTTGGGAATAACCAAGAAACCAGTACCAGATTTTAGGTAGATATTCTACAGTTGAAAAAAGTTAGGAGGGGCATTTTGCTCGATTCACTACCTATTACTCACTTTTGGTAAAAACTTGTTTGCAGCTTCTATGACCGTTCTGCCCCAATTTATACACAATCTCGATACTTGCCTCCTTCGAAGGTTCTTAACGCTGATGTGACAGACAGTGTTATCGGTGAAGGTTGCGTCATTAATGTAAGCCGCCTTTTCCCTTGAGACTCTAGGTCACGACATGTTTAGGACCTTCATACCTGATATGTTATCCATCGGATATCTTCTCCTCCCTCAAGTCTAGTTTCTCATGCTTCAGTACATGGGCTTTCTAAAATTCACTATCTTGTATTTCTTTTTCTCCTTTTGGCTAGCATTGTACAATCAACCATTCTGTTGTTGGACTACGTTCGTGCATATCAGAAGGCGCGGTTATAGAGGATTCCCTGCTAATGGGTGCAGACTATTATGAGGTGAAATATAATCAAACAGAACTGTGCTAATAGCGCCATGAAAGCGTTGTGAGAACATAGTGAATTTTTTTTTGTGCAGACGGAAAATGACAAGAAAATCCTTTCTGAAAGTGGCGGCATTCCCATCGGTATTGGAAAAAATGCGCACATCAGAAAAGCAATAATCGACAAAAATGCTCGAATCGGAGAAAATGTGAAGGTACTTCATATACATCTCTACCTCCTGCCAGTCAACCCGTATTTTCATGTATGCTCTGTTCAACTACTCATTACTCTGGGGTGAAAACAAGAGGAGGCTCTATCTGAACATAAATAGACTCATAGATTTTTCTTGGTCATTATCATCTTCTTGTTAATGAAAAGATGTTTGCAAGAATGTGCCCTGAAACACTGATTTCAGTCCTCTTTATGTTACCAAATACTAATGCATTATTCTGTGGCAATATTTCTCAGGCAAACCGTATGCTTGCTAAAAAACTCTTTACTTTCCTACTCCCTCCAATCCATATCACTTGTCGCTCACTTAGTAAAACTTTAGTACAAAGTTGTACTAAGTGAGCCAGAAGTAGTATGGATCGGAGGGAGTACTGAAAAAGAATATTATGCCATGTTTATTGTGGTAAGTAATGTCAGATCCTAATTGGTATGCTGCTTTTACAGATAATCAATGTTGATGATATCCAAGAAGCTTCAAGGGAGAGTGATGGATACTTCATCAAAAGTGGCATTGTCACCGTGATTAAGGACGCCTTAATTCCTAGCGGGACAGTCATATAGAGAGGCAACCGTCACCGCCATATATATAAACCAGGTTCCCTCGCTCATGCAGACAGAAATTTCCTGTCTTCAAAACATGCTCTTTGCTTTATGCCTTTATTTGTGTGGCTAATTCTTTCGTTCCGTTTGCACGTACGGCAATCATACTTCACTTTGAAAACTAACCCTTTCCCTGCACTGCAGGTTGGCTTGCAGACTTACCATGACCTCCAATGCATCCACGGCTGGTTTCTCATGCAGCAAGTTCACCAAGCTCTGCATCGACTCGGGAGTATCGTCGCCAGAAAGAATAAAACAGTGGCCACCACTCAAGGCACCATTTTTTTCCTGTTAACTAGTATATGAGCAAATGTTTTGAAGTTAAAGCCTGAGAATTGCATTAGGAATCTGGATGTTTTGGCATGTACAATTATGTCCTTTTGTATAGTCTCTAGGCTTGAACTGGACACCTGATGTTTATTTGCATCGCTTAGAGAATTTCAACTACAATACATATTTGCACACGTACTAAGAGCCTGACTCGATGCTGCCTGACTCAGGCAACTTTCTCTGGAAGCAAACCAAACAGGCCCTAAATCTAAACTTGATAATGAAGATTCACACAATTCATGAATATTACAAATTTAGAGATCACAATTTAAATTATTTAAAATTCAAACACATGAGAGGGTCCAAATAAAGTGAAGAGCATTGATAGAAGCACAACAATCAACCACTGCTATGGAGTACACAACAATTAATTGTTGTTATGAATGACACACAATAAATATCTACTCCTTCCGTGCCAAAATAAGTGTCTCAACTTTGTACTAACTTTGCACAAAGTTGTACTCCCTCTGTTTTTTTTTAGTTTGCATATAAGATTCGGTCAAAATGAAACTTTGCTAGCTTTGACTAAGTTTATCGAAAAATATATCAAGATTTACAATATGAAATCAATATTGTTGGATGCATCATGAAATAAATTTTCATGCCATATAGCTTTAGTATTGTAGATGTTAATACTTGTTTCTACGAAATTGGTCAAACTTTACAATGTTTGACTTTGACCAAATATTATATGCATAGTAAAAAAATGAAGGGAGTACTAAGTTTGAGACACTTATTTTGAGACGGAGGGAGTATACTTTAATAGAAGTATGCTTTGCTATGCAGTAATCTGATCCAACAGTCGTGCTTCAAAATTTCCTTTGTACAATCTTTGACATTTGAAGACACTAACTTCGATTTGTTTTTTATAGGAATTGGAGAGTGAGAACCAATCAGGTTCCATTTTTGTTTATCATCCCAGGGAAACACACGCATGTTCATCTTCCTAATATGGAAAATATACTATCACATAAAAATATGGAAAATGTTAGCTTACATAAAAATATACTATCGCTGGATTCAGAACACGAATCTTAAAGTCAAGGCGGTGGACACATCCGCTAGACCAAGTCGTTCGTTAGGACTGGTATACTAGCGAACTAGCATCATATCCCCAGCGGTAGGACCAAATCTCATTTTCTCTCCCCATTTCCCCACACTGTTAATCTCACATGCTTGTAGGCGTCGACAGGGACAAGGCGGAGACGAGGCCGGAGGCTAGCTGCATCGGTAGCGCCACCGGCGAGGCGCGAGAGGAGGTTCGCGGACCTCGTTGGGATCCAGACGAGGTGGGCGGGGACGAAGCGGGAGTCGGGCTTTGCCGCCGACGCCACTGGCGAGGCGCGCAACAATTGGATATGCCATTTTTGCAGTGAGATATTTAAATATTTGTAGTGTGTGTAAAATAAAATAGTTTTCTGCACGTTCTTTCTCCCTGTTCATATTCATTTACTGCAATGCATTTTTCCGTCGTTTTTATCATGCCATGTGCTTCCTTTAGTTGGCGAGATGAAGTTTACAATACCTTGAGACATATTCCTGTTTTAAGGCTGATTAGGATCTATTTTTGTTAAGGTCAATTTCTACGTTGTTGTGGTATGTATTCGAGTGAGATGTGCGTAGTGTTGGAAGCCCATCATGGCTCTCTTTATTGATATCAAAAAAAAAATCAAAAAGGGATTCCCCGGCCTCTACATCAGAATGATGCATATGGCCACCTTTATAAATAAGCAAATAGGTTAAACAAGGTCTTACAGTCTGAAACAAAGTAACGGCAAGCTCGCAAAGAGCCACAACGCCAAAAACAAAAAGGCAATAGGCCACAACCGGCTAGCATAACAAAGATAGGAAAACTAATCGCCTATCCTATTACATTACCGTCATCCAAACCGGTTGAAGATATCCCGTGCTACCATCTTCCACCGGATAGATCCAGTAACCAAACGCTCCCTGGCCTCCATCGGAGTGAGTAACGGACCACATACGGATCAGCGCAGTGGCACGGAATATAACCTGCAAAAAATGAATATTTGTTGTTCTGTTAAAAGCCAAATCATTTCTGCAGTTCCAAATTGCCCACAACAAAGCACATACTCCTACGCGAATGTGAACTGGATTATTGACTCTAGTGCAAGTGGGAGACTGTTGGAAATATGCCCTAGAGGCAATAATAAATTGGTTATTATTATATTTCTTTGTTCATGATAATAGTCTTTTATTCATGCTATAACTGTATTATCCGGAAATCGTAATACACGTGTGAATACATAGACCACAATATGTCCCTAGTAAGCCTCTAGTTGACTAGCTCGTTGATCAATAGATGGTTACGGTTTCCTGACCATGGACATTGGATGTCATTGATAACGGGGTCACATCATTAGGAGAATGATGTGATGGACAAAGACCCAATCCTAAGCCTAGCACAAAGATCATGTAGTTCGTATGCTAAAGCTTTTCTAATGTCAAGTATCTTTTCCTTAGACCATGAGATTGTGCAACTCCCGGATACCGTAGGAATACTTTGGGTGTACCAAACGTCACAACGTAACTAGGTGGCTATAAAGGTGCATTACAGGTATCTCCGAAAGTGTCTGTTGGGTTGGCACGAATCGAGACTGGGATTTGTCACTCCGTGTAAACGGAGAGGTATCTCTGGGCCCACTCGGTAGGACATCATCATAATGTGCACAATGTGACCAAGGGGTTGATCACGGGATGATGTGTTACGGAACGAGTAAAGAGACTTGCCGGTAACGAGATTGAACAGGGTATCGGTATACCGACGATCGAATCTCGGGCAAGTAAAATACCGTTAGACAAAGGGAATTGTATACGGGATCGATTGAGTCCTTGACATAGTGGTTCATCCGATGAGATCATCGTGGAACATGTGGGAGCCAACATGGGTATCCAGATCCCGCTGTTGGTTATTGACCGGAGAACGTCTCGGTCATGTCTACATGTCTCCCGAACCCGTAGGGTCTACACACTTAAGGTTCGATGACGCTAGGGTTATAAAGGAAGTTTGTATGTGGTTACCGAATGTTGTTCGGAGTCCCGGATGAGATCCCGGACATCACGAGGAGTTCCGGAATGGTCCGGAGGTAAAGATTTATATATGGGAAGTCATGTTTTGGTCGCCGGAAAAGTTTCGCACTTTATCGGTATTGTACCGGAAGTGCCGAAAGGGGTCCGGGGGTCCACCTGCTCCGGGGGGCCACATGGGCTGTAGGGGGTGCGCCTTGGCCTATATGGGCCAAGGGCACCAGCCCCAAGAGGCCCATGCGCCAAGGAAACTTGGGGAGGGAAGAGTCCTCAAGGGGGAAGGCACCTCCGAGGTGCCTTGGGGAGGATGGACTCCTCCCCCCCTCTTGGCCGCACCCCTTCCTTGGAGGAAGGGGCAAGGTTGCGCCTTCCCCCTCTCCCTTGCCCCTATATATAGTGGAGGGGAGGGAGGGCATCCATACCAGAAGCCCTGGCGCCTCCCTCCCTCCCGTGACACCTCCTCCTCTCCCGTAGGTGCTTGGCGAAGCCCTGCTGGACTACCACGCTCCTCCACCACCACCACGCCGTTGTGCTGCTGCTGTACGGAGTCTTCCTCAACCTCTCCCTCTCTCCTTGCTGGATCAAGGCGTGGGAGACGTCACCGGGCTGTACGTGTGTTGAACGCGGAGGTGTCGTCCGTTCGGCACTAGGATCTCCGGTGATTTGAATCACAACGAGTACGACTCCTTCAACCCCGTTCTCATGAACGCTTCCGCATAACGATCTACAAGGGTATGTAGATGCACTCTCCTTCCCTCGTTGCTAGTTTCTCCATAGATAGATCTTGGTGACATGTAGGAAAATTTTGAATTTCTGCTACGTTCCCCAACAGTGGTATTAGAGCCAGGTTTATTGCGTAGATTCTTTGCACGAGTAGAACACAAAGTAGTTGTGGGCGTTGATTTTGTTCAATATGCTTACCGTTACTAGTCCAACCTTGTTTCAACGGTATTGTGGGATGAAGCGGCCCGGACCGACCTTACACGTACTCTTACGTGAGACAGGTTCCACCGACTGACATGTACTTGGTGCATAAGGTGGCTAGCGGGTGCCAGTCTCTTCCACTTTAGTCGGAACAGATTCGATGAAAAGGGTCCTTATGAAGGGTAAATAGCAATTGGCATATCACGTTGTGGTTTTGCGTAGGTAAGAAACGTTCTTGCTAGAAACCCATAGCAGCCACGTAAAACATGCAAACAACAATTAGAGGACGTCTAACTTGTTTTTGCAGGGTATGCTATGTGATGTGATATGGCCAAGAAGAATGTGATGAATGATATGTGATGTATGAGATTGATCATGTTCTTGTAATAGGATTCACGACTTGCATGTCGATGAGTATGACAACCGGCAGGAGCCATAGGAGTTGTCTTAAATTTATTGTATGACCTGCGTGTCATTAAACAACGCCATGTAATTACTTTACTTTATTGCTAACCGGTAGCCATAGTAGTATAAGTAACAGTTGGCGAGACAACTTCATGAAGACACGATGATGGAGATCATGATGATGGAGATCATGGTGTCATGCCGGTGACGATGATGATCATGGAGCCCCGAAGATGGAGATCAAAAGGAGCAAAAATGATATTGGCCATATCATGTCACTATTTGATTGCATGTGATGTTTATCATGTTTATGCATCTTGTTTACTTAGAACGACGGTAGTGAATAAGATGATCCCTTACAACAATTTCAAGAAGTGTTCTCCCCTAACTGTGCACCGTTGCTACAGTTCGTCATTTCGAAGCACCACGTGATGATCGGGTGTGATAGATCCTTACGTTCACATACAACGGGTGTAAGACAGATTTACACATGCAATACACTTAGGGTTAACTTGACGAGCCTAGCATGTACAGACATGGCCTCGGAACACGGAGACCGAAAGGTCGAGCATGAGTCGTATAGTAGATACGATCAACATGAAGATGTTCACCGATGATGACTAGTCCGTCTCACATGATGATCGGACACGGCCTAGTTGACTCGGATCATGTAATCACTTAGATGACCAGAGGGATGTCTATCTGAGTGGGAGTTCATAAGATGAACTTAATTATCCTGAACATAGTCAAAAGATTTTTGCAAATTATGTCGTAGTTCATGTTATAGTTCTACTGTTTAGATATGTTCCTAGAGAAAATTTAGTTGAAAGTTGATAGTAGCAATTATGCGGACTAGGTCCGTAAACTGAGGATTGTCCTCATTGCTTCATAGAAGGCTTATGTCCTTTATGCACCGCTCAGTGTGCTGAACCTTGAACGTCGTCTGTGGATGTTGCGAACATCTGACATACACATTTTGATAACTGCGTGATAGTTCAGTTAAACGGTTTAGAATTGAGGAACCAAAGATGTTTTTTGAAACGTCGCGGAACATATGAGATGTTTCGAGGGCTGAAATTGGGATTTCAGGCTCGTGCCCACGTCAAGAGGTATAAGACCTCCGACGATTTTCTTAGCCTGCAAACTCAGGGAGAAAAGCTCAATCGTTGAGCTTGTGCTCAGATTGTCTGAGTGCAACAATCACTTGAATCGAGTGGGAGTTGATCTTCCAGATGAGATAGTGATGTTTCTCCAAAGTCATTACCACCAAGCTGCTAGAGCTTTGTGATGAACTATAACAAATCAGGGATAGATATGATGATCCTTGAGATATTCGTGATGTTTGACACCGCGAAAGTAGAAATCAAGAAGGAGCATCAATTGTTGATGGTTGGTGAAACCACTAGTTTCAAGAAGGGCAAGGGCAAAAAGGGATACTTCATGAAACGGCAAATCAGCTGCTGCACTAGTGAAGAAACCCGAGGTTGAGCCCAAACCCGAGACTAAGTGCTTCTGTGATAAGGGGAACAACCACTGGAGCAGAATTACCCTAGATACTTGGTAGATGAGAAGGCTGGCAAAGTCGATAGAAGTATATTGGATATACATTATGTTAATGTGTACTTTACTAGTACTCCTAGTAGCACCAGGGTATTAGATACCGGTTCGGTTGCTAAGTGTTAGTAACTCGAAATAAAAGCTACGAGATAAAAGGAGACTAGCTAAAGGTGAGCTGACGATACGTGTTGGAAGTGTTTCCAAGTTTGATGTGATCAAACATCGCACGCTCCCTCTACCATCAAGATTAGTATTAAACCTGAATAATTGTCATTTGGTGTTTTGCGTTGAGCATAGACATGATTGGATTATGTCTATCGCAATACGGTTATTCATTTAAGGAGAATAATGGTTACTCTATTTATTTGAATAATACCTTCAATGGTCTTGCACCTGAAGGAATGGTTTATTGAATCTCGATCGTAGTGATACACATTTTCATGCCAAAAGATATAAGATAGTAATGATAGTACCACCTACTTGTGGCACTGCCATGTAAGTCATATTGGTATAAAAACGCATGAAGAAGCTCCATGTTGATGGATCTTTGGACTCACTCGTTTTTGAAAAGTGTGAGACATGCGAACCATGTCTATTGGTGTATACGCATGCAGATGGATCGTTTGGACTCACTTGATTTTGAATCACTTGAGACATGCAAATCACACCACATGGGCAAGATGACTGAAAGGCCACGGTTTCAGTAAGATGGAACAAGATAGCAACTTGTTGGAAGTAACACATTTTGATGTGTGCAGTCCAATGAGTGCTGAGGCATGCAGTGAATATCGTTATGTTCTTACTTCACAGATGATTCGAGTAGATGTTGAATATATTTACTTGATGAAAAACAAGTCTGAATTATTGAATGGTTCAAGTAATTTCAGAGTGAAGTTGAAGATCATCGTGACAAGAGGATAAAATGTCTATGATAAGATCATAGAGATGAGTATCTGAGTTACGAGTTTTGGCACGCAATTAAGACATTGTGGAAATTGTTTCACAATTAATACCGCCTGGAACACCATAGTTTGATGGTGTGTCCGAACATCATAGTTGCACCCTATTGGATATGGTGCGTACCATGATGTCTCTTATCGAATTACCACTATCGTTCATGGGTTAGGCATTAGAGACAACCGCACTCACTTTAAATAGGGCACCACATAATTCCGTTGAGATGACACCATATGAATTATGGTTTAGAGAAACCTAAGTTGTCGTTTCTTAAAAGTTTGGGGCTGCGACGCTTATGTGGAAAAGTTTCAGGTTGATAAGCTCGAACCCAAAGCGGATAAATGCATCTTCATAGGACACCCAAAGCAGTTGGGTATACCTCCTGTCTCAGATCCGAAAGCAATTAGGGATTGTTTCTAGAATCGGGTCCTTTCTCGAGGAAAAGTTTCTCTCGAAAGAATTGACTGGGAGGATGGTGGAGACTTGATGAGGTTATTGAACCGTCTCTTCAAACTAGTGTGTGGCAGGGCACAGGAAGTTGTTCCTGTGGCACCTACACCAATTGAAGTGGAAGCTTATGATAGTGATCATGAAACTTCGGATCAAGTCACTACCGTACCTCGTAGGACGACAAGGACGCGTACTACTTCAGAGTGGTACAGTAATCCTGTCTTGGAAGTCATGTTGCTAGACAACAATGAACCTGCGAGCTATGGAGAAGCGATGGTGGGCCCGGATTCCGATAAATGGCTCGAGGCCATAAAATCCGAGAGAGGATCCATGTATGAAAACAAAGTGTAGACTTTGGAAGAACTACTTGATGGTCGTAAGGTTGTTGAGTACAGATGGATTTTAAAAGGAAGACGGACAATGATGGTAAGTATCACCATTAAGAAAGCTCGACTTGTCGTTAAGATGTTTTTCGACAAGTTCAAGGAGTTGACTACGGTGAGACTTTCTCACTCGTAGCGATGCTAAGAGTCTGTTGGAATTATATTAGCGATTACTGCATTATTTATGAAATCTTGCAGATAGGATATCAAAACATTGTTTCCTCGACGATTTTCTTGAGGAAAGGTTGTATGTGATACAACCGGAAGGTTTTGTCAATCCTGAAAGATGCTAATAAGTATGCAAAGCTCCAGTAATCCTTCTAAGGACTGGAGTAAGCATCTCGGAGTTGGAATGTATGCTTTGATAAGATGATCAAAGTTTTGGGTGTATACAAAGTTTGTGAGAAACTTGTATTTCCAAAGAAGTGAGTGGGAGCACTATAGAATTTCTGATGAGTATATGTTGTTGACATATTGTTGATCAGAAATGACGTAGAATTTCTAGAAAGCATATAGGGTTATTTGAAAGATGTTTTTCAATAGAAAACCTGGATTAAGCTACTTGAACATTGAGCATCAAGATCTATAAGGATAGATCAAAATGCTTAATAATACTTTCAAATGAGCACATACCTTGACATGATCTTGAAGGTGTTCAAGATGGATCAGTCAAAGAAGAAGTTCTTGCCTGAGTTATAA
The DNA here is from genome assembly GCF_002162155.2 of Triticum dicoccoides. Lineage (NCBI taxonomy): Eukaryota > Viridiplantae > Streptophyta > Magnoliopsida > Poales > Poaceae > Triticum > Triticum dicoccoides. The sequence continues at coordinate 337,228,565 of NC_041389.1, read as the reverse complement.
GGTATGAAGTTAAGACTTAAAGCTCGACCACGGCAGAATAGAGAGAAAGGACGAAGGTCGTCCCCTATGCTTAAGACATAGGCTCTACAGTATGCTATGCTGTGTACCACACCTGAAATGTGCCTTGCCATGAGTCAGTTAAGGGGTACAAGAGTGATCTAAGAATGGATCACAGGACAGCGGTCAAAGTTATCCTTAGTAACTAGTGGACTAAGGAATTTTCTCGATTATGGAGGTGGTAAAAGAGTTCGTCGTAAAGGGTTACGCCGATGCAAACTTTGACACTAATCCAGATTATTATGAGTACTAAACTGGATTCGTATAGTAGAACATTTATTTTGGAATAGCTCCAAATGTAGCATAGTAGCTGCGTCTACAAAGATGACACAGAGATTTGCGAAGTACATACGGATCTGAAAGATTCAGACCCGTTGACTATAACATCTCTCACAAGCATAACATGATCAAACCCAGAACTCATCGAGTGTTAATCACATGGTAATGTGAACTAGATTATTGACTCTAGTAAACTCTTTGGGTGTTAGTCACATGGGGATGTGACCTTGAGTGTTAGTCACATAGCGATGTGAACTGGATTATTGACTCTAGTGCAAGTGGGAGACTGTTGGAAATATGCCCTAGAGGCAATAATAAATTGGTTATTATTATATTTCTTTGTTCATGATAATAGTCTTTTATTCATGCTATAACTGTATTATCCGGAAATCGTAATACACGTGTGAATACATAGACCACAATATGTCCCTAGTAAGCCTCTAGTTGACTAGCTCGTTGATCAATAGATGGTTACGGTTTCCTGACCATGGACATTGGATGTCATTGATAACGGGATCACATCATTAGGAGAATGATGTGATGGACAAAGACCCAATCCTAAGCCTAGCACAAAGATCATGTAGTTCGTATGCTAAAGCTTTTCTAATGTCAAGTATCTTTTCCTTAGACCATGAGATTGTGCAACTCCCAGATACCGTAGGAATACTTTGGGTGTACCAAACGTCACAACGTAACTGGGTGGCTATAAAGGTGCATTACAGGTATCTCTGAAAGTGTCTGTTGGGTTGGCACGAATCGAGACTGGGGTTTGTCACTCCGTGTAAACGGAGAGGTATCTCTGGGCCCACTCGGTAGGACATCATCATAATGTGCACAATGTGACCAAGGGGTTGATCACGGGATGATGTGTTACGGAACGAGTAAAGAGACTTGCCGGTAACGAGATTGAACAGGGTATCAGTATACCGACGATCGAATCTCGGGCAAGTAAAATACCGTTAGACAAAGGGAATTGTATACGGGATCAATTGAGTCCTTGACATAGTGGTTCATCCGATGAGATCATCGTGGAACATGTGGGAGCCAACATGGGTATCCAGATTCCGCTGTTGGTTATTGACCGGAGAACATCTCGGTCATGTCTACATGTCTCCCGAACCCGTAGGGTCTACACACTTAAGGTTCGATGACGCTAGGGTTATAAAGGAAGTTTGTATGTGGTTACCGAATGTTGTTCGGAGTCCCGGATGAGATCCCGGATGTCACGAGGAGTTCCGGAATGGTCCGGAGGTAAAGATATATATATGGGAAGTCCTGTTTTGGTCGCCGGAAAAGTTCCGCACTTTATCGGTATTGTACCGGGAGTGCCGAAAGGGGTCCGGGGGTCCACCGGGGGGGTCCACCTGCTCCGGGGGGCCACATGGGCTGTAGGGGGTGCGCCTTGGCCTATATGGGCCAAGGGCACCAGCCCCAAGAGGCCCATGCGCCAAGGAAACTTGGGGAGGGAAGAGTCCTCAAGGGGGAAGGCACCTCCGAGGTGCCTTGGGGAGGATGGACTCCTCCCCCCCTCTTGGCCGCACCCCTTCCTTGGAGGAAGGGGCAAGGCTGCGCCTTCCCCCTCTCCCTTGCCCCTATATATAGTGGAGGTGAGGGAGGGCATCCATACCAGAAGCCCTGGCGCCTCCCTCCCTCCCGTGACACCTCCTCCTCTCCCGTAGGTGCTTGGCGAAGCCCTGCTGGACTACCACGCTCCTCCACCACCACCACGCCGTTGTGCTGCTGCTGGACGGAGTCTTCCTCAACCTCTCCCTCTCTCCTTGCTGGATCAAGGCGTGGGAGACGTCACCGGGCTGTACTGTGTTGAACGCGGAGGTGTCGTCCGTTCGGCACTAGGATCTCCGGTGATTTGAATCACGACGAGTACGACTCCTTCAACCCCGTTCTCATGAACGCTTCCGCATAACGATCTACAAGGGTATGTAGATGCACTCTCCTTCCCTCGTTGCTAGTTTCTCCATAGATAGATCTTGGTGACACGTAGGAAAATTTTGAATTTCTGCTACGTTCCCCAACACGTATGACATGAGTTTGCCCTTCCAGCAACTCAGTTTCTTCTCAAACCGATCCTCGATACACTTCCATTCTTTGTTTGTCAGCTTACGATGGTGAATGGGTATACCTAAGTATGTGAAAGGTAATGTCCCCAATTCGCATCCAAACAATTGCCTGTAAGCCTCTTGTTCCTCATTGGCTCTACCAAACAAAACAACTCGCTTTTATGAAAGTAAATCTTCAACCCGGTCAATTGTTCAAATAAGCATAATACCAGCTTCATATTTATTGCTTTTGCCAAGTCATGCTCCATAAAGATGATTGTATCATCAGCGTACTGAAGGATAGACACACCTCCATCAACTAGATTAGGCACCAAGCCACCCACCTGACCAGCCTCCTTTGCCCTATGAAAGTACAAGTGCTCCCTAGGTGGTTTTGGTAATTAATGTCAACATATCTCTTGTTGGACTAACACTTTTATCTAGTATATTTCAGATAAGTTCAACATTGGAGTGGCATGGACTAAATGATGTGGGAACTCCTTTGAGATGCTAAGGACAAAGGATTGGCTAAAGCTTCAAGCTCAAGACTCTTCATTTTACATTTCAGTGATCCAAGATCACATTGAGTCTATAGGAAAAACCAATACTATCAAGGAGGGATGAGGTGTTGCTTAATAAGCCTCTTGCTTCAAGTGCTTAGTGATATGCTCCAAATACCCTCAACTACTTTCCCATTTCCACATATGTCCTAAACCTAAAGTCAAACTCGGCCCCACTGATTCTTTCTATCCGGCGCCACAGAGTTTGGATGTCTTAGCCACTGCCACAAACCTTAGGTAAATTGGTTTCACCGATAGGGATCTCGGTCTCACCGAGATGGGATTGTAATCTCTCTATGTATGTCCATTATCAAAATCGGTCTCACCGAGTTTGAGCAATCGGTACTACCGAGATTACAATGCAAACTTTCTGGTTGACTCATTATCAAAATCGGTCCCACCGAGTTTGATAATCGGTCCAACCGAGTTTGCCTGACCAACTCTCTGGTTAGCTTGTTACCAAAATCGGTCTCACCGAGTTTGTGTAATCGGTCTCACCGAGATTACGTTATGCCCTAACCCTAACAGAATCGGTCCTACCGAGTTGCATTTCGGTCCCACCGAAAATCCTAACGGACACTAAATTTGCTAAATCGGTCCGACCGAGTTTGTTGATTCGGTCCCACCGAGTTTGGTAAATTGTGTGTAACGGTTAGATTTTGTGTGGAGGCTATATATACCCCTCCACCTCCTCTTCATTCGTGGAGAGAGCCATCAGACTAAACCTACACTTCCAGCATCCTATTTCTGAGAGAGAACTACCTACTCATGTGTTGAGGCCAAGATATTCCATTCCTACCATATGAATCTTGATCTCTAGCCTTCCCCAAGTTGCTTTCCACTCAAACCCTCTTTCCACCAGTTCCAAATCCTATGAGAGAGAGTTGAGTGTTGGGGAGACTATCATTTGAAGCACAAGAGCAAGGAGTTCATCATCAACGCACCATTTGTTACTTCTTGGAGAGTGGTGTCTCCTAGATTGGCTAGGTGTCACTTGGGAGCCTCCGACAAGATTGTGGAGTTGAACCAAGGAGTTTGTAAGGGAAAGGAGATCGCCTACTTCGTGAAGATCTACCGCTAGTGAGGCAAGTCCTTCGTGGGCGACGGCCATGGTGGGATAGACAAGGTTGCTACTTCGTGGACCCTTCGTGGGTGGAGCCCTCCGTGGACTCGCGCAGCCGTTACCCTTCGTGGGTTGAAGTCTCCATCAACGTGGATGTACGATAGCACCACCTATCGGAACCACGCCAAAAATATCCGTGTCTCCAATTACGTTTGAATCCTCCAATCCCTTCCCTTTACATTCTTGCAAGCTGCATGCTTTACTTTCCGCTGCTCATATATACTCTTTGCATGCTTGCTTGATATGTGTTGTGAATGATAAACTTGTGTCTAAACTCCACTTAAACTTTAAAAAAACTTAAAAACGGAAACTTTGGTACTTAGTGTCTAATCACCCCCCCTCTAGACACCTCTTCTCAAGGTCCTACAAGTGGTATCAGAGCATTGGTCTCCATTGCTTTGGTTTAATCACCATTAGAGGAAGATGGATGAGTCTACTTTGGGGATTCTTAGACATAGAGTGCCTATTCTTGATGGAGAGTATTTTCATGAGTGGAAAAATGAGATGCTTGTAATTTTCAATCAATATCATTTGAACAAGTACATTGCTAGTCCTTGTGCACCTTGTGTTGATCCTATGCATCCTACCCATGATGAGTCAATTGACATGGTTAGGAATCTTAGAACTGCCGAACTTATCATTAGAGGATTGCCTAGAAACTTGATTGGATGTTTGCCTACTCTTGAGTGTGCCTACACTATATGGAAATTTCTTGAGGAACGATTTCCTGATTATTCTTTGAAAAATCTTGATGAAATTCTCCATAAGTCTATTGCCTTGAGTAAGATGAATTCTAGTGATCCTATGTTTGGTGATCGTCTATTTGAGCTTACAAACCTTATGCGTGCCAAAGGAAATGTTGGTATTATTAGTGATATTATTTCCGAAGCTATAAAAATTCATAGACAAGATCATTGTCAAAATCACTCTAACGAATCACCCTCTCTAGGATTTGATCCACCACATGACGATGTTGAACATGGATACTATGATGAGGATGATGATAGTGACTTCGATCTTGATGATGCAATGAGACACTTTGGTCTTATGGCAAATCTTCGGGGATATATGTCAGGAGGAAAGGAATGGGTCCTTGACAGCGGATGTACCGATCACATGACCGAAGATAAAGACATGTTTCATGAGCTTGCTGATAATGATAGTCCTCGAAAGTACGTCACTTTCGGTGACAACTCAAAGGGTAAGGTGGTTTGCCTCGGTAAGGTGGCCATCTCACATGATAGCTCCATACAAAATGTCATGCTCGTTGAATCTCTTGGATACAACTTACTTTCAGTATCTAGACTTGCTGACTTTGGTTTCAATGTCTTATTTACTGAAATTGATTGCCAAGTGTTTCGTCGAGACAATCATAAAATGGTCTTTACCGGCATACATAGAGGCGATCTATACATTGTTGATTTCACTAAAAAGGCCCAACCTAAAACTTGCTTCATTGCTAAATCCTCAAAAGGTTGGTTATGGCATAGACGACTAGGTCACGTTGGCATGAGAAACCTTGACAAGCTTATTAAGGGAAATCATATCCTTAGAGTTAATGATGTCATATTTGATAAGGATAGACTTTGCAGTGCTTGTCAGGCAGGTAAACAGGTTGGAGGAAGGCATCCCGTGAAGAACATCATGACCACAAAGAGGCCACTTGAGCTACTTCACATGGATCTCTTTGGTCCCAACTCTTACAAGAGTCTCGGTGGAAATTCTTTTGGTCTAGTTATAGTTGATGATTTTTCAAGATTTACGTGGGTGTTCTTTCTCGATGATAAATCGCAGGTCCAAAAGATCTTCAAGAACTTCGCTAGGAAGGCCCAAAATCAATTTGAAGTGAAGATCAAGAAGGTTCGCAGCGACAACGGAACGGAGTTCAAGAACGCAAATGTGGACACCTTTCTTGACGAAGAAGGGATTTCACACGAGTTCTCGGCTACGTACACACCTCAACAAAATGGAGTTGTTGAGAGGAAGAACCGGACGCTCATCGAAATGGCGAGAACGATGCTTGATGAGTACAAGACGCCGAAGCACTTTTGGGCAGAAGCGGTTGAGACAGCTTTTCATGCAACAAATCGCTTGAATCTTCACAAGCTACTCGGCAAGACGACATACGAGCTCCTCACCGGTAACAAACCCCAAGTTGGATACTTTCGAGTATTCGGCTCAAAGTGCTACATTCTTGATAAGCATTGTCGTTCTAAATTTGCTCCTAAGTCTCATGAAGGTTTCCTGCTAGGTTATGGCTCAAACTCTCACACATACCATGTCTACAACAACTTCACCCGAAAGGTTGAAGAGACGGTAGATGTGAAGTTTGATGAATCTAACGGCTCGCAAGTAGAGCAATTGCCAATTGATGTAGGAGACAAAGATCCTTCGGAAGCAATCCAAGACTTGTCTATTGGCAAGGTCCGTCCAACGGAGGTGAAGGAGAGTACCTCGCCTGTCCAAGTGGAAGCTTCTACTTCACGACAAGGTGAACCAAGAGGTGATACGGAAGCATCCACAAGTGGGACACACCAAGATGAAGAAAACGAGGAAGTGCATCAAGATGAACGTCAACAACCTCCTTCTCCACCACGACAAGAGAACGACAACGCCAAGAATGAAGAAGGCCAAGAAGAAGAACAAGATGAAGAAGATGTTCAACGAAGATCCAAGCAAAAGCTTTCACGAGTTCGAGCAAGAATTGCTAAAGACCATCCCGTCGAGCAAATCTACAATGATATTCAAACCGGGAGAATCACTCGCTCTAAAACTCGTTTAGCTAACTTTTGTGAAAACTATTCTTTCATCTCTAGCATTGAACCTATGAAGGTCGAAGAAGCATTGGAAGATCCGGATTGGATAAATGCTATGCATGAAGAGCTACACAACTTTGAGAGGAACCAAGTTTGGACATTGGTTGAGAAGCCCGACAACAACCACAACATCATCGGTACCAAATGGGTGTTTCGCAACAAGCAAGATGAAGATGGACAAGTAGTTCGCAACAAAGCACGTCTCGTCGCCCAAGGCTACACACAAGTCGAAGGTATGGACTATGGTGAGACTTATGCTCCTATTGCTAGACTTGAGTCTATTCGCATCTTACTTGCCTATGCTAATCACCATGATATCACATTGTACCAAATGGACATTAAAAGTGCTTTTCTAAATGGTGAAATAGAGGAGGAAGTTTATGTTAAACAACCTCCTGGCTTTGTCAATCCTAAGAAACCCAATCATGTTTACAAACTTCACAAAGCTCTTTATGGTCTTAAACAAGCTCCTAGAGAATGGTATAAATGCTTGACCAAGTTCCTTATTAAAAAAGGCTTTGAAATTGGGAAGATTGCTACTCTTTTTACTAAAAGGGTTAATGGTGAACTATTTGTGTGCCAAATTTATGTTGATGATATTATATTTGGTTCAACTAACCCTCATTTTAGTGAGAAGTTTGGAAAGCTAATGTTGGAGAAGTTTGAGATGTCAATGATGAGTGAACTCAAATTCTTTCTTGGGTTGCAAATCAAGCAAACTAAGGAAGGTACTTTTGTCTCTCAAATGAAGTACACTAAGGACTTATTTAAGAAGTTCAATATGCAAGAATGCAAAGGTATGTCTACACCCATGCCTACTAGTGGACATCTTGATTTGACCAAAGATGGTGAACCGGTTGATCAAAAGGTTATCGCTCTATGATTGGTTCATTGTTATATCTATGTGCTTCACGTCCCGATATTATGCTAAGTGTGTGCATGTGTGCACGATATCAAGCTGCTCCTAAAGAATGTCATCTTAAGGCCGTGAAAAGGATAGTGAGATACTTAATCCATACACCAAATTTTGGCATTTGGTATCCTAAGAGGGCCTCTTTCGATCTTGTTGGCTATTCCGACTCGGACTATGCCGGAGACAAGGTTGATAGAAAGTCCACTTTGGGTACTTGTCAATTTCTTGGTAGATCTCTTGTGTCTTGGTCCTCCAAGAAACAAAACTCGGTATCCTTATCCACCGCCGAAGCTGAATATATTGCCGCTGGTTCATGTTGTGCTCAATTACTTTGGATGACCCAAACTCTTAAATATTATGGGATATATGTGAGACATGTTCCATTGCTTTGTGATAATGAAAGTGCTATCAAAATTGGTCATAATCTTGTGCAACATTCTCGAACTAAGCATATTGAAGTTCGTCATCATTTCATTCGAGATCATGTTGCTAAGGGTGACATTGATCTTAAGCATGTTCGCACCGAAAAGCAATTAGCGGATATATTCACTAAACCTCTTGATGAGAAAGTGTTTTGCAGGTTAAAAGGAGAACTGAACATCATTGATGCTTCAAACTTGGAGTAGAAACTCCATTAGATACATGCAAGACATGAGCTTATGACTAATCCTTGATAACTCTCTTATGATGAAAATCTTATGTCTTGGATATATTTGTATCTTGCATGCTATCTAACCCATGTAGGTAGATGGACTCAAATTCCATGTGGTGCTCCAAATTCTCGATGAGCTACATCAACCTCAAGCAACTCACACAAGTTCAACTACATGGACAACACCACCAACCAAGGTATGTTATTCCATCTTAGAGAAGCTTTACTCCAAGACATGAGCTAAAGCAACTCGACAGGATGTGAATACATCAAGATGCTTAAATGAAAAATGGCAACCCCATTTTGAGCTTAAACGATGAGTATGACCTATGATCAAGTGATCTCACTTGACTCCTAAGTCAATATACTCTAACATAGGTGACTTCATCGCCGACCATCTCTAGATGAAGTTCCCTTGTGTTTTCTTCTGTGTTTTTGCATTTGTCTCATGCATATTTGTTTCCCCTTTCAAAAAAAACTTCATCTAGATTTCTTTCTGTTTGCTCTGCATTTTCTGCATCCAATTCTTTGCATATCATTTAGTAAATTCCTTGCAAATCTTTGTGAGATCTTTCTAGTCTAGTGAGCTGAGGTGACAAGTGTTTTCTCTGTGATGAACTCGGTTACACCGATTTGTTATTTTTGGTCCAACCGAAAACTCTCGGTACCACCGAAGCATACAACTCGGTGCCACCGATTTCATAACAGGAAAAACAGTCTGCCACTTATTCTGTGTTTCTTCTAATCCAGCTCCACTCAATGAATCTTGTCCTCTACAAGCATCACATTTTTATCTTTGCTTTATGTTGTGACTCAAGGATCAAACCCATTCACGTCAAATTCCAGAGGGAGAGAGAGAGGTTACATCTTTATCAAGCCCTTCTTGGAAATTGATGTCAAAGGGGGAGAGAGAGATCACATCAAAGCTTATCATTTAGAGAGAGAGATCACATCTCAGAAGGAGAGAGAGATCCTTCAAGGGGAGAGAGAGAGATCTCCAGGGGGAGAGAATACTAGTAGAGAGTATTTCTCAATGATCCCAGATGCTTGGTGTTCAAGAGGAGAGATGCCACATGTCTTCTTGAGGGAAAGACATGTTCATGTGTGCTTACTTGCATTAGTTTGCATTAGCTATATTCATTTTTATCTTTCAGCTCTGATTTTCTGTTCCCTATCTTCTCCCAGTATCCCATGTTAGATTCAGGGGGAGCAAGACATCTAAGGGAAAGAAATCATTTAAATTCATTGCATATCTTTACTCTTGGGGACATGTCTAATCCAATGTGGTACTCAGTACTCACTCTCTACATGTCATCCCAGTCTTGGTATTCTTGTAGATTCTTCCGTTTGCTCTGGCTAGTAGATGTACTTGTGTTATCTAACCTTGTTTGTGCAGGTTCATTCCATCCTAAGCCTACTCAAGACTACAAGGTAAGTATATGCATCACAATCATGTGTATGAGGAATTCTTGCTGATGTACATACTGTTTGCAAGGAGGACTCATGGGCATGAAGATATTCTCTTTAATACTTTTTGCTCTGATGCATATAGCCAAGATACATGTAACACATTGCCTGCTCTATCATGGTTATGCTATCACATGCTTCTATATTTCATATTCACATGATTGCATACATGTAGGGGGAGCCTATGCTTGTTACATGTCTTTCCAAAGCTTTACTTGCTATTCTTTATATCCTTATCTAAAGCTTTGATGTATGTTGTCATCAATTACCAAAAAGGGGGAGATTGAAAGCACAAGTGCTCCCTAGGTGGTTTTGGTAATTAATGTCAACATGTCTCTTGTTGGACTAACACTTTTATCTAGTATATTTCAGATAAGTTCAACATTGGAGTGGCATGGACTAAATGATGTGGGAACTCCTTTGAGATGCTAAGGACAAAGGATTGGCTAAAGCTTCAAGCTCAAGACTCTTCATTTTACATTTCAGTGATCCAAGATCACATTGAGTCTATAGGAAAAGCCAATACTATCAAGGAGGGATGAGGTGTTGCTTAATGAGCCTCTTGCTTAAAGTGCTTGGTAATATGCTCCAAATACCCTCAACTACTTTCCCATTTCCACATATGTCCTAAACCTAAAGTCAAACTCGGCCCCACTGATTCTTTCTATCCGGCGCCATCGAGTTTGGATGTCTTAGCCACTGCCACAAACCCAAATCGGTTTCACCGATAGGGATCTCGGTCTCATCGAGATGGGATTGTAATCTCTTTGTGTATGTCCATTATCAAAATCGGTCTCACAGAGTTTGAGCAACCGGTACTCCCGAGATTACAATGCAAGCTTTCTGGTTGACTCATTATCAAAATCGGTTCCACCGAGTTTGATAATCGGTCCAACCGAGTTTGCCTGACCAACTCTCTGGTTAGCTTGTTACCAAAATCGGTCTCACCGAGTTTGTGTAATCGGTCTCACCGAGATTACGTTATGCCCTAACCCTAACAGAATCGGTCCTACCGAGTTGCATTTCGGTCCCACCGAAAATCCTAACGGTCACTAAATTTGCTAAATCGGTCCGACCGAGTTTGTTGATTCGGTCCCACCGAGTTTGGTAAATTGTGTGTAACGGTTAGATTTTGTGTGGAGGCTATATATACCCCTCCACCTCCTCTTCATTCGTGGAGAGAGCCATCAGACTAAACCTACACTTCCAGCATCCTATTTCTGAGAGAGAACTACCTACTCATGTGTTGAGGCCAAGATATTCCATTCCTACCATATGAATCTTGATCTCTAGCCTTCCCCAAGTTGCTTTCCACTCAAACCCTCTTTCCACCAGTTCCAAATCCTATGAGAGAGAGTTGAGTGTTGGGGGGACTATCATTTGAAGCACAAGAGCAAGGAGTTCATCATCAACGCACCATTTGTTACTTCTTGGAGAGTGGTGTCTCCTAGATTGGCTAGGTGTCACTTGGGAGCCTCCGACAAGATTGTGGAGTTGAACCAAGGAGTTTGTAAGGGCAAGGAGATCGCCTACTTCGTGAAGATCTACCGCTAGTGAGGCAAGTCCTTCGTGGGCGACGGCCATGGTGGGATAGACAAGGTTGCTACTTCGTGGACCCTTCGTGGGTGGAGCCCTCCATGGACTCGCGCAGCCGTTACCCTTCGTGGGTTGAAGTCTCCATCAACGTGGATGTACGATAGCACCACCTATCGAAACCACGCCAAAAACATCCGTGTCTCCAATTGCGTTTGAATCCTCCAATTCCTTCCCTTTACATTCTGTCAAGCTACATTCTTTACTTTCCGCTGCTCATATACTCTTTGCATGCTTGCTTGATATGTGTTGTGAATGATAAACTTGTGCCTAAACTCCACTTAAACTTTAAAGAAACTTAAAAACTGCAACTTTGGTACTTGGTGTCTAAT